>NC_138779.1:22027695-22380195 GCF_965119305.1 Pelophylax lessonae | reverse complement strand
TTTGAGTTTTACTTTTTTTTTTGGGGAATTTCATATAAAAAAATGTGAAAAATATTGTTATTTTTGCAAAATTTACGCTCTTTTTTTGTTTATAGCGCGTGATCAAAAAATCGCACAGGTGATCAAATACCACCAAAAGAAAGCTCTGTTTGTGGGAAAAAAAGGACGTCAAATTCGTTTAGGTACAGCGTCGCACGACCGCGCAATTGTCCGTTAAAATCACGCAGTAAAAAATCGCAAAAAAACCCCTGGTCCTTTAGCAGCCAAATCCTCCGGGGCTTAAGTGGTTAAAGTAATGCAGTCCTGAATCACAAAAAATGGCCTGGTCATTAAGGGGGAAAATCTTTCAGGGCTGCGGCATGGTGCAGGGGCTGTGGGCATGGTACAGGAGATGCAGGGGTTGCGGGCATGGTGCAGGGGCTGCGGACATGGTACAGGAGATGCAGGCATAGTGCGGGGGCTGCAAACACGGTACAGGAGATGCAGGGGTTTCGGGCATAGTGCAGGGGCTGCAGACATGGTATAGGAGATGCAGGGGTTGCGGGCATGGTGCAGGGGCTGCAGGCATGGTACAGGAGATGCAGGCATAGTGCAGGGGCTGCGGACATGATACAAGAGATGCAGGGGTTGTGGGAATAGTGCAGGGGCTGCAGACATGGTACCGGAGATGCAGGAGTTGCAGGCATAGTACAGGGGCTGCAGACATGGTACAGGAGATGCAGGGGTTGCAGGCATAGTGCAGGGGCTGCAGACATGGTATAGGAGATGCAGGGGTTGCGGGCATGGTGCAGGGGCTGTGGACAGGGTACAGGAGATGCGGTGCTTCGGGCATGGTACAAGCATGGTACAGGAGATGCAGGGCTGTGGGCAGCATGGCAAGGAGATGCAGTGCTGCGGGCATGGTACAGGAGATGCAGGGCTGTGGGCAGCATGGTACAGGATATACAGGGCTGTGGGCAGCATGGTACAGGAGATGCAGGGCTGTGGGCACTGGGCAGCATGGTACAGGAGATGCAGGGCTGTGGGCAGCATGGTACAGGAGATGCAGGGCTGTGGGCATGGGCAGCATGGTACAGGAAATGCAGGGCTGTGGGCACGGGGCAGCATGGTACAGGAGATGCAGGGCTGTGGGCAGCAAGGTACAGGAGATGCAGGGCTGTGGGCAGCATGGTACAGGAGATGCAGGGCTGTGGGCAGCAAGGTACAGGAGATGCAGGGCTGTGGGCAGCATGGTACAGGAGAATCTCCTGTATAACACCAAACACCAATAACACCAAATTTAACACACCTGCTTCCCATTCACACCTGAGACCTTGTAACACCAACAAGTCACATGACACCGGGGAGGGAAAATGGCTAATTGGGCCAAATTTGGACATCACTTCTGTTGCCACCGGCACTGCTGTATTTAGGCCTAGGCCTGGGGCGGCACTTTGTGGGGGGCGGCAAAAAAGCCGCCCCCCCTGCATGAAAAACCCCCCGATCCGCTGCTAAAACCTGAAAGAAAAAAAATTGTTGCGGCCGGCCCGACAAGCGCACTGCGCATGTGCCGCCGCCGCTCGGGAAAGCCTGTACATGTTCGGCTATTCCCGGGCAGGCGGCGCAATGCGCGGTGATGTAATGGCGCTGGGCGGCGCCATTTTAAAATGTAAGGCGCCTCAAAGTAAGTGAGTCTCCTCCGCAGCAGATGCAGGTACTGCGGGCATGATACAGGAGATTCTCCTGTACCATGCCCGCAGCACTGCATCTCCTGTAGCATGCTGCCCGCAGCACTGCATCTCCTGTAGCATGCTGCCCACAGCCCTGCATCTCCTGTATTATTCTGCCCAGTGCCCACAGCCCTGCATCTCCTGTACCATTCTGTCCAGTGCTCACAACCCTGCATCTCCTGTACCATGCTGCCCAGTGGCCACAGCCCTGCATCTCCTGTACCATGCTGCCCAGTGCCCACAGCCCTGCATCTCCTGTACCATGGTGCCTACAGCCCTGCATCTCCTGTACCATGCTGCCCACAGCCCTGCATCTCCTGTACCATGGTGCCTACATCCCTGCATCTCCTGTACCATGCTGCCCACAGCCCTGCATCTCCTGTACCATGGTGCCCACAGCTCTGCATCTCCTGTACCATGGTGCCCACAGCCCTGCATCTCCTGTACCATGCTGCCCACAGCCCTGTGTCTCCTGTACCATGCCTGTACCATGCCCGCAGCACCGCATCTCCATGTCTGCAGCCCCTGCACTATGCCCGCAACCCCTGCATCTCCTGTACCATGTCCGCAGCCCCTGCCTGCATCTCCTGTACCATGTCTGCAGCCCCTGCATCTCCTGTACCATGTCTGCAGCCCCTGCACTATGCCCGCAACCCCTGCATCTCCTGTATCATGTCTGCAGCCCCTGCACTATGCCTGCATCTCCTGTACCATGCTGCCCACAGCCCTGTGTCTCCTGTACCATGCCTGTACCATGCCCGCAGCACCGCATCTCCATGTCTGCAGCCCCTGCACTATGCCCGCAACCCCTGCATCTCCTGTACCATGTCTGCAGCCCCTGCACTATGCCCGCAACCCCTGCATCTCCTGTATCATGTCTGCAGCCCCTGCACTATGCCTGCATCTCCTGTACCATGTCCACAGCCCCTGCACCATGCCCGCAACCCCTGCATCTCCTGTACCATGCCCGCAGCCCCTGCACCATGCCCGCAGCCGTGGAAGATTTTCCCCCTTAATGACCAGGCCATTTTTTGAGATTCAGGACTGCATTACTTTAAAGGACAATTGCAGGAGATGTAGGGGCGTGATTCTAACTGTGGGGGGGGGGCGTGGCTTCTGAGATGACCATAGAGACATGTGATCCTATATAGAAGGATCCCAGGGGCTCTGTGATCATCCCAGGGAGAAGGACGGTCGGCTGTGTTTACAACAGCTGACCGTTCTTCTTTTTCAGTGGGGAGCGATCGCGGGTGTCAGGCGGCAATCGGAGCCGCCTGACACACGCAGCAGCTTCCCCGCTAATGAGGGGGTGGGAGCGCGCCCCCTAGACTCCCGAGAGCGAGCGCCGTACATGTACTGCGATTTGCCTGGGAGCGGCTGCCTGCAGCAGTACATCTGTGGCGGGCGGTCCTAAACCGGTAAATGTGTGTTGAGCTATTTTGAGGGGACAGCAAATTTACACTGTTATACAAGCTGTACACTCACTACTTTACATTGTAGCAAAGTGTCATTTCTTCAGTGTTGTCACATGAAAAGATACAATAAAATAATCACCAAAACGTGAGGGGTGTACTTACTTTTGTGAGATACTGTAAGTAAATAAAAGCTAATCATTTTTTAAGCACCTCTGCCAGTGTAAAATTATTTTTCTCATCCATGTATACTGATACATTCTGCCAGAGAGTGTGTTCTTTTTAAATCAACAGACTTACTGGCTGGATCACCAATGAAAGTAGAAGAAAGAAAGCTCACCTGTGTCTCCCTCTCAGCCACACCCGAAGGAGGGAGTAATGCATGGGCTTCCCTTGTCACTCCTGATTGGCTGGGCGCGAATGACGTCTCCACCCACATTCCTTTCTTGGCGGAGGCTCCTGTTGCTAGGCAGAATTTTTCAGTGCGCGGTGCAGTAACCCCTCCAATGCCGCTGTCTCTCAACTCAGTCGACACGGAAGTCAATGCAAAGCGGACCATGTACCTCGCCAGACACGCATCCACTCTTCTTGCTTGTAGCAGGGCCCCAGCTGCGCCTCCATCACCTGGAGCCAGCTGTCCCTCTATGCCAGTCCAGAGAATTGTCCCGCTGTCATATGCATGGTCAACAGTCCTCTTCCCAGCACGTGTACAAGCAAGGCCCGTCACCATACTGTCTCCGAAGAAAGCCCCACTGCCCTTCCCGGCATGGCCGACAGATTTCTTCACAGTATTGACACTGCCACTATATAGAATAAATGTCCCGCTGTCGTATGCACAGTCAACATTCTTCCATGTAGTCTTGACACACACACGCGCCCCCCGGCACACCGATCCACGTGTCCTTGGCCCGCCATTTTCTCCGTCCACGCACTTGTACCTTCCTCTGTCAAGCAGACACAGTCCTTTTTCACGAAAAGAGGCCTCCCAGTACTTCACAGAGGTAAACATTTTGTAGCTCAAATAGAATATTCCCGCCATTGGTAGACACATATTGCAATTCTGACTGGAATCTTTGCGTTGCCACCGGCAACCATCACGGTGCACTTCTATCTTCATCCCACTCTCCCCATCTCCTATAGAGCAGGCCTCACACTTGGATTGAACATGAGAAACAAAGTCTCGGGCGGTTTTGAACATTTTCCTCGGCCGTTGCCATTAGCAACCGGGCCGGTAACCCAGGGCGACACCCAGGATGAGCACCCAAATGTAGCACTACTCCCTTGGGAGCTGCTGGTTTATGGGTTTCCCCTGGGTTGCCATTAGCAACAATAAGACAGTTCAACCTTTTCAGTGTGATTTTGGCTCAGTCAGGAAACAGTCCGGTATCTTTGGTTTTTGTGTTTTTTATTGAGAACTTGGATAGGAGAAGGGAATGAGTGGGATACTCCGACTTAATGTAACTATGCACAATTGGCTGGGACGACTTGAAAGATGCTGAGTAACGCTGAGTAACTCTAGTCACGGCTAGGCCGCTGCTTCACTTTGCCCTTTAGCTGTGAAGTAGAATTGTGTGAGCTTCCTGAGGTAAGCTGTATCCTGAGGTAAACTGTATACTGAGGTAAACTGTATCCTGAGGTAAACTGTATCCTGAGGTAAACTGTATACTGAGGTAAACTGTATCCTGAGGTAAACTGTATCCTGAGGTAAACTGTATCCTGAGGTAAACTGTATCCTGAGGTAAACTGGATCCTGAGGTAAGCTGGATCCTGAGGTAAACTGGATCCTGAGGTAAACTGGATCCTGAGGTAAACTGGACTGTACTGCAGAACAACTTCAGGGCCCTTCCTGGCACCCCCTTTGTTCCTAATCTTCAGGGTCAACTACACGGCACCCCCTTTACTGATAACTTCCTGTGTGAGCTCCTTGATCCCCTAACTTCTCTGGAGTGGTCCCCTCTCTTAGGTAGACCCTTGAGCAGACCCCTTGATACTCACAATACTGTTTTTCCTGAAAGATTCTGCCAGTAGCTCCACCAGTAAGCTCTCTGCATCCTCTGCAGCTCAGCTCCACACCCGGTTCACTAGGCCGACCGCCTGAACCGCCTTCCTCACACTCTGCAGGAGGAGAGACAGCCGTCCACCTCCTCCTGGGACTTTGCTCCCACCAAAAGACCACCCTGTCACATGTCCCCTCAGGATTTATTGCCAATCCCAGGATGCATTGCAAGAATGCCCACCCACTGAGACAGCCATAAACCCTGGTGCGCGCCCCCCTCCCAGAAGTGTCACGTTGTGCGCGCCCCCCTCCCAGAAGTGTCACGCTGTGTGCGCCCCCCTCCCAGAAGTGTCACCGTGACACTTCTTGGAGGGGGACACACACAACGTGACACTTCTGGGAGGGGGGCGCACACACCGTGACACTTCTGGGAGGGGGACACACACAACGTGATACTTTTGGGAGGGGGGCGCAGGAAACGTGACACTTCTTGGAGGGGGACACCCACAACGTGACACTTCTGGGAGAGGGACACACACAACGTGACACTTCTGGGAGGGGGGCGCACGCACCGTCACACTTCTGAGAGGGGGGGCGCACACAACGTGACACTTCTGGGAGGGGGGGCGCACACAACGTGACACTTCTGGGAGAGGGGGCACATGCACCGTGACACTTCTGGGAGGGGGGTGCACACAACGTGACACTTCTGGGAGGGGGGGCACATGCACCGTGACACTTCTGGGAGGGGGGGCACACGCACCGTGACACTTCTGGGAGGGGGACACACAATGTGACACTTCTTGGAGGGAGACACACACAAGTGTCACGTTTTGTGCGCCCCCCCCACCCAGAAGTGTCAAGTTGCATTCGCCCCCTCCCAGAAGTGTCACGCTGCCTGCGCCCGCCTCCCAGAAGTGTCACGCTGCCTGCGCCTGCCTTCCAGAAGTGTCACGCTGCATGTGCCCCCCTCCCAGAAGTGTCATGATGCGTGCCTCCCCCTCCCAGAAGTGTCACGTTGTGTGCGTCCCCCTCCCAGAAGTGTCACGTTGTGTGCGTCCCCCTCCCAGAAGTGTCACATTGCGTGCGCCCCCCTCCCAGAAGTGTCACGTTGCGTGCACCCCCCTCACAGAAGTGTCACGTTGCATGTGCCCCCCCTCCCAGAGGTGTCACGTTGCATGTGCCCCCCCTCCCAGAAGTGTCATGTTGCGTGCCTCCCCCTCCCAGAAGTGTCACGTTGCGTGCGTCCCCCCCTCCCAGAAGTGTCAGATCAAGTACTTAGTATCTATGTTATGCGGTCGGCAAGCGGTTAAGAAAATATTTCGTTTTTATATATATATATATATATATTGTGAGATTGATTAGCTCGGTGGCGGGTATGGATGACCCCTTGGGGGGTTCGTTACACAGGGAGATAGCCGAGAAGTGGTTGCAAACAACAGTTTGGTTTATTCATGCAATTTTCTTCACACAATTGCAAGCGTCAAAAACATCCAAAATAAAATAAAACACAAAATAAATCCTTGCCACTGTGGGCGGCTACCTTCTCACACACAGGAACCTACCTAAGGAAGTCTGTCCCCAACCTACTGTTGGGCAGACTTGGCTGATCATACAGCAGACTATCAATAGTCCATTTATTATCTCTTCACATAGAGAATGTCCCTTTTCTCTTCACACAGCACATGTTCATTGGACTTTCCTTTCACATAGAAAACATCCATTGGTTTTTCTCTTCACACTCTTCACATAGAAATTGTTCATTTTCTCACCTTGAGAAGTCTTCACCCTTTTTACCCTTCTCAGCGCACATCGCTCCAGGAGGTCTTCCCCATGCTCACACAGCTTCAGGGGGCATTTCTTCTCCCATGCTCACACAGCGTCGGGAGGCACACATCTGACTGTCCTCCTCTCCCCAGCTCACACAGCGTCAGGAGGCAGCAATCCTTCTCCCATGCTCACACAGTGTCGGGAGGCACACATCTGACTGTCCTCCTCTCCCCAGCTCACACAGCGTCAGGAGGCAGCAATCCTTCTCCCATGCCCACACAGCGTCGGGAGGCACACATCTGACTGTCCTCCTCTCCCCAGCTCACACAGCATCAGGAGGCAGCAATCCTTCTCCCATGCCCACACAGCGTCGGGAGGCACACATCTGACTGTCCTCCTCTCCCCAGCTCACAAAGCGTCAGGAGGCAGCAATCAATAGACTTCCTTTGGACAAATTATAGAGGCCTTAACTTCCTCATTCCGAACAGCTGAAGGCCTTTCAACTTCCTTAAACCTTCCTGCTGCCTTTGCAGCCGACACTCTATAGTAATTGGAGAATTGTCTAACCCAAGCAGAAGTGTATCTCCTGTCTGTGACAACATCCACAGATTTACCTGACTTCCTGTCACAATATATATATATATATTTATTTGTAAGAAAAGCAAAAAAAAAATTTTTTTTAACTCTTTGCAAATATACTGCAGCAGGGCGGCCCTTCAGCACTAAATCATGTACTTGTACGGCTTTTTTTGGGGGGGGATCTGGGGCGCGCATTCGCGCAGCATGAGACTCGTCCAATCACAGCGGGAGCCAATAAGCGGGTGCAACGGGCCTGATGTTCGCTGGCACATGGCGATTGTTTCTGAGAGAGGCAGAACGGCGGTCTGTCTATGTAAACAAGGCAGATGGCCATTCTATCAGATGGGAAGATGGAGATCTTGTGTTTCTACTAAGCAGGAACACGGATCTCTGTCTACCCCCAGTACAAGCCCCTCCCCCACACAGTTAGAAGGCACTCCCAGGGAACACAGTTAATGGTTTAATCGCCCCTGATTTTAACCCTTTCCCTGCCAGTGTCATTAGTACAGTGACAGTGCATTTTTTTAGCACTGATCACTGTATTAGTGTCACTGGTCCCCGTAAAGTGTCACTTGGTGTCGGCCGCAATGTTGCAGTCCTGCTAAAGTCACTAAATGCCGCCATTACTGGGAAAAAAAATTCCATTATTTATCCCCTAGTTTGTAGACGCGATAACCAATCAAAATGCACTTATTAGGATTTTTTTTTTTTTTTACCAGAAATATGTAGCAGAATAATATGGGCCTGAATTGATAAAGAAATTCGATTTTTTACATTTTTTATTGGAAATGTTTTATAGCAGAAAGTAAAAAATATGGTTTTGTTTTTTTAAATTGTGGTTCTTTTTTTATGTATAGCGCAAAAAAATAGAAACCGCAGAGGAGATCAAAATACCACCCAAAGAAAGCTCTATTTGGGGGGGGGGGAAAGGGCATCAATCTAAAAATCGCCACCATTACTAGTAAATAAATGAATAAAAATACATAAATCTTTCCCCTAGTTTGTAGATGCGATAACTTTTGCACAAACCAATCAAAATACGCTTATTGGGATTTTTTTTTACCAAAAATATGTAGCAGAAAACAAGTTAGCCTTAAATGATGAGAAATTTTGATTTATTATTTTTTTTATATTGGGAATGTTATATAGCAGAATGTGTAAAATTTTTATATGTTTTTTTATATAATATATATATATATATATATATATAAAAAGTTAAAAAAAATTTTTTTTTTTTTTCAAAATTGTCGATTTTTTTTGTATATAGCGCAAAAAATTAAAATGACAAAGTTGATCAAATACCACCAAAAGAAATATTGATTTGTCGAAAAAAAAAGCCACCAATTTTATTTGGGTACAGCATCACACAAGTGCGCAATTGTCAGTTAAAGTAACGTAGTGCCTGGTCATTAAGGGGGGGGGGTAAATCTTCTGGAATTGATGAGGTTAATGGAAAAATCAGTCCAGCAGTGAAAGAGTTAAACAGTCTGCGCCACACTTTTTTAAAAAAAAATGTTTTGCTGTGAGAGCAGAAATAGCGCATTCAAAAATTAAAACAAATAAAAAAAAAAAAGGACAATTGTATGCAGTTTGTATGAGAATAAAAAAAAAATAAAAAAAATTTAAATGAAATGTAAAAGTTAGTCCAGCAGTGATAGAGTTAACCATGGTCTCCTTCCCATTTTTTTAAAAAAATTTTCTTTTTTCACGGCGCCGAAATAGCTCAGTTGGGAGAGCGTTAGACTGAAGATCTAAAGGTCCCTGGTTCGATCCCGGGTTTCGGCAGAAGGCTGTCTGTGTGTCGCCTGTGTCACCAAGCTGTGTTTGGGGGCTGGCTGACTTTCATGCACCTCTTACAATCCTTCAACCTCATTTTTTTTTTCTCGTTATAGGGGTGGAGACGCCGGGCAACACCAGCTTGGGTCTCACATAAAGTCCCACCTAGTCCAATATGTTTAAGCAACCAGGGATGGAGACGCCTTGCTTACAGCTCGGTGCCACATATATAGTCCCACCGTGCGATTTTCGTGCGTTTTTGGTGGATGCAGTTTTGATTTGACCTTACTGTTTTCCGTATACAGGGATGGAGACTAATAGCATGACCTGCTTGTCTCACACAAAGTCCCAAATAGGAAATTAGGGATTGAAAGGCATTGTGCTTTACAGGCCATGCCCCATACATAAAATCCCTTCCTATCTTTATACTGCATCCACCAAGGGGATGGAGGTGTAATGCTTTTCAGCTGGTCTCTTCCAGTTTGTACCATCATTATAACCTAATTATTTGAGTTTTTGAGACAACAGCCAGTCATGGATGAGGGTGGTTTGGGGGAGGTTGGGCTGTCTCCCTCTCACTTGTTCCCCCATCCATTAGCAGCCATGTGCCTCCAGTGTGAGGACACTAAATTAGGAAGTGTTAGGACTGCAGATATAACAGGGTGCCGTGAAGTGGCTCTGCAGCTTTCACATGCGTTTGCAAATGTGTGTCAACTAAACCCCTGTTCTTTGTACCAAGAGACAGGTTTTATTTGGTTGGTGACAGACTGGAGGGTGAGTACATCAGACTGGGGGCTGGCTGACTTTCATGCACCTCTTACAACCCTTCAACCTCATTTTTTTTTTTTTTTTACATAAAAATCTAACAATCGGAATTTTAAAAGGACCAGATAACTGGCAGCAGCGAAAAGAAGGTGAGCAAGGGAAGGTGGTCCCAGGGTCCCCCCCGCAAAACAGTCTCCCCAATAAGATCCGAGACCCCAAAGCAAAGGCAGCATATGGGGGTACAACCAGATTGGATTAGAGACTCTATTAAATAAAAAATCATAAAAGAAAAAATCATCAATGCGGCTCAGAAAAACGAGTGCGGCTAAAGACCTAGGAGCCAACTTGTTCTTCCAGATCTTGTTGCAATATATATATACAGAGATGTATAGTAACTAAGTAGAACTACTTCACTACTGTACTTAAGTACTGAAAGGCGGTATCTGTACTTTCCTAGAGTAGAATTATTTTCTCCTACTTCCACTTTTACTTCACTACATTTTTTCGATGATTTCAATACTTCTACTCCAATATTTTTTTTTGTGCTGCATAGTTACTCGTTACTATTATAAAAATTACCACTGCCAGAACAGTAGATGGCAGGTTTCATGAAGCTCAAAACATGTGTATTATCAGCGCATACGAAAATAAATGCTACTGTATGTATAAATAAAAGCTGCATTTGAAATAATAAAAAACAATATGATGTTCAAACTTTTGACTTCTTTCTTTAATAACTACATAACACAGTACTTCTACTTTTACTTTCAGTACTTGAGTAGCAATTTTTTTTTCAAAACTACTTGCAATACTTAAGTACAAAAATGTTGAATACTTTAGTACTTCTACTCAAGTCACTTTTTGATTGAGCACTTCCACTTCTACTCAAGTCACTCTTTGATCGAGCACTTCCACTTCTACTCAAGTCACTTTTTGATCGAGCACTTGTACTTTTACTCAAGTATGGGTTTCGAGTACTTTATACAACTCTGTATATATATATATATATATATATATAAATATATATGCATAAACACACAATCATACATACACAGAAATACACTCACACAAATGCACACATACATGAACATATGCACACATACACACACATACAGACATGCACACATACACACATACAGACATGCACACATACAGACATGCACAGGTGCACACATACACGCACACCCGCACACATACACACATACACAGTCACATACACACGCACACATGCACACATTGACACATACACACATGCCGATATGCACAAATACGCACATGCATACATGCACACATGCACACATACACACATGCACATATGCACACATACAAACACACACATGCACACATGCATACATGCACACACATACACACATGCACACATGCATACATACACACATGCACACACGCACACACGCACGCATACACGCATGCACACAAACACATACATAAAAGTGTGCACATACATGTACTGTACATACACATTACATGAAAAACATACATGAATGTTTTTTAAAAAAAATATATACTGGTATATTGTAGTTATGGACTGAGTAAGTATATCCAGATATGTATGGGTATAAAATCACCCACACATGAATTCCATCTGGGAGTAACCCCAAACATTAGGAGCCCATGGAATCCATCACAAACAAACAAGATAAACAATACATTTCCTATATCTGTATCAATGAGCCCATCTACATAATGCAAAGAGCAAATGTTGATTGCATCCATAAAGAATAAATAAATGGATAAATCAATAGAAGTTAATTATCTCAGCTACATGAAATGTCCAGATATGTGTCAGCAAGCACACATTGCTGTCCGAGCAAACAGATGAGTATCCCACAAGGTGGAACGCACGCCGTGACGTCACGGGAGCGAGTGGAACGCGCGCCGGAATTCACCGCTTTCCACTCCGGGCTCCGTCTGTGACGGTTTTATTGAACACTACAAGCATTGATTTTAAATGTGATTTACAGGTGGAGAAAAATAAAACTTTTAAACGTTATCACACCATTTGGAGCTCTTTTCTTTTACTTTACCTTGGCCTGACGCGGGGGGGGGGAAGGAAAAGTGGAACCTGCCATTACTGGAAACTGAGGAATTGTACCGTGAAGGGGCACCTATCTTGGCCCTGGTGGCCAACCGAGCGTTGTCCGGTCTTAATGCTTTAACCACTTGCCTTCTGCACACCACGGATCTGTACTGCGGCAGGCTGGCGCGCCGCCGGAGGCACACTCCCACCCCCGCTCATCAGCGGGGAAGCTAATGCGTGTGGCAGACGGCTCCAATGGCCGACGGGCCACTCGCAATCTCCCGCTGGTGACAGAGAAGGACAGACGGCTGATGTAAACACAGCCGTCCATACTTCTCCCTGAAGTTATCACAGATGTCATGTGATCCTGCTATATAGGATCGCATGTCTCTGTGATGACTTCACAAGCCACGCCCCCCCACAGTTAGAATCACGCCCCTGGGGTCACATTTAACCCCTTGATCACCCACAATGGTTAACCCCTTCCCTGCCAGTGGCATTATTACAGTAACAGTGCATATTTTTAGCACTGATTACTGTAGTAATGTCACTGGTACCCCCAAAAGTGTCAAAAATGTAAGCTAGGGGTCCGATCTGTCCACCGCAATGTCGCAGTCCCGCAAAAAAAATCGCAGATGGCCGCCATTACTAGTTAAAAAAAAAAAGAAGAAGAAAAATTAAATCAATTTTTCCCGTAGTTAGTAAACGCAATAACTTTTGCGCAAACCAATCAAAATACGCTTATTGTGATTTTTTTCTATCAAAAATATGTAGCAGAAAACAAATCGTCCTAAAATGTTAAAAAATTTAGATTTTTAAATGTTTTTTTTTTTTGTTTGAGAATGTTATATATCAGAATGTGAAAAATGTCAGTTTTTATTTTTAAAATTGTTGCTCTTTTTCTTGATTATAACGCAAAAATTA
Source organism: Pelophylax lessonae (assembly GCF_965119305.1). NCBI lineage: Eukaryota > Metazoa > Chordata > Amphibia > Anura > Ranidae > Pelophylax > Pelophylax lessonae. Next base: position 22,367,226 of record NC_138779.1, on the reverse strand, counting down.
AAAAAAAAAAAAATCACACAGGTGATCAAATACCATCAAAAGAAAGCTTTATTTGTGGAAAAAAAGGACGTCAATTTTGTTTGTGTACAGCGTCGCACGACTGCGCAATTGTCCGTTAAAGTCACGCAGTGCCGAATCACAAAATAGGGCCTGGTCATTGAGCAGCCAAGTGGTTAAGGCATGTAAAGACCAACTTTTTCTGGTGAGTGATCCATCTACTACCCTACACGGTGGAGAGTGATCGGTACCATAAGGGCGATTGGCGGACCCGCACAGAGCACCTGCACTTTACTTCTTTATTTTGCACAGGGGCGTAACTACAGGGGTTGCAACTGGGCCCCATGCTCCAGGGGGCCTGTGCAGCTTCCCTGAACACCAGGAAAGGAGGGGCAGCGGAGGCAGCATGTAGAGAAATCACTGTCCTCCTTTTTCCTCCTGTAGCTGCAGGAGGAAAATGGAGGAGATTGGTTCCTCTGTATGCTGCCCCCGCCACCCCTCCTATCCAGTTCACTTGTGTTCTGCTGTCTCTGGGCCCCTGTGTGCTCCCCTGGTCCCCCCCCCCCCACTGTGCTGACCCCACCCCCCACTGTGCTCCCTCCCCTCTCCTGCCGGCTGCTGCAGGGGATGTGTCACAATAGAGAACCAGGAAGGGGTCAGTAAATATGTAATTTACCAGATCCTTCCTTTTCTGAATGGACAGAGTCATAGTCAGTGACTTGTAAAAAAATAAAATAAAATTATAAAAAATTATACAATTAAAATACCAAAAAATAAAAACGACTGACACCAGTGGGTGAACTTCCAGGATCGCAAAGGTCACACTTTCAACTGGGCCCTGGCATTCCACCACCGTGGGGAGGCCCCAAGATGGCAGAAGGGGGCCCACTGCAGAACTTGTGAAAGGGTCCCACTGTGGGACCGTAATAAAGGGCCCCGCAACAGGAGTAAAGGGCCCCAGGATCAGTGGAAAAAGCCCAAGGCTTGAAGGGAAGGGCCCCGGCCAGGGGTTCGGTGGGCCCTTCATGGTTTCTTGCACCGGGGCCCTGAAGGTTCTAGTTACGCCTCTGATTTTGCACAAAACAATATTTCCTTTGAACTGTATACACTAAAGTCGCCTTTACTTGTATGGACTCTACAGAGCACTAATGAGACACCAGCACTGCACACGTCTCATGCACTTTATTTGAATTTATATACCGTATTTATCGGCGTATAACATGCACTTTTTCCTCCTAAAAATGGAGGAAAAAGCAGCAGTGCGTGTTATACACCTATATGAAAAAAAAAAAGTCCAGGAAGCAGCACCGAGAGGTAGAAGGGGATGGGCAGGGCCGAGGAGAAGGAAGGACGTGCTGTCATCAGAAGTCCCGCCTCCTATGCCGACGTCTATCATAGGCGCCGGGACTTCCGATGACAGCGCGTGTGCGTCCTTCCTTCTCCTCTGCCCCGCCGCCCTCTTCTACCTCTCGGCGCAGCTTGCTGGACTTTTTAAAAAGTGATCCAGATAGAATCAACGGCGCTGGCGAGGCTGCAATTACTGGCACTGCGCTGGCGAGGCTGCAACTACTGGCACTGCGCTGGAGAGGCTGCAACTATGGGCACTGCGCTGCCAAAGCTGCAATCATGGGCACTGCGCTGGCGAGGCTGCAATTATGGGTACTGCGCTGGCGAAGGCTGCATGTATGGGCACTGCGCTGGCAAGGCTGCAATTATGTGTACTGCGCTGGCGAGGCTGCATGTATGGGCACTGCGCTGGCGAGGCTGTAATTATGGGTACTGCGCTGGCGAGGCTGCATGTATGGGCACTGCGCTGGCGAGGCTGTAATTATGGGTACTGCGCTGGCGAGGCTGCATGTATGGGCACTGCGCTGGCGAGGCTGTAATTATGGGTACTGCGCTGGCGAGGCTGCATGTATGGGCACTGCGCTGGCGAGGCTGTAATTATGGGTACTGCGCTGGCGAGGCTGCATGTATGGGCACTGCACTGGCGAGGCTGCAATGATGGACACTATGCTGGCGAGACTGCATTTCCTGAAATTTCTCTCCTAAAATTTAGGTGCGTGTTATACGCCGATAAATACGGTAATCTGTGCACTGGAATTTTGTTTATTACCGTATTAATTTGTACATATTTATTTGATGCACACATTTATTGTATGAATTATTACCCACACATTAATATGGTTTGTTTAAAATTTTGATAGTACTACCTCTGTAGATGTTGCCTAATTCGTTTTCCACAGATGCCCATCCGTGGGCATAAATATCACAACATTTCCAACAAGCAAACTATCGGATGTTGAAGATACACCAACCCTGTTTTACTGACATAAATTAATCTTCCAGTTTTGCAGTATTGGTCTCTAAATGTATTCTATTAGCAATTTTATTTTTTATATATTTTTTAAATGGTCACACATGTCATATGGTGACCCCATATAAAGTGTACTTTTTGGTTTCCTATTTCACAGACTTGTATAAAGTACTCGAAATTTCTACTTGAGTAAAAGTACAAGTGCTCGATCAAAAAATTACTTGAGTAGAAGTGGAAGTGCTCGCAGAAAAAGTTACTTAAGTAGAAGTACTAAAGTATTCAACATTTTTTTTACTTAAGTATTGCAAGTAGTTTTTTCAAAAAATTTGCTACTTAAGTACTAAAAGTAAAAAGTACCAGTAGTTTTGAAAAAAAATTTCTACTCAAGTACTGAAAGTAGAAGTACAAGTACTGTGTTATGTAGTTATTAAAGAAATAAGTCAAAAGTTTGAACATCATATTGTTTTTATTATTTCAAATGATTTATTCAAATGATTAACCTGTGTTTGTTAGTAGTTTCTTGATGCACTTTAAGCGCTGTAGCACCATTTATTTGTTTGTTTCATATTTTCTTTTTATTGGAAAGATTTGGTATAGCAGCTTTTATTATACACAGCCTTTATTTTCGTATGCGCTGATTTACAAATGACATTATACACATTTTTTTGAGCTTTATGCAACCTGCCATCTACTGTTCTGGCAGTGGTAATTTTTTTAAAAGTAATGAGTAACTATGCAGCACAAAAAAAAATACTTGAGTAGAAGTATCGAAATCATCGAAAAAATGTAGTGAAGTAAAAGTAGAAGTAGGAGAAAAAAATTCTACTCTAGGAAAGTACAGATACCGCATTTCGGTACTTAAGTACAGTACTTAAGTAGTTCTACTTCGTTACTATACATCTCTGCTATTTCAACATAAAAATTTGTGGTTCTTCTAAAATTTTCATCAGACCAAATTGTATCTTCGGTTAGCCACTTCAGTTGGTGCACTTAGAACTCCTGCTTGGCAAAGTGTAACTGCTGTATGCTGACATTATCCGGATAGCAAGGCAGAAACTGTGACTGCTTAAGGGTCCATTCACACTAGCGCGACTTGTCAGGTGACTTGGTCGCCTGATAAGTCGCGGTCGGTTGCTCGCCATAGATTAGCACAGGACCCGTTCTAATAGGAGCGACACAAGTCGCTCCGACTTAGAAAAAGGGTCCTGTACTACTTTGGGGCGACCTGGAGGCGACTTGCATTGACTTTGATTATATGAAGTCCGCGCAAGTCGCGCCGAGGTCGCGGTGCGTGCTGTGCACCGCGACTTCACAGGTCGCCCCACAAAGTCGTGTCGTGCCAGTCTGAATGGGCGCTGATCATCTAAGGACCGGGCCTAGTTCTCACACTTGTTGTTTACAAGTTAAAATCAGGTTTTTTTGCTAGAAAATTACTTAGAACCCCCAAACATTATATATATACAGTAAAACCTTGGTTTGAGAGTAACTTGGTTTAAGAGCGCTTTGCAAGACAAGCAAAATTTTCAAATAAATTTTGACTTGATATACAAGCGATGTCTTGATATACAAGTAGCCTCAAGTCACAGCTGAGTATAAAAGAGAAGAGAGGCGCCTCTAAGTGTAGCAATATGGTTAAATTTAATGAAGGTACAATATTTAGCAACTCACATGGTTGATGATTGGAACAGGCACATCTAAGGATGCAGGCATCCAGGGTAAAGCAGTCCACATAGACCGTCCTCACCGCCATCTACGTCATCCCTTCCATGCTGCCCCTCGCTTTCAGATCGCTTTACTGCAGGGTGGTCTTCCCGGTCAGGATTACAGACTGGCAGCTGGCGGTGCAGAAGATGGTCTATGTGGACAGCTTTACCCTGGATGCGTGCAAATTTAGATGCGCCTGTTTTATTCATCAACCATGTGAGTTGCTAAATGTTGTACCTTCATTAAATGGAACCATATTGCTACACTTAGAGGCGCCTCTCTTCTCTTTGATACTCTGTAGCTCCTGCTGGATTTTGCTTCTAATCGTCTTATGGAAGCGGCTATTTGTGGATGGACATTTTATGCAACCTATCACAATGCTATAATCTTTGTATATGGGCTATAAATTGAAGGAATTATGAATAAATGGTTGTGGAACGAATCATCTGAGTTTCCATTATTTCCTATGGGGAAATTCGCTTTGATATATGCTTTGATATAATGCTTTGGATTACAAGCATGTCTCCGGAACGAATTATGCTCGCAATCCAAGGTTTTACTGTATATATTGTGACAGGAAGTCAGCTAAATCTGGGAATGTAGTCACAGGAAGGAGATACATTTTCCACCTGATTGAGAAGTCCATTAATTAATTTAGGGTGTTGGCTACAGAGCTAGCCAGCAGGAAGTTGAAAGGCCTTCACCTGTTCAGAATGAGGGAGTTAAGGCTCTATAATTTGTTCAGAGAAATTCCTGTTGTTTGCTGCCTCCAGAAGCTGCATCCTGAAGCCATGTGGGCTGGGAGCAGGAGGACAGTCAGCGTGTGCCTCCCGACAGGATGTGTGGGCCTGGGAGAAGACCCCCCGGAGTGATGTGTGCCCGGGACGGTAACCAAGGGTGAATACGTCTCAAAGGTGAGAAGACGAAGTGTTTCTGTGTGAAAGAAACAAAAGGACTGTGTTGCCCTGTGAAACTATTATAAAAGCACTATTGAGTGTCCACTGTAGGACAAGGAAGTCTGCCCGACGGTAGGTTGGAGACAGACACTTAGGCAGGTTCCAGTTGTGAGAAGGTAGCCGCCCACAGAGGCAAGGATTTATTTTCTGTTTTATTTTATTTTGGATGTTTTGCTGCATACAGCCTGGTGAAGAAAACACCATTTAATAAACCACACTGTTTGTTTGCAAGCACTTGTCGGCTACCTCTCTGGGAAAAAACAGCCCCCAAGGGGTCATCCACACCCGCCACCGAGCTAATCCCTCACATATGGTGGAGGATGCGGGCAGAAGCAGCAAGATCCCTGCAAGGAAGTGCAAATGTTTGATGAACTTTGTCTGGTGCATGAGATTGCACAATCTATGTGTGCAGGAGAGAAGATCCTGACAGAAGAAAAAAAAAAAAAAAAAGTGTTTTAAAGAGACAGGGGTCTCAAAATTTTTTGATGAACTTTGTTGTGTCTGGTGCAAGTGACTGCACAAACTGTGTGCGCAGGAAAAGAGATCCTGCAAGAGAGAGAAAAACTACATGTGTTGAAGAGACAGTGGTCTGAAAATTGTTTGCTGGACTGTGAAAAATTTGTTTGTGGAGTTATTGAAGATGGGGCGGTCCAAACGCCTGAAGAATGCAAAGATAGATGAAATGAGAGACCGGATTCTATGGATGGAGGGGATGTTGCCGTCTGAACCAGCCCCATCCATGCCTAAAGAGAGTCTACTAAAGAGGAAGGTTGTTGTCCCTAGCAACACTGATGAAACCGCTATGGAGACGCAGTGTGCTCAGATGAAAAGTAAACTCAAAATGGAGGAGATGTTGAAACATCTGATTATATCAAATGCAGCTCAACAGCAAGCAAATACAGCTCAACAGCAGGCAAATGCGGATTTTCAGCAGAGCTTTGCAGCTCAACAAAAGGCTCATCAAGAGAGCATGGCAGGCTGGAAACAGAGACGCCAGCAGCCAATGGAGGCCATCGGTATGGAGGAAACCGAGTATGTGTGCAGGGCTAAGTTGGATGCCTTGCAACGGAAAATGGAAGAAAAGGAACAAGCCTTGGAATTGCTTAAAATGGAGCATAGAAACTTGCAGGAAACGAATGAACTACTCAAGTCTCATGTGTTACAGTGGGAAGAATCCACTGCTCTTCTTTTGGTCGAGTTGCAAAAACGCAGAGAGACTATAATGGAGAAAGATACCATCCTCATGGAAAAGGAAAGTGAAATTCAGACTTTGCAGAAGCAAAGTATGGCTGATATGTTGGAGTTGCGTAATCAGCTGGAAAAAAGTCTTCAGTCTTTGGGAGCTACAAAAATAGACCTGCAGGAGTCGCAGGAACAGAATGTTGCTCTGAAAGCGACATTGTCTCTCAGCGACAAAGAGAAAAGTGAAAGAGAGGCTAAATTACTGAGTACTGTGTATGAGCTCACTACTTTGAGCAATGTGGTAGATGAATGGCGTGCGGACTGTGAAAGTTGGAAAGGGGAAGCCCAACGTGTCCAGCAGCAGTTAAAGGAGAAAGAAGCCTGTGTGGCAGAATTACATTCTTATTCCCAGATGCTAGCCAATGAGGTGAAGGCTCTTATGCAGGGAAAAGGAGATTGTGAACATAAGAGGGAAAAAGTAGAGGCACAGCTTCTGGAATCGCAAGTCAAGGTGTCAGAAGGTGACCGATTGTGTGCTAAGCTGTCAGAGAAGGCAAACCGATTGCAGGTTGAGTTGGACAGTGTCACAAATCGGCTTTCTCAAGCAGACCGCAAATCTAGAGAAATTGCGGAAGATTTTTCTATCTTGGAATCGCAGCTGCAAGACACGCAGGAACTCTTACAGGAAGAGAGGTGTCAAAGGCTGAGTTTTAGCACAAAGCTCAAACAAATGGAAGATGAGAAAAATGGCTTCCTGGAACAATTAAAAGAGGAGGCGGAAGCAAAGAAAAACCTATCAGAGCAAGTCGCAACATTGCAAGCTCAGATAGCGGATATGAAAAAACGCATGGAAGAAAGCGTTGGTTCATTACAGTGTGTTGAAGATGTGAAAAAGAAGTTTGATCAGATGCTTGGTGAAGAGAAGACTGTGTCTGCAAAATATGCAGAAGAACGCGCACGTGCAGAAACGGAGGTGCGTGATAACGAGAGCAAAGCCCTGTTCTTGGCTCGCTCTTTGGAGGAAGCTCTAGAGTGTAAGGCTGAACTAGAAAGTGTTAAACAGCTGCGTACAGAAATGGAAGAATTGGTCAGCTCCAAGGATGATGTTGTGAAAAGCGTTCAGGAGCTAGAAAAGTCTAAGCGAGCCTTAGAACAGCAAGTAGAAGAGATGAAGATTCCGTTGCAGGAACTGGAAGAGGAATTCCAGGCAACAGAGGATCTGTCCCAAAGAGGGGATAGTGTGCCTGATGCAGTTTTTAAAAGGATCAGTGTTTTGGGGTCTGTCCTGAGTGAGCCTCAGAAATGTGATGACACGTGGCTTGAATCACCCCTTTGGAATAAACCGTTCCTTCAAAAACTTCAAGCATTGGAAAATGTATCATTAGAACTTCAGCAAATAAAGGAGTTGTGTAAGAAATGTGATGATTTCTCAGTTCAGGCTGAAAACCTAGTGGAGAAAACTAAAGCGGAGAAAACTAAAGCAAGTGATATAAATCTGGGAGGAAAAAGCAAACGCCACCTAGTGGAGAAAACTAAGGCTGTTGGTGAAAACGTGAAGCAAATGAATTTCAAGTGCCTTTCAGAGAATATTTCTAAAATGAAACTGGTGAAAGACGGGTGGCAGAAGTTTGATCGTGATCTTGAGATGCATTCCATGTGGAATTCAGATAGAGAAAAAGAACTAGGTGACCTTGAGCGGTCAAATAGTTCAGCAGAAAGTGCATTGAAGAAACCTGTAAAAGAATGTGTTGCAGTTCCATGCTTCTTCACTGATGCAGAGAGGAGGTCTATAATGGATACCACCCAGATCGCTGGGTTCAACTGTGTTGTTGCCTTTGACCCCTATGTTGGTGGAAGGAAAGTTGATGATGTTCTGGTTGGCTTCTTCTGTGAAGAGTTTGGCAAGAAATATAAACTCAATATCAAATCAAATAGTAGGCCTTTACTGCGACTCGCTCAGGAGGGCGAAAAGTTTAAGAAGTTGATGAGTGCAAATGCTTCAGATCTGCCTATGAATATGAAATGTTTGGTGAATGATATTGATATCTCTGGGAAAAGGAACAGGGGTCACTTTGAAGAAATGTGTGACAGCCTGTTGTCTCAATTGGAAAATCCTCTGCACAGCATCTTAGAGCAAGCAAAGCTCAAGAAGGAAGATCATTCCCTTTTACAACAAAAAGTCAATGATTGTGTACAGATGTATGGAGAGGCAACTCAAGTCACAGAGGGATGTCAAGAGTCCCTACTTGGAACAAAGCTTAGTGAAGCAAAGGTTCTCAAAGTTTTGTGGAAAACATTTATGGATTGCAGAGAGAGGCGTCTTAAGAATGTTGAAGACATTAAGACTAGCCCAATTGAGTTGCCTATGGATCACGGTCCTCCATGGTGGATTGGACAGACGGTTATGAGGGACAAGCTGTCTGACATTTATGAGAAAGCTGTCAATGAAGATGACAGAAACGAGAAGGAGCGAAATGATGCCAAAAATGCAGTTGAAGAATGTGTATATGAGATGAGAGACAAACTGTGTGGCATTTATGAGAAATCCGTCAATGAAGATGACAAAACAGTTTCATCCGGAAGCTTGAGGATAATAGGAGGCTTATCAGTGAGTCAGCAGTGCCTGACACATGCGTGCCTGGAAATATGTGTCCCAACCCTAGGGTTGAAACAAGAGGGGGGGGTATGTGACAGGAAGTCAGCTAAATCTGGGAATGTAGTCACAGGAAGGAGATACATTTTCCACCTGATTGAGAAGTCCATTAATTAATTTAGGGTGTTGGCTACAGAGCTAGCCAGCAGGAAGTTGAAAGGCCTTCACCTGTTCAGAATGAGGGAGTTAAGGCTCTATAATTTGTTCAGAGAAATTCCTGTTGTTTGCTGCCTCCAGAAGCTGCATCCTGAAGCCATGTGGGCTGGGAGCAGGAGGACAGTCAGCGTGTGCCTCCCGACAGGATGTGTGGGCCTGGGAGAAGACCCCCCGGAGTGATGTGTGCCCGGGACGGTAACCAAGGGTGAATACGTCTCAAAGGTGAGAAGACGAAGTGTTTCTGTGTGAAAGAAACAAAAGGACTGTGTTGCCCTGTGAAACTATTATAAAAGCACTATTGAGTGTCCACTGTAGGACAAGGAAGTCTGCCCGACGGTAGGTTGGAGACAGACACTTAGGCAGGTTCCAGTTGTGAGAAGGTAGCCGCCCACAGAGGCAAGGATTTATTTTCTGTTTTATTTTATTTTGGATGTTTTGCTGCATACAGCCTGGTGAAGAAAACACCATTTAATAAACCACACTGTTTGTTTGCAAGCACTTGTCGGCTACCTCTCTGGGAAAAAACAGCCCCCAAGGGGTCATCCACACCCGCCACCGAGCTAATCCCTCACAATATATATATATATATATATATATATATATATATATATTTTTATCAGCGACCCTAGACAATAAGATGGAGATCGTTGCAATATTTTTTTTTTTTTTTTCAAATTCTTTTTTTATTATGAAACATAAAAAAGAGAACATGAGTACAAGCGATACATCATTATACAGATACAGATGTGTTGTAGCGTACAGAGTCAATACACAAAACAGTATGGGTGAGAAAGGTGGATGCAAAATGTCAACAAACCCGAGTTACTCAAACAGGGTAAATAGACAGCAGGTCCGTTCATAACATATAAGAACATGTAGAGATCTACTAGAGCAAACGGCCAACGTGTAGCGTAATCCCAACAGTTTCGAAAACAGTGGAGAGTAGCTTGCCTCAAAATAATATCAGAAAAGGTGAGCATACAACACATTAGGAAAGGGTACAAAGATACAAGGGGGACAATGATGGGGTGGGGTAGAAGGAAGGGGAAACTGGACAGCAGGGGGAGGAAAAAGGAGAGGGGCCAGGGTGGAGATAGAAGGGGATAATAAACTCTTAAACATAAGACCTGCCCAGCGGCCATCGCTGAGCCCTCAGAGAAAAATAGACAACAGATCGGAGAGGAGGGGAGAAAAGGGGGGAAAGGAAGATGGTAGAAGGACAATGGTCAGCGGGCCCCGTGCGAGGCAGTGGCCCTGAGGGCCAGAAAGAATGATCAGTAGGAGTCCAGGAGCGCTCTGCCCTCGTCCGACAGGACAAACACGTTCCAATATCCCCACGTAGCTGAGTAGAGTTCCCTCCTGCCCTGCGAGGTCAGCACCAGGTCCTCAAAGTCACAAATCTGCTTGATTTTGGATAGCCAGAGCCGCATGGACGGCGGGGCGGCGGATTTCCAACAGGCCCCAATGCAGGCCTTCGCTGCGTTAAAGAGGTGGCGGAGGATGGACTTCTTATAATGTTCAGGCTTGATGGAGGAGCAATGGAGGAGGAAGAGCGCAGGGTCATCGCTGAGTACAAAGTCGGTCATGCGTTGGGAGATCTCCCTAACCCGCCTCCAAAAGTCGCTCAGGACCGGACAGCTCCAGAAGACATGCAACATCGTCCCACGATCCGCACGGCATCGCCAGCATCTGTCTGATGCTTCCGGGAAGAAATTCGCTATTCGCGACGGGGTATAATACCAATGCATCAAAATCTTATAGTTCACCTCCTGGAGACGCGTACAGATGGAAGACTTCAGAGAGAAGCGAACAATATTCCGACGTTGAGTCAGTGTAAAAGTCCTCTGCAACTCCTGCTCCCATTTCAGGATGCCGGGAAGAACAAAGTCACCCCGGGGTTCCGAAAGCAGGGAATAGATCAGGGATAAAGCGTGCGGAAGGGGGGTGTCGTGAGTAAAAAGGGCCTCCAAAGCTGTTAAAGGCCTCTCGAAGGCGGACCGTGGGCCCAGGTCCCGGAGGAAGTGTAACAACTGTAGAGCCTGCCACCGGGTCAACTCAAAACGGCCCCCCGGTGCCGTCAGCTGGGTGAGGGAGGGCCAAGAGCCTCCAGAACCGAAGTGCGACACTCGGAAGTTCCCCAGCTCCAGCAAGGCCCGGAATCGACCGTCGTCACATCCCGATGGAAAGGCTCGGTTACCCAAAACCGGGAACATGGGCGAGGCTATCTTCCGGGAGTCTCCCACCGCGAGGGCCGCGGCACAGACCCTGAGAGTCGGGCCGATCACAGGATGACGGCTGACGGCAAGCGGTACTGACGCTATGTGCCACGGGGCGCCCGGAAGATGTATCGAGCATTGGGATGCCTCAAGAGTCACCCAAAGTTTCAGGTGGGGATGTCTGCACCAGTCTACCAGACGGGTCAGATGAGCTGCCTGATAATATCTTTTGACGTCGGGGGCCGCCACACCGCCATACCACTTCGGCAGTGTAAGGATCGATCCCCGGAGTCGGGGGCGACGTCCAGCCCAAATGAATTCGGTAAAGACTGCGTTCACTTGCTTAAAAAAGGCGGCAGGGATCAAAACCGGGAGGGCCTGAAACAGAAACAAGAACTTCGGCAGTATTGACATCTTTAGAATATTACAGCGGCCAAACCAAGAATGTAAGCCAGCGGACCATTTACTCAGGAGGGCCCGTACCGTAGCCAGAAGAGGTGGAAAGTTCAGCCGGAAAACGTCCGTTGGATTGGGCGGCATTCGGGTCCCTAAATACTTCAGGGCCGACGAAGTCCACTTGAAAGAGAAACTGTGGCTGAGAGAGTCCAGTATCTGAGGTGGTAAAGAGACCCCCATCGCCTCCGACTTGTGGTAATTGATTTTAAAATTGGACACTACCCCGTAGAGATTGAATTCGCGGAGCAAATTCGGCAGGGATATCACAGGGTTGGTTAAGGAAAAGAGGAGGTCGTCCGCATAGGCCGATATTTTATGGGAGACTGCACCCACGGACAGCCCAGCAATATCAGCATTAAGGCGAACCCTGGAAAGAAAGGGTTCCAGGGAAAGGGCAAACAACAGGGGCGAGAGGGGGCACCCCTGCCTAGTGCCATTGAAGATGGAAAAAGGCGTAGAGAAAACCCCGTTCGCCTTAACCCTCGCACGCGGGCAGGTGTAAACGCTCATGATCCAAGCCAACATACGACGGCCGACACCAAGGCGCTCCAGCACCCCAGTCATAAAAGGCCAGCTCACCCTGTCAAAGGCTTTCTCGGCGTCCGTGCTCAAAAACACTGTCGGGACGCCGGAGGCCTTAGCATGATGGATCAAGTTAAGGGCTCTGATGGTGTTGTCCCTGGCTTCTCTGGTGGATATAAACCCGACCTGGTCCAAACGGACCAGGCCAGGGAGAAGAGGCTGCAGCCTAGATGCCACCATTTTAGTAAACAGCTTGAGGTCGGAATTCAACAGGGATATCGGCCTGTAGCTCCCACATGCCGCAGGGTCCTTACCCTCCTTAGGGATTACAGATATGTGCGCCAGTAGGGAGTCGGCATGGAATGCGGTGGTTTTCCCAATCCCGTTGAACACCTTAAGCATAGGAGCGAGCAAATGTGACTGGAGCAGTTTGTAGTAGAGGACCGTCAGGCCATCCGGTCCCGGGGCTTTGCCCTTTTTCGCTGACTTAAGGGCCGTAGCAAGTTCATCTGCCGAGAACTCCTCCTCCAGAGCCTCACGGTCCGGCGAGGAGAACCTGGGCAGGACCACAGAATCTAGATAAGAGGCGACCTCCGCGTCATGGGATCGTTCCTGGGGTAGGTGATACAGAGAGGAGTAAAAATCTCCAAATCTCTGTGCAATCTCTCTGGGCATATGCAGCTTACGGCCGTCACCAGAAGTCACGAAGGGGATATAAGAGGCCGCCCGTTGGTCCCTAAGAGCCCGAGCAAGCATACGGCCACACTTATCTCCTGATTCGTACTGGAACCGCTTGCATCGCTGCAAGGCCGCTTTAGCGCGGTATTGCAACAGATCCACTACCTGAGAGCGAAGGTTAGCCAGTGCAGCACCCTCCGCAATCCCCCGGTGCCTCTTGTGCCGATCCTCCAGGCGAGAAATATCCGCCATAAGGGTGTTCAGCTGCTTCTCCCTGTCTCTTTTAATTCGAGCGCCATGAGCCATCAGCACCCCCCTGATGACGGCCTTATGGGCCTCCCAGACCACTCCGGGGTCGCTGTCTGGGGTGTCATTCAGCCGGAAGTAGTCCTGAAGCTGTTGGGAAACATCCGCCAGCACCTCAGGGTCCTGCAGAAGGCTCTCGTTTAGCCTCCAGTGCCAGTCCGACTCCCTGCCCGGGCCCCCCAGGCGTATTTCCAGAAGTACCGGAGCGTGGTCCGACCAAGTGATGGAACCAATTTCAATGCTTTCCACCGAGGAGAGCAGGCGGTGCGGGACCAGGAAAAAGTCTATCCGGGAGTATACATTGTGAGGGGTAGAGTAGAAGGAATAATCGCGTTCTCCAGCGTGTAGGATGCGCCAGGCATCCACCAGCTGAAGTTCCCGAAGCAGCTTGACCACCTGCGTACGGGCACCCCGGGGCACTGAGGAAACCCCGGAGGACGTGTCCACCAGGGGATCCAGGGGGATGTTCCAATCCCCGCCGACAATCAGGGTCCCTTCGGAAAAATCCATCAGGGCCAGCAAGGTCTTACGCAGGAACGAGTCCTGGTGTAAATTTGGAGCATAGACATTCGCAAGTGTCACCACCCGGCCGCCAACGCGGCCCTTGAGGAAAAGAAAACGTCCGTGCGGGTCCGTCCGTTTATCAAGCAGAGACCATGGGATATTGCTCGAAAGCAGGATGGATACTCCTCTGGATTTAGAGACATCATTGGTAGCGTGATAGGCAGTAGGAAAGAATCTGTTCTGGAGGAAGGGAAGGCCTCCAGCCCTAAAATGGGTTTCCTGTATGAACGCGATGTCAGAGCGAGAGCGTCGGAGGTCTCCCATAAGCATTCGCCGCTTTTCGGGCACATTTAAGCCCCTGGCATTCCACGTAGACACTCGCACGGGGTCCATAATGGTCAGGGAGGGAGGTTAGCAGGGGGAGAGAAGGGGGGGAAGGGGCGGAGGAAAAGGGGGGAGAGAGGGAGGAAAGAAAAGGGGGGGGTTAAATAAGTAGAGGTACCGCGCTGCGGAAATCTGTGGGAGTGAAAAGGTAGGGGTGAACAAGAGAGGAAATAGGAGGGGGAGATCAAGAGGAAGGTAAGGAGAGAAAACAACAAAAATGAAATACACCCTAATAAGGGGAGGAACCCTCTAGGGTGTGGGCCTAAGTGGGGGGTAGAACTGAACACAGCAAGCGAGTCGAGCTCCGGGGCCAGAGCTCCCTCTATGAAAACAAAGGTCAATGAAATAACATACCAAAACTTGATGTAATATAACAGAACATGAATTGCAGGAAAACGATAAAATCAGTACGGCTCTGTATAGTGGGGTCCGGGTCCACAGCAGACCACGAAGCAGGCCCGAGGAAACCACTCAGGGCGCGCTCCATGGGGGACCCAGGAGCCACCACTCCAGACGTCGCCATGGTAACAACAAAGTACCACACCACACCCCAACGAGACTTAGTTTGGCCAGCCACAAAGGGGGGGCAGTCGAGGATGTACCCAGAGAGGAAAACTCCCAGGCACTACAGTGCCCCTCCAGAGGCCATCTCCGCATGCCCCATAGCCAACAACCCAAGGCCGCCCCCCTGCCCAGCCAGGGCTCAATCCCCCTGCGTCACAAACCCCCCAACCCCCCATATGCAATTGCAGGAGCCCAGCACACACCCAATTCTTAGAGCTCAGGTCCATGCATGGAGCCGCCGGGGAGGAAGAAGGGGACGGACAACCCCACTCCCCCCCAGGGGCACAAGCTGGAAGTCCCAATCGTCAACCAAGCGTCCCCCCAGGGCGTCCCCCAACCCCCCCCCCCCAGACAACCCCCACAAGAGAGCATCAAAACTGAAACATGGATACCAGTACAAGGCACTGCCAGTAGGGACAGCCATGGAAGGGATCTGGTAGCAGGTGGCACACCGCATTCCGTCATGGACCCGAGTGGGGGATAGTCCAGAGTTCTCCAGCATGGTGCAGGGCAAAACAGGTTCCAAATATCCAGCAGTGTCCAGCCAACACGGATAGTACATGTCTCATCCTAGGAGTCACAGGGGGGCATCCCGGGGGAGGGGGGGGGGCGGGGGGGGGAGGCCGGGGCAAAGGCAACTCCGGAGCCAGAGGCGTCATTCATGGGGTGAAGTGCACCGTGTCCGCAAGGCACCAGCAAATAGAGTGAGATCAGGGGGGGGGGGGCGGCAAACCGGTGGCCACAAGTCGGGGGGGCAGAAATAAAACCAACGGCTCGGTGACTCTGTGGCTGAAACCTGGCAAACAGCTAGGGTGGGGTGGCAACAGTCAGAGGGTGAAAGCAGGGACGAGTAGACATCTCAGACCTCTCTTACCTCCTGTGGTGTCGCAGGCACCAGCCTCCTCCTGCCTCTAGGGGTACGCGGCGGCATCCCACTGCCACGGTTAGAGGAGCCCGGGGGCCGGCGAGGCGGGTTCGGCAATTGCTGGAGCCAGTTAGGGACGCTGAAGGGGTCCACTTCCAGGAAGGAGAAAAGTGCCGGTAGGTCCTCTGGGTGCGACACAGTAAAGGAAGACGAGCCTTTACGGACCGTGAGGGAAATGGGGAACCCCCAGCGATAGGTGCAGCCCTTGTGGCGGATCTTGTCCAGGAGGGGACGCAGCAGCGCGCGGCGCTGCAGCGTGGCCCGCGAGAGATCCGGAAGGATTCTAAGGGTGGCGCCATCAAAGTCTATGTCTCCAATGTCCCAGGCTCGTCTAAGGATGGATTCCTTGTGAGAGTAATGGTGGAGTCTGCATATCACATCCCGGGGTCTGGCAACGTCCGGAGAGCGCGGGCCCAGGGCACGATGAACTCTGTCGAATTCTAGTTCGGCTTGGGGGATATCAGGCACCAGATTGTGGCAAATGGACAGCAGGGTAGGCCGGAGCGAGTCCATGTCGGTGGCTTCAGGTAGGCCTCGCAGCCGGAGGTTGTTTCGCCTACTACGATCCTCCATCTCCTCCATCTTCAGCTGCAGGGCAGTAACATACTGTGAGTGCAGCGAGTGGCCCTGCTCCAGCAGCGACACCCGGGCTTCCAGCGCCGAGAACGAGGATTCGCCCTCCGAGACCCGGTCAGTCAGTTGCTGAAGGTCTGCTCGAACCGCCTGGTAGTCCCTCCTATGGGCTTCCTCCACACGCTGAACCATGGCCTCCATATCCGTCTTGGTCGGCAGGGCCCGGATTAAAGCCCGCAGGTCCGCATCCATACCGTGCTCGGGCGTCGCCGGCGGGCGTCCCATCGGAGAGCCATGAGGGAGAGGAGTGCCCGACAGCATCCACGGTTCCGATTGAACCGACGTGGTAGGCGACGGCGGCGCCAGTGCCATGCTGGAGGAGGGGGAGGAAGCCGCAATGGAGCCGGCCGCGTGAGCGCGGGCTGAAGCCGATCGTGTCTTAGGGAAGAACCGATGCAAATCAGACTTCGGGGATGATCGCAGGGGCTTCCGGGATCGTCTGCGGCGGCCAGAGTTCATGCCCGACGTGGATGAAGGTATGAAATAGAGCTGTAAACGAGGGAGATGGCCGGAGCTCACTCAGAACACGACTTCACACCGCCATGTCCAGGACACGCCCCAAGTATATCGTTGCAATATTTTTTATCACACCATGTTTGCGCAGCGGTCTTACAAACACATATTTTTTTGGGAAAAATACACTTTTTTAAATTAAAAAATAAGAAAACAGTAAACTTAGCCCAATTTTTTAATATAATGTGAAAGATAATGTTACACCGAGTAAATAGATATCTAACATGTCCTGCTTCAAAATTGCGCACGCTCGTGGAATGGTGACATACATTGGTACTTAAAAATCTCCATAGGCGACATTTTAAAAATTCCTACAGGTTACCAGTTTAGAGTTACAGAGGAGGTCTAGGGCTCAAATTATTGATCTCGCTCTAACGATCGCGGCGATACCTCACATGTGTGGTTTGAACACCGTTTACATATGTGACTTGCATATGCGTTCCCTTCTGCGCGCCGGCTAATAGGGACGGAACGCTTTAATTGTTTCTTCTTTTTTTACTTTCCTATTTATTTTATCTTTTATTTTTACATTGTCCTTTTAAAAAAACATTTTTTACAAGAGGAATGTAAACATCCCTTGTAATAGAAATAGGCAGGACAGGTCCTCTTTAATGTGAGATCTGGGGTCAAAAAGACCTCACATCTCACATCTACACTAAAAAAAAAAAAAAAAAAAAAATTTTCGTGATGAAAAAATGGGCTTTTTAACCACTTTAAGACCAGAAGATTTTGCTGCTTAATGACCAGGCCCTATTTTGCGATTCGGCACTGCGTTACTTTAACGGACAATTGGGCGGTCGTGCGAAGCTGTACCCAAATAAAATTGACGTCCTTTTTTTCCCAAAAATAGAGCTTTCTTTTGGTGGTATTTGATCACCTGTGCGATTTTTATTTTTTGCGCTATAAACAAAAAAAGAGAAACAATTTTGAAAAAAAAAAAAATATTTTTCACATTCTGCTATATAACATTCCCAAAAAAAAAATGTAAAAAATCTAAATTTTATAACATTTTAGGCCAATTTGTTTTCTGCTACATATTTTTGTTTAAAAAATAGCAATAAGCGTATTTTGATTGGTTTGCGCAAAAGTTATTGCGATTGCTAACTACGGGAAAGATTTATGTAATTTTTATTTATTTTTTTTTACTAGTAATGGCGGCGATCTGTGATTTTTAGCGGGACTGCGACATTGCGGCGGACAGATCGGACCCCTAACTGACATTTTTGACACTTTTGGGGGGACCTGCTATTTATATAGGATCACATGTCTCTATGGTCATCTCAGAAGCCACGCCCCCCCCCAGTTAGAATCACTCCCCTAGGGTTGCATTTAACCCCTTGATCACCCACAGTGTTAACCCCTTCCCTGCCAGTGTCATTATTACAGTGACAGTGCATATTTTTAGCACTGATTACTGTAATAATGTTACTGATCCCCCCCAAAAGTGTCAAAAATATCAGTTAGGGGTCCGATCTGTGCGCCGCAATGTTGCAGTCCCACTAAAAACCGCAGATCGTCGCCGTGACTAGTAAAAAATAAATAAAAAGTCCAACAATCTATCCCGTAGTTTGTAAACGCGATAACTTTTGCGCAAACCAATTAAAATAGTTAGGGGTCCGATCTGTCCGCCGCAATGTCACAGTCCCGCAAAAAAATCGCAGATCGCCGCCATTGCTAGTAAAAAAAATGACATAAATCTTTCCCGTAGTTAGTAGACGCGATAAGTTTTGCGCAAACCAATCAAAGTACGCGTATTGCCATTTTTTTTTACCAAAAATATGTAGCAGAAAACAAATTGGCCTAAAATGTTAAAAAAAAATTAGATTTTTACATTTTTTGTGAAAGTTATATAAAGCAGAATGTGAAAAATATATATATTTTTTTCAGAATTGTCGCTCTTTGTTTGTTTATAGCGCTAAAAAATAAAAATCGCACAGGTGATCAAATACCGTCAAAAGAAAGGTCTGTTTGGGGGAAAAAAGGACGTAAATTTCATTTGGGTACAGCGTCGCACGACCGCGCAATTGTCAGTTAAAGTAACGCAGTGCCGAATCGCAAAATAGGGCCTGGTCAGGAAGGGGGTAAAATCTTCCGGGCCTGAAGTGGGCTTCAATAGGACCCAGGGTTCTGGCAAGTGAGGGCAAAGTGAAGTAACTCTGTGTGAAGGGTCCATGTTTCCTGCAGATGGGCAGGTGCCCTCTTACCAATCCTGCGGTGAAGGCCTAAACGAATGTCCTGGAACAGGCAGGCGCTCATGGTAACCCGACTGGAACACTTCACGGCCGTTGGTGCGGGGGTGCCTGGATATGTACCTGGGATCCCCCCTCTCTCTTAGGCTGGAAGTCCGCAACTGGCCGGGGATGCTGAAACAACATGGTGGACTGACCCAGGAGGCAACATCTCCCCTGGGTCCAGTCTTTTCTCCGGCCTTGTGGTGACTCAATTCTCCTCAGCAGACAAGATGGCGTCCTTCATTCCTTCCTTGCCAGAGAATGCTGGCGTTTGTAGTCCTGTCCCCAGTGGTTAGAATAGAGCCACCTGTGTTGGGAACTACATGTCCCAGAGTCCTTTGCAGTTCTTCAATCGTCCCTGGATTGGCTAGCTCCTTCTGAAAATGAGAAACGGGAGGGTATTGAGTGTCTGTGAATTCCTCTCACTGCACAGTGATAGGAACCGCTTAAGCACCAGTCCTATTTTTGACACTTTTTGTTTACAAGTTAAAACCAGTATTTTTTCTTAGAAAACTACTTAGAACCCCCAAACATTATATATATTTTTTTTAGCAAAGACTCTGGAGAATAAAATGGCGGTCATTGCAATATTTTTTGTCACGCGGTATTTGCGCAGAGGTCTTTCAAACGCCATTTTTTTTTAAATATTACGAAAAATCAAATTTCACTGCATTTACCCACTTAAGCCCCAGCCCTATTTTTGACACTTTTTGTTTACAAGTTAAAACCAGTATTTTTTCTTAGAAAACTACTTAGAACCCCCAAACATTATATATATTTTTTTTAGCAAAGACTCTGGAGAATAAAATGGCGGTCATTGCAATTTTTTTTGTCACGTGGTATTTGCGCAGAGGTCTTTCAAACGCCATTTTTTTTTAAATATTACGAAAAATCACATTTCACTGCATTTAAAGCGGAGTTCCAGCCATTTCACTCACCTGTCCAACGGTCCAGCGATGCGGCCGCCCGAAGCCTCGATCCTCTCCCTCGGCGCCGGAATCACTGCTGTGGGCACCCGGCTGTGACAGTTTGCGGCTTCACAGCCGGGTACCCACTGCGCATGCGCGAGTCGCGCTGCCCGTCTTGATTGGCCGGCAATCTTCTGGGACCTCTGATATGTCCCAGAAGATTGCAGGGAGGGAGGGGGAGAGGAGAACTTCCGTTCAGGGCGACGTGGCGCTCCGAGCGGAAGTGGGAGCGGGTACCTGTCAAAACTAGGTACCCGCTCCCCCCCCCCAAAAAAAATGACATGCCAAATGTGGCATGTCAGGGGGTTAGAATACCTAAAGCAGAAGTTCCATTTTTGGGTGGAACTCCGCTATTTTTGGGTGGAACTCTGCTTTAACCACTTTAGCCCCAGACCTATTTCAGACACTTGTTGTTTAATAGTTAAAATCAGTATTTTTTGCTAGAAAACTACTTAGAACCCCCAAACATTATATATATATTTTTAGCAAAGACTCTGGAGAATAAAATGGCAGTCATTGCAATATTTTTTTGTCACGCGGTATTTGCGCAGCGGTCTTTTCAACGCCATTTTTTTGGAAATATTACATCTCACTGCATTTAAAAAAAACTAAACAGTAAAGTTAGCCCGTTTTTTTTTGTATATTGTGAAAGATGATGTCACGCCAAGTAAATAGATACCCAACGTGTTACGGTTTAAAATTGCGCACACCCGTGGGATGGCGACAAACTACGGTCAATAAACATCTCCATAGGCGACAATTCAGAATTTTTTAACGGTTACTAGTTTAGAGTTAGAGTGTAGCTCTTTTTTTAAAAATTATTGCTCACGTCCTGGCGATCGCGGCGATATACCTCACATGTGTGGTTTGAACAGCGATTTTATTTGCGCAACTTCCATATACGTTTTCTTTCGTGCGCGAGCTCAAGGCGATGGGGGGCGGCTAAATATTTATTTATTTTTTTTTCCTATTTATTTAATTTTTTTTTTAATTTTAACACAGGTTTTTAAAAAAAAAAAAAAAATCTGATCACTTTTATTGCTGTCACAAGCAATGTAAACATCCCTTGTGACAGACCCCATGGGCCGCTATGTTGTTTTGGTCCTCACCATGTGGCACTGTAGATATGTGTTAGTGGGCCTATATGTTCCTCCTCCGTTTAAGTTTGATATTCTCTACACTGTGTTGGATAAGGTCTCCCCTTACTGCCCTGCGAAATTGCTGTTTCTGGGGGATTTCAATGCCATTCTCTCCCCTGCTCTGGACAGGCCTTCACCCCCTAAATCCTTTTCAGAGGATCTGCTGCATTGGTCGGAGGCTGCTGGGGTGCGGGAGGTCTGGCGTTGGAAGCACCCGGACCAGAGAGGTTATTTGTGTTTCTCCTCTTCTTACAAAACCTCCTCCAGAATTGACCTGGCGTTTGCCAACTCCCTGGCGTTATCCGATGTGGCGACGGCGAAGTACTTACCGGCGGGTCTGTCTGACCACTGCCCCTTGGAGCTCACCCTCCGCTCTGGCGCGGCCCCTTTCGGCCTCCATGTGGCGTTTGGGCTCCCAGTGGGTGGAACAACCGGATGTCGCCTCTCGGATCCCGCCGGTTCTGGAGGACTATTGGAAGAACAATGCCGACACGTCCTCACCTGGGCTGGTTTGGGACGCGTTTAAAGTTTATACTAGGGGCCAATATATGTCTATCATTAAAGCGGTTAAGGTACAGCAGGCCGCGGAGCTGACTCGCCTGGAGGGGGGGTGGAGGGGGCCACTGCCGCGTACGGCCTGGACCCTTCTACCTCAAACTTTGAGGCGTTGCAGGCGATGAAGCGAGACCTCCATCTTCACATGTCCGAGGTCACGAGGTTGTCCATGTATCACTCTCGACAATCCTTTTTTGAGCAAGGGGATAGGAATGGTAGGTTTCTGGCGCTGATATCCCAGCATGATGCCCCCTGACGGTGGTCCCAGAGCTCACTTCTCCCGCGGGGGATCCCCTTACCGCTCCCGAGGACATCATAGCTGCCTTTCGCTCATATTATAGCGCCCTCTACACCACTACCCTTCCCCCAGACTTTCGACCGACTGATTTGGACTCCCTTCTGGACCCCGTGGCCCTGGGCTGGCTCTCTGATTGCGAGAGGGAATGGCTGGTGAAACCCATCACATCTGAGGAGGTCCTGGCTGTTCTCTCGACTATTCCGGGAGGCAGGGCTCCAGGTCCAGACGGTCTCCCCGTGGACTTTTATAAGGCCCACTCTGGACTCTTGGCCCCTCTACTGGCTTCGACGTTCACCAGGTGTCTTGCGGAGGGGTCTCTTCCTCCCTCGATGGCTGAAGCGCATGTTGTTCTTATCTATAAGCCCCCTAAGGACCCAAAGCTGTGCGCTTCTTACCGACCTATAGCGCTGCTCAACACGGACCTAAAGATCCTGACCAAACTACTGGCTATCCGCCTGCAGCCCTTGCTCCCCTCTGTGGTAGACCAAGACCAGACTGGCTTTATGCCTCATAGGTCCACAGACGTTAACCTCCGCAGACTGTATACCAACCTCCAGGCGCAACATGTCAATGTGGGTTCCAGAGTGGTTGCTTCACTGGATATCGAAAAGGCTTTCGATTCAGTGGAGTGGCCCTTCCTGTGGGAGACTCTCAGAAGGATGGGGTTCCCCCTGCTCTTCATTGAGTGGTTAAAAATCATTTACAGCTCACCGGTGGCGGCTATTCGTTTGGGGGGACAGCTGTCGTCTCGGTTTGCTCTGTCCAGGGGCACGAGGCAGGGCTGCCCTCTCTCCCCGGCCCTGTTCGCCATTGCTATGGAGCCGGTGGCAGAGGCCCTCCGCATTTCCCCGCTGGTTCGGGGCCTGCGGATTGCCGGGCTGGAGGAGAGGGTGGCCCTGTACGCTGACGACCTGCTGTTGTTCCTGAATGATGCCGACTCTTCGCTCACGGGTGCCTTACATGTCCTGGAGGCCTACTCTCGGGTAACCGGGCTGAAGGTCAACTGGTCCAAGTCGCAGCTGTTGGCGATTGACCAGGGGGCCCGACGCTCGGCGCCGCCCGATATTCAGCTACAGTGGGTGGATGTGTTGGTGTATCTAGGAGTTAGGGTCTCTAGGGTCGCTGACGACTTTGTCGCTCTCAACCTGGAGCCGGTGGTGGCGGCGCTCAGGACCAAGCTGAAGGCATGGAAGAACTTGCCCCTTTCCCTTCTGGGCCGGGTTAACCTGGTCAAGATGAAAGTGCTGCCCAAATTTACGTATCTCTTCCGACACTCCCCGCAATGGATACCAAAGTCCTTCTTTGCTTCCCTGCATAAGCTGTTCTCCTCCTTTTTGTGGGGTCCCCGCCCCCAAGATATAAACTTTCCACCCTTATGCGCCCCCCTCACAGGGGGGCCTAGCTTTCCCTGATTGCCACAAATATTTTCTAGCCTCCCAGCTGGTGTCTGCGGCTTGGTGGCTGAACCCCGACCTGCATAACTGGGCGGTTGCGGTGGAGGCAGCGGTGCTCGGGTCCGTGGAGGCGCTCACTCATCTGTTGTTTCGGGGTCCTAGGGCCCCGCATGGTCTCACGACCTCCATGGTTACGGTCCTGCGGGCATGGAAATCTGGTTTGCAGCTAGAGGGCTACCCGGGCTCTGCTGTCTCCCCCAACGCACCTCTGTGGTATAATCCCAACTTGCCGCATCTCTGCTCCCTCTCGGACCCAGCGGTGTGGACGAAGTACCATGTTAAGAAACTTTCAGACATCTCCCCTGACCTCTCCTTTCCCCCCCTTCAATTTTTCGTGGATTCCTTCCATGTACCACCCTCCATGGTTTTCCGCTACCTACAGCTCTCCCATGCCTTCAAGTCACAGTTTCCACCCGGTGGTTCCCAGGTAGTGCAGTCAGATCTTGAGCGGGTTTTGCGGCACGACTGCTCTGAACGAGCGATGTCGACCCTTTACGCGCATCTCCTCCGGGTTCACTCTCCGGAGCTCTCTGGTCTCCGCGCTCGGTGGACCGGGACGTTCCGGACCTGGACCAGGAGGACTGGATAAACATGTGGGAGGTTCCGTTCAAGATGTTGGTCTCACTCAGGGATAGACTTATTCAATTCAAAATTGCACACAGAGCCTACCTCACCCCGCATAGGTTACATAAAATGCACGCCTCCCAGTCGCCGGAGTGCTGGCGCTGTGGCCAGGCCCCGGGTGACTTCCTTCATATATTCTGGACCTGTCCCCACCTCTCTACCTTCTGGTCCGGGGTGCTACACATGATTGCAGAGGTCTCCTCCATCTCGCTAGATCCCTCCCCGAGAATATGTTTACTCGGTCTACTGGATGATCTGGTGTCTCGGGTGGCGGACCGCACGTTGCTCAGTTTATTATTGTTTTATGCCAGGAAATCCATTGTGCTCCACTGGCGACAGCGCTCCCCTCCCACGGTTCAGCAATGGAGGACCCTGGTGAATTCAGTCCTCCCCTTATACAAAGACACATATGTGCACAGGGGTTGCCGGAAAAAGTTTGATAGGGTGTGGACTCGGTGGCTCTCCGATCCCCCCACTGTCCCGGGTGGGGGAGGCGGGTCTCGCCTTCCGTCTTAGGCGGATGGCGCCCCTCGCCTTGGGGTGTTATGGGACTCTGTGATGTTTGGGGTTGACCTGTATTAAGCATGGGCCCTGCTGATGAGTTTTGGTGAAGATCTCCTATTGTTTTTATGGTATCTGCTGTGTCTCTCAGGGCTGTTGTGTATGCCTTTCACTTGGTTTGTAATACACTTGCCCTTCCCTTTGGACCCCTGCGCGGGTGCCGTGTTTCATTATGTATGTAATGCTGCTAGCTCGTATCTGGTCTGAGCCTGAGCACCAATGTTTGTAGTTGTTGTTTTCTTTTGCAAAATTCAATAAAAAAGATTTTCAAAAAAAAAAAAAAAAACATCCCTTGTGACAGCAATATGCAGTGACAGGTACAAGTTAATAAAATTAAAGATGAGATGGAAAAAATATACAGGCTGGGCAGTTGGATCAGAGGGAGAGAAACAAAGTTACAGAGATAACAAACTTAGGAGCAGAGCTAATATTAGTGTCAGGGCTGGGAGGGGGGTGGGGCACACAGGGAGGGGGGATTAGTGGAGGACAACTGTCTCTTTCCCAGCAGATAAAAGCTGGCAACCAGGAGAGGGGGAGAGACCAGCTGCTGGAGGAAGAGTTCTGCAATTGTGGTACATGACCAATCCCCCCCTCCCTGTGTGCTCGGGCCCCCTACAAGAGGACCGGTGTTCCCCCCTATCAGCGGCCCTGATCACATCTAAAGCCCACCATAGACGGTTCGAATCTCGGCCAGTTCAGCAGGAACCAGCCCAGATTCGAACCATGTATGGGCAGGGCTAAATGCACCAAGTTGATCAATCGATCAACTTGGGTACAACCAGCCTGCCGGATTTTACTTGCAACTATTGCCAGTGGCTGTTATAGCTGCTAGCAATATTTATTGTCTTCTCCCAGTGGGGATGGATTCCCCCCCCTCCCCCCACCCGACAGGGAGCAGACAATGTCCTGGTAGGAGGGATTCCCCTGTCAGCACTGTCTGTGTTGATGGGAGGATTGTGCAAATTTCTTTCCTGGTTATAGCCTGTTTAAGAATCTTTAAGCTGCAATAAAATAAATGTTTGCTTTTGAGCAGTGGAGGCTGGTGCTCCATGGGCTGGGGGGGGGGGCAGACCGACCGCACCATACCCCCCCCCCGGGACCACACCAGAACGCACTACATCCCCCCCGGACCACAGCGAGACAGGAGAGGAGAGGACAGGACAGACAGACAGACAGGACAGGCAGGACCCCCCCCCCCAGCTCACTCACCCTGCCTGGATGCAGCAGCAGGCGGCGGTTTCAGCTTCTTTGCCCTGTCTTCAGCATCTCCTCCCTCCTCCTCCATGCCCAATGGCATGGCTTCTCCTTTCGGCCAATCGGGAAATGGGTCTTAAAACCCGCTTCCTGATTGGCCAGGAGGAGGATCCGTTTGACAATAGCGAATTTTCATTCGCTATTGTCACACAACTGGGTGGGCTTGGGGCGCACTGCTCTGTGCCCCAAGACCACCCTTTTTTTTTTAGCCTGTGAGAGCCTCTGGCTCTAATCACATGGTTAAAAAAAAAACCCCAATTGAACTCCATGCGTCCGGTGCCCCACATGTAGATTAGGGGGCCAGACGCATGTATTGGGGGGCGGCGCCCCTGCGCCCCAAATGCACCAGCCGCCACTGCTTTTGAGTTTAATGCCATTTTAAATATACTCCTACAGAAAATGGGTGACAGTGATCAATTAACTAAACTATTGCTAGGATGAAGTCAAAGTCTTAAAACAATCAATATAAATCAATGTAAATCATCCCCTATATAAATGATCTGCTATATAAAAACATCCATATATTACCCTATATATTATATAATCATAATCAAAATGTGATCATATGTTAACCACTTAAGCCCCAGAAGATTTTACCCCCTTCCTGACCAGGCCCTATTTTGCGATTCGGCACTGCATGACTTTAACGGACAATTGCGCGGTCGTGTGACGCTGTACCTAAATGAAATTGACGGCCTTTTTTCCCCCACAAACAGAGTTTTCTTTTGGTGGTATTTGATCACCTGTGCGATTCTTACTTTTTGCGATATAAACAAAAAAAGAGCGTAAATTTTGAAAAAATAACAATATTTTTCACATATTTTTATATGAAATTCCCCCCCCCCCCCAAAAAAAATGTAAAAATCTAAATTTTTTAACATTTTAGGCCAATTTGTTTTCTGCTACCTATGTTTGGTAAAAAATATCGCAATAAGTATATTTTGATTGGTTTGCGCAAAAGCTATTGCGTTTAATAACTAAGGGAAAGATTTTTGTCATTTTTGTTTGTTTTTTTTTTAACGAGTAATGGCGGCGATCTGCGATTTTTTTGCGGGACTGCGACATTGCGGCAAACAGATCGGACCCTTGACTGACATTTTTGACACTTTTGGGGTTACCAGTGACATTACTACAGTAATCAGTGCTATACATATGCACTGTTACTGTAAAAATGACACTGGCAGGGAAGGGGTTAACTTTATTGGTGATGCAGGGGTTAAGGGGCGTGCTTCTAACTGTAAAGGGGTCTGGCTAGTGGTGTAACAACAGAGACATACGATCCTACATAGCAGGACCATATGATCTCTGTTCTTACACAGGGGAGAATGACAGGAGGCTTTGTTTACATTAGCCGTCTGCCTTTCTCCCTATCCACGGGGAGATCTGGATTGACCGGCGGACATCGGGTCCGCCGGTCACACGCGCGGGGATGTTAGGGAGCGAGCGGGGGCGGGAGCGCGCCTCCGGCGGCGTGCGCTCGCCCCCAGAGCCTCACAGGCGAGCGACATAGTCCTACGTCACTTTGCCTGTGAGGGGCTGACCGCCGCAGTAAATAGTCGTGCGGCGGTCGGCAAGTGGTTAAAGGTATTATGATAACATTGTAATTCCATTTATATTACATATATCAAAATTCCAGACTACATAATAAAGTCATAATAATAGTTTGATCACACTACAGGATTATTAAATTTTTGTTATATTTCAAATCAGTCCCTTCATCAAATATCCAAACTATATTGAGTTCTTCAATTAATTATATATTGTACACCATTAACCTAATCTAATTATATTTTTAGATTTCGAATTTTAACTTTTAGGTACTATATTTAGTATACATAATCATATGAGAACACTAAGAATGTTTTCCTTTCTACTAAGTCATTATTCCTGTAAATAAATTAAGACTTTTAATTCTGTTTTCCCTGGATGCACATCCCCGGTAGATGTCTTTGGTGCTCAATAAATACAATAACTCTTCTAGAAAGCAAACTCCTTGGATGCTAAAAGCATTGCATTCTGTATAGATTAATCCTCCAATTTCTCTGTTTTGGGCTCTACATTTTTTTTTTCCTATTTTCAATTTTATATTTTTTTAAATTGCTACACATGTGTCTTACTGAAAGGTCTTTTTTTTATTTTTTTTTAACAAGAAAGTTTGTGGCTCTTTTACAATTACACCAGACTAAGTTTTGTTATCAGTTTAAATGTAATCATTGATTAGTCGAGTCCTTTACACTTATATTCAATACTTATTTTATTCTTTTTTTTGGATTTCCAACTAAATTTGGATATTTATTCATTTATTTATTTAAGGTCTATTTTTTTTTTTTTTTTAACAAGAAAGTTTGTGGCTCTTTTACAATTACGCCAGACTAAGTTTTGTTATCAGTTTAAATGTAATCATTGATTAGTCGAGTCCTTCACATTTATATTCAATACTTATTTTATTCTTTTTTTGGATTTCCAACTAAATTTGGATATTTATTCATTTATTTATTTATTTATTTTCTCCATAAAGTTTTATGGAAAAGATAAAGTTCAGTTGTACAAAATAGAGAACATTTAATACACCATTTAGATTGTATTATGTATCTGCGTAATTTTATATTCACTGGATTTGAATTATAAAAAAGACATTTTAAAGTAGTAAGTTTATTTAATATATTTTTTCATTTTTATATTTACATATTGTACACACATTCCCAGTGCTTTCTAGTAGTATTTATTTTCTTCTTACAACATGAAAATATTAGCTGTCCGTGGCTTGTTAGCTAATTAGAATTGCGCCAGGGAAGGGACATGTTTGGGTTACTAGCTATTGATTTTAGTATAATCACATTTCACACAGGGGTGATTTATATTTGCTTATGTTGTACCTTGTTGAAGAAAAATCTATTATAAATAGGAAAATGTAATGGAAAAACTGTGAAGCGCCAGCGTTAAAGAAATATAACTGGTCACAGAACCATTAGGTAATCCACAAAGATGATCAGCACAACCAATTGTTGCTCTCAAAAATCTTTATATTTATTAAAAAACTGCAGTGTACAAATGCAGATAAGATCTTAGATTTTATTTTAACACCTTCCCTTTCATTTTTTTTCTTTTTTATCATTTTTATTTTATCACAGGGAATTTAAATATCCCCTATGATAGAAATAAGTAGTGACTAGGTACTCTTTTTTGAAAAAATTGGGGTCTATTAAAATCTCAATTTCTCCTCTGCTATTAAAGGATCTGACCCCACCAAGTTTGGTGTGATAAGATGCTTTCCCAATGGCGCTGTTTATATCTGGGGAAACCGAAGTCATGAAGTGCTCGTAACTTCCAGGATCTTAGGCCAGAGAGATGATTGGAGCCATTGTGGTCTCCAATCAGCTCTATAGCCAGCTGATGGTACCACCAGCTGCAGTGTCGGGTTACCCGGTGGGACAGAAGAGCCAGAGAAAACCGTGAAAGTCGGCAGGAGGGGGGGAGTCCCCTCCCACTGCTTGTAAAAGCAGTCTAGTGGCTAATTAGCCACTAGGATCGCTTTTACATGAAAGCCAACCACTGGCTGTAAAAATAATACCAATCTGCAGGCATTATCCTGGTAGGACCACTCAAATTCCAGCGATGTACCAGTATGCTGCTGGTCCTTGTTGGGCATATATTGTAAGGTTCTTTTTTTTTACATGCAGCCTGAACAGATTGGATGATGAAATCTCTGCCAGAAAGTGTGTGGTATGTGCACCATTAGGCCTCCCAGCAGCCACCCACTTCTAATGATGGGAATACATGCAATGTTCTTTTTTATTTTTTGTTCAGCCCATTGGCTGAATGAAAAAAAAGAACAAATCAGATTCCTCCATTCACATTGATCGATGTGGATGAAGAAACCTCTGCCAAGAAAAGTATTTAAAAAAACATATGACGAAGCATAGGGGAGATCCACCCTCTGTGTCCACCCCATCCCCTATGCTTCACCATATATGCTCTTTTTTAACTGTAGTGGTGAAATCACCTCCTACAGCGCTGCAATCTTTGATTTACATATATGCTGAGAGCAAACGCTGATGCTGTCAGGATATACATGTAAGTGCTTCAGCTGATGGGCGTACCTGCAGAGCAAACAATGGTTAACAATAAAACACAGTAACAATAAACAATTGCAATATAATAATATACAGTGCATTAAAACAGTAGAATGGTGGTATCTGCAAAGAAAACTATGGTTAACAATGAAAAACAGTAACAATAAAACATTACATTATAATAGAATACAGAACACTAGAATGGTGGTATCTGCAAATCAAACTATGGTTTACAATGAAAAACAGTAACAATAAAACATTACAGTATAACAGTATATTATAAAGTACAGTAAAACAGTAAGAACAGAAAATTAACAAGTATTTTTGGCTTTAAACGTTCCAGGCTAGGGTCTCTCAAATTGAGATAGCCATCTAACATCTTTCAAGACCCTGTGTGAAATTGTACTCTAGACTGTGCCATGCTGTACCCTATACTAATACTCTACTAGTGTGTGGTAGTGATGGAAACAGTCCCTGATGCAGAGACCAGGTTGGCCAGGACAGGAGGGAGAAAAATAACAGTTGTCACGCCTAAATCCGCGTTTCCTACAGACAAGACATCTTCTTTGGGTTGTTCTTTGGGTAGGTGTACTAGGGAGGACATCCGGAAAATGCCTCTCTTGCAGCCGGCTCACTGCATCTGGATTGTGAATTTGGGCCACAGCACCTTCTGGATACAGAAGGGCTCTAAAGATCTCTTCCTGGAGATTTAGGAAGGTCCACTTCTTTCTGACGCTTTGTATAGCACATAAGCGTTCAGCAGAGCCAATGGGAATAAGTATACAGACACTTTCTTGTACTAGCGTCTGGCCTTATGGTTATTAAGTACGGCACCACCATCTGGTTGTTGAAGTCCACCCCTCCCATGTTAAGGTTGTATTTGTGGACACAGAGGGGCTTCTCAACAACACCAGTCGCCGTCACAATTTAGACTGTCGTATCTGCGTGAATGGAGGACAGAACGAAAACATTCCGTGTGTTCCTCCACTTCACTGCAAGCTATTTATTACACTTCAAGCAGGCTCTCTCACCCATCTAATTTGTGAATCTACAAGCCATTAGGGGAAGCCCTGGTGATTAGGTTGCATGGTGCGACGTGCAACAGTTCCAGAATCAAAAAGGTGACTAAAAATTGGCACCCTTGTGTACTAGTTATCCACGTATAATGGTACTCCTTTCTGAATAAGGGTGACACCAAGTCCCAAACAATCTTGCCCGCGGTGCCCTATATAGTCTGGGCAGTTGGGGGGCTCCACATTGCCATCTTTCCCCTCATAAATCCAGAAAAAACATGCATAGCCTGTTGACCTGTCACAGAGCTTATACATCTTGACCCCATATCTGGCACGCTTGCTGGGGAGAAGCTGTTTGAAAGCAAGAAGACTTATCAATGCGGACAGATTGTTGGGGCATATACAAGGCTGCAAACTTCTGGTTGAAGTAATAAACCACTTAAGCCCCGGAAGATTTTACCCCCTTCCTGACCAGGGGGTATTTTGCGATTCGGCCCTGCATGACTTTAACGGACAATTGCGCGGTCGTGCAACGCTGTACCTAAACGCATTTGACGTCCTTTTTTTCCCACAAACAGAGCTTTCTTTTGGTGGTATTTGATCAACTGTGCAATTTTTTGATCATGCGCTATAAACAAAAAAAGAGCGTCAATTTTGCAAAAATAACAATATTTTTCCCATTTTTTTATATGAAATTTCCCCCAAAAAAATGTAAAAACCAAAATTTTTTAACATTTTTGGCCAATTTGTTTTATGCTACATATGTTTGGTAAAAAAAATCGCAAAAAGCGTATTTTGATTGGTTTGCGCAAAAGTAATCGCGTTTACTAACAAAGGGAAAGATTTTTGTAATTTTTGTTGTTTTTTTTTGTTTTAACGCGTAATGGCGGCGATCTGCAATTTTTTTTGCAGGACTGCGACATTGGGGCGGACAGATCGGACCCTTGACTGACATTTTTTACACTTTTGGGGTTACCAGTGACATTACTACAGTAATCAGTGCTATACATATGCACTGTTACTGTAAAATGACACTGGCAGTGAAGGGGTTAACTTTTTTTTGAGAGGGAGGGGTTATGTGTGTCCCTAGGGGCGTGATTCTAACTGTGATTGGCTGTGGCTTGAGCTGTAGGAACAGTGATCAACGGTCCTACATAGTAGGACCGTATGATCACTGTTCTTACACAGGGGAGAATGACAGGCGACTTGTTTACATCAGCCGCCTGCCTTTCTCCCGCTGTCACGGACGATCGTGAGTGCCTGGCGGACATCGGGTCCGCCGGGCACACGCGCGCGCGGGGGGGGGGGTCCGTGACCAGCGGGAGCGGGAGCACGCCTCCAGCGGCACGCGCTCGCTCCCCAGAGCCTCACAGGCTAGCGACGTACCGATACGTCACTTTGCCTGTGAGGGGCTGACCGCCGCAGTATATGTACTTGCGGCGGTCGGCAAGTGGTTAATGAGGGCCCGAATTTTGTATAGCCGTTCATATCCAGGGTCACCCGAGGACGACAAAGTTCATTGTCATTAAAACGCATGAACCACAAGATTTGCTCGTATTTAGTCCTGGCCAGCAGAGAACATGGGCATATGATGAAGCATATGGAAGCAGCAGCACAAATATTTGTACTAGGTAGAGAGACTTCAGGTACTATGAAGCAAACTCATATTCAGTAGTTGCTCACAAAATGTCAGGATGGCCGAGCGGTCTAAGGCGCTGCGTTCAGGTCGCAGTCTCCTCTGGAGGCGTGGGTTCGAATCCCACTTCTGACAGCAAGCTTTTGACTCTTTAACCACTTCTCTACTGGGCCTATTCTGGCACTCCTCTCCTACATGTAAAAATTATCAATTTTGTGCTAGAAAACAACTCAGAACCCCCAAGTATTATACAGTATATGTTTTTTTTTAATTATTTTTTGCAGAGACCATAGGAAATAAAATGGTGGTTGTTACTACTTTTTATGTTACAAGATATTTGCGCAGCAATTTTTCAAATGTGTATTTTTTTTTCGGGAAAAAAAACTTTCATGAATAAAAAAAAAGCATTTTTTTTGGGAAAAAAACTTTAATTTTTTTAACAAAAAAACAAAATAGTAAAGTTAACCTGTTTTTTTTTATTTTTTTTGTATAATGTGAAAGATGACGTTACGCTGAGTAACTAGATACCTAACATGTCATGCTTTAAAATTGTGCACACTTGTGGAATGGCGCCAAACTTTAAAATCTCCTAAGGCAACGCTTTAAAACATTTTTACAGGCTACCTAATTTAGAGTTACAGAGGAGGTCTTGGCCTAGAATTATTGCTCTCACTCTAAGGTTTGTGGCGATACCTCATATGTGTGGTTTGAACACATATACATATGCGGGCACGACGTACGTATGCGTTTGCTTCTGCGTGCGAATACACGGGGACAGGGCATTTAAAATTCTTTTTTTTCATATATTTTACTTTTATTTTGACATTTTCCCTTTACATTTTTGATTACTTTTATTCCTATTACAAGGAAAGTAAACCTTCACTACAGGCATGACCCGCTTTACATACCCTCACTTTACGTACACTCGCAAGTATGGATACATTAGCGTCTATGGGAAATCTTGGTCAGCTTGGCATGGCCCTGCTCCCGAACCATAAGTGACAGGGACACCAAACCTGGGGAGCACCGAAAGGGGGCCCAGGACTACAGCTTGTCTAGGTAATCTACTATGTCATAGTCATGGGTCCCCTATACATGCTCCCCAAGTTTGGTGTCCCTGTCACTTATGGTTCAGGAGCAGTGTCATGTCAAGCTGACCAAGATTTCCCATAGAGCTAACATGCATTTAGAAGTGAAAAAAGGTGTTGCTTCACTTTAAGTACATTTTAGTTTTACATACATGCTCTGGTCCCATTGTGTACTTAAAAGTGGGGTATGCTTGTATATTAGGAATAGAGCATGACAGGTCCTCTTTACAGTTAGATCTGGGGTCTATAAGTCCCCACATCTCTCCTCTAGGCTGAAAAGCCTGAGATAAAAAAAAAAAACAATTTCAGGCTTCACAGCCGAAGAAACAGCAGTGTTTACATTTACTGGGGCTGGACGTGATGTCATAACGGCATGCCCGGTCTCCGAAGGTAATAGAGATGACTGGGGACCATCTAGTCCTAGGTCAGCTCTATGGTAAATTTCTGTCGGTGGCCAATTAATTCTCTGGTTTGCCGATCACACGGGCGAGCCGGTAGAAGCACTGGTGGGCCGCCACCCTCCAGTGCTTCTACCTGCTCACCGCCTGTAAAAACAATCAAGTGGCTGAACTGCCGCTATGATTGTTCTTACAGTGCAGGGAATCGCCAGCAGAAAAAAAAAGATATGTGAATGATGCCTGCAGCTACACCCATCATCCAGATATCTCCACTGAAAGCCCAGGACGTCATATAAGGTCCACCTAAGGAGAAGAGGTTGAAACTGCATTGCGGTGTGTTTTTCCAAACATGGATTGGGCTTCTTAATATTTTTTCATTAATTTAGTGTGGTTCTAATATCTGTGTATAAAATGATCATTCGCAAAGCCTGATAAATTGTATATTGCCAACAAAATCATCTGCCGAAACCCGGGATCGAACCAGGGACCTTTAGATCTTCAGTCTAACGCTCTCCCAACTGAGCTATTTCGGCTGTGGCTGTGGCTGTGGCTGTGGCTGTGGCTGTGGCTGTGGCTGTGGCTGTTGTCTAATTTAACCACTTATCACTGCTAGTCCCTGGCCCTTTAAGATGGTCTAAATGCCGGGGGCGGAGGTGGACTTTCTCATTATGTGACCGGTGTGGCACAGAAATCACACAATCAATTTTTTTTTTTTTACATGCTATGATTGCTTATAACTGTGAATTTTAAAGTTATAAGCAACTATTTTTTTCTGAATGAAAACTATTCATTCAGTGCTTACTATTGTTATTAGCAGTGATTGGCCACAGCTAATCACATGGTACAGGTGGGCTGTGATTGGCCCCATCTGTACCATGTAGGGCGTGCGGGAGGCGCAATCCTGGGAGGAGGTCACATGACTTCCTCCCTTGATAACAGGGCTCCCTCTCCACCGTCATATTACAATAGACTGGGTGGGAGGGGGGTTAAACATCAAACATGCCAGTTTTATGGTAAAACATGAACGCATTAGGCCCCTTTCCCACTTGCCGCTCCATCGGCGAACTCCGTTTTTCTCAGCGGGGGATCGATCCGCAGATCCCCCGCTTAGCAGGCAGATGGAAGCTCTGTCTCAGCGCTGTGTGCGGAGACAGAGCTGTCAGGTCCCCTCTCTTTTCTATGGGGGAAACGGATGAGAATGGACCGCCTGTCCGTTCTCATCTGATCCCATCCGATCCGATTCCCCAGAAGGATGGAAAATAGGGTTTCCATCTGTCCGGATTTGACGGACAGGATCGGATTGGATGTCAGCGGACATGCCTCCGCTGACATCCGATGCCTCATAGAGATGCATGGGGCATCTGTTCAGATCCGCCTGAAAAACTGGCAGGCGGATCTGAACGGTCCGCAAGTGTGAAAGGGGCCTTACTCTTTAGATATTTTTATGTTGGTACTGATTCAGCTAGGCATAAAGGATCTTAAATAAAAAGTATCCCATGTCCATGCATAGCAGAAGAGCTCTTGTATTTAGATCCATAATTCACAACTGGGCACGGTTATGGGATTTTGAAGATAGTTGGTGTAACGGAACCACGACCCACACTGTGTTTGTGGGCTTCCGTCAGAATACCTACCGCTTCCTTCAGTCTGAACATAGATATCAGATATTTGAGCTGCCCCCATACAAAACTAGCCGAGAATAGCTTGTATAAGTTCTGGAGCCTTTATTGAACAAACTCACACCGAATATATACCTCATTAGGTCAGGTAAGCCTGATTACATTATCATATGCAGATGAAATTTGTATACAGAAACATAATTAGCCTGAACTAATTACCTAGCCATCTGGACAGACACAATAGGTGAACGGGAATGCAGACCCAGACAATGTTATCATTACCCTGTTATTTAACTCAGCACTGCAACAAGGCTAAAACAAAGTACATTACACATTATCCTAAGTATAAACACAGAACCCACAGTAGACAATAGGTGAGTAAATCAGCATAATCAACAATGTGTGGAAGATAAGTGGTTGAGCTGATGATATTAGCATCTGCTATGAGTCTGACTGTCTTGGGGAGACATGGACTTGAATCCAAAGTAACATTACTCCAAGGGCTCCACATATAGTGTCTGTCTTCCATTCTCAGTGACGGTGACTACCGTCACAGTTGGTACCAAAATTCTTCCTGCGCTAATTAAGCCGTATGTAGCTGCCAACCACTTCCATCTAATTGGATGGGCTGAGTTGGTGAAAACTCACTTTGATCTTTAAAGTGGAACTTCACTCTCTCATTTAACTTCGACTAATTGTAATCCTCATGCTGCTAACATTAGTAAATAGATAGGAAAGTATATTATATTGACTTGTTTTAAACTTTTTTTTTTTCTTACAATTCTTCAGTTACTTCTTGGTTTCTATGGTTTCTATGCCTAGGCAAATGGTGTCATACATCCCAGGAGACTTTAGGAGGGGGGGAGGGGTTTTCTCAACTAAGCACACCCTCCTGCCTGCATGCCTGAGCTAAGGACAGATTGATTCCAGGAAGTAGTTGCAACAATAATTATCTGCCCTTACTCAAGATGGCCACGGCCAGAAATGCTAGAGGGTGTTTTTCAAAGTGATATCTCCTCAAAATAAAGCATGGAGACATGGAGGGATGGGGGAGTTTGCTTTGAATATGAAAAACACAAATAGTGTTTTTGGTTTGTGGTGCTCAGATGCGGTGTAGTTCCAATTTAAGGTAGCAGGACAAGAGTGGTCGTTTCGAATCCCAACTATGACACTACCCGCCTGGAGTCTGCCTGTGTGGGTTTCCTCCCACTCTCTTTGGCTCATGTCTACATTGGCCCTAGTATGTGTATACAGTAGATGAATGTAGTTAGTGACCTTAGATGGTAAGCTCCTTGAGGCCAGGGACTGATGTGAATGTATAATATACATTAGTGTAGGCAGCCTATTGCATTGGGGTGTGCACCTTAACCACTTCTGGACCGGTTTTCCCCCTTAATGACCAGGCATATTTTGCTATTTGGCACTGCGTTACTTTAACGGACAATTGCGCGGTCGTGCAATGTTATACCCAAAGAAAATTGATGTCCTTTTTTTCCCACAAATAGAGCTTTCTTTTGGTGGTATTTGATCACCTGTGCGATTTTTGTTTGTTGCGCTATAAGCACATAAAAGAGCAACAATTCTGAAAAAAAAACAATATTTATTACTTTCTGCCATACATTCTCAAAAAAAAAAAAAAAATGAAAAAATCTGAATTTTTTAACATTTTAGGGCAATTTGTTTTCTGCTACATATTTTTGTTAAAAAAAAAAAAAAATCGCAATAAGCGTATTTTGATTTTGGTTTATGCAAAAGTTATCGCATCTACTAACTACGGGAAAGATTTATGTCATTTTTATTGTTTTTTTTTACTAGTAATGTCGGCGATCTGCGATTTTTAGCGGGACTGCGACATTGCGGTGGACAGATCGGACCCCTAACTGACATTTTTGACACTTTTGGGGGGACCAGTGACATTACTACAGTAATCAGTGCTAAATCAGTGCTAAAAATATGCACTGTTACTGTAATAATGACACTGGCAGGGAAGGGGTTAACATTGTGGGTGATCAAGGGGTTAAATGTGAGCCTAGGGGAGTGATTCTAACTGTGGGTGGGCATGGCTTATGGAATGACCATAGAGAACTGTGATCCTATATAGAAGGATCACAGGAGCTCTGTGATCATTCCAGGGAGAAGAACGGTCAGATGTGTTTACAACAGCCGACCGTCCTTCTCTCTCAGCGGGGAGCGATCGCGGGCGTCAGGCGGCAATCGGAGCCACCTGCCCCGTGCATCGCCTTCCCCGCTGACGATTGGGGGCGGGAGCGCACCGCTGTCGGCGCGTGCTCGCCCCCTAGCTGCAGGCGTGTGACCGACGTGGGTCTACGTCAGTTTGCGCAGGAGGGATGCCCTGCCGCAGTAAAAAGGCGGTGGGCGGTCCGGAAGTGGGTAAAGCTCAAACACACGTGTTTACGTGTCTACATATATATGACCCCGACACATTGATCTCCCTGCCGACACAGTGAAAGAGAAGTGCGTAAACACTTCTCTTATGGCAGAGCCGGTGAAAGGGAGATCTTTCCCATCTTCCTGCTGGCATACAGAGCGCTAATGCACATAGGGTGATTGAGGTGTGCCCAGGCGCATCTGGCACACCCTGTGTGCATAAATATGATAATATATATGTAAAGCACTGCATAAATTGATGACACTATATAAGTACCTGTAATACATAAATAAACCTGGGTCATATCTCCGGGGTAGGGTGGTGGATCTATGTGCGGAGAATGGTTCCTGTTTTCTATCCAACCTTGGAGCAGAAGAAATACTTTTTCTGTAAATGTTATCCCTTTTTTAATACTGTTTGTAAAGGTATATCTAATTTTTTTAACTTCCATTATTTGTAACTTCCTGTATCTTTTATTTACACTGGCTACCTTAGGATATTAAATATAAAACTGATGAGCTGGTTTTTGATTAAAAATTAAAGGGTAACTCCACTTTCGTGGGGAAAAAAAAGAGCATATAAAGAAAAAACAATATAACGTATACAATTGCGACACAAATCATATTGTAATTGAATGTTATTAAAAATTACCTTTCCTTTTAAATCTGCAGGTGTTGTAATGTTCTGAAAATGCAATACAATATGGCCGCCTGGAGCTGTTCTGTACACAGAATGTATACTGACCACACCCCCAGATACATAATTTCCTGCTTGTGTGATTGGCTCACCAATTTTCCCAGAAGTCTGCACTAAGATACAAGTCAGATTTCTGGCATCCCCTGCAACAAAAATGTCATTTTTTTGGTGAGATCCTCCCAATAGGAACACGTCTAAAAGGAATGCAGGCCCAGCAGATTTCCTCATTAGAGCCCTGCAGCTGCCACAGCTGATAGATAATTATGAAACCACTCCCAATAGACCCACTCAGCACAGAGGAACAAACAATGATTTCTTCAGAATAACAAAAGGTAGGAATCTGCAACAACGATTGTTATAATCCTTGTAATGTACAGAGATCACCCAGAGGGGAATGTTTATTTCTCAACAAAAGTGGAGTTACGATTTAAATCTAAGGGATTATGTGCGTAGTTTTCTTGTATTACCAGTGCCTATAAACTTGATTGTAAGTCATTGTAAGTCAATGTATTTTTTGTGTTTTGGAGTTCACCATCAAGTAAGGAAAGGCCAAGGAACTACCATGTTGGACTATAAACATGGTATCAGTTGACCTTAAAGTAGAACTATAGGCAAAACTTTTTTTTTCAATTTGGATAGAATAAGGAAGGTTTATAACCCTTTTCAGATTTTTTTTTTCTTTTTTGCCATCTTTGTCCCATTGGGGGGATTTACCTTCACTTCCTGTCCCATAACCAAAACAGGAAGTGAGAGGAAATCCCTGCAAATGTTGGGGATCCATTGGGGCCCCAGGACACCGGAACAAGTGTCCCCATTGGAAGATTTCCCCTCAATTATGTTTTGGGATTCCAAAAAGCTAGGTTCCAAGATTTGAAAGTAATAATACAAAAAAAGGGGGGGGGGTATCTATCCCTGAAAATATAGTGAAAAGTCCACAGAGGGACAAGGGGGGAATAGGGACTACGCGATACAAAATAAAGAAAAATGTAATAGAGAATAGAAATGTAAGTATTGGAAATTAATATTCTAAAAAATATTTTTTATTGATACAAAACACCATAAAATACATCAATGAAAGATCGTTGTTGGGTAAGATAAAAAAAACATTTTGCATTTACACAGGAAGACCCCTGATATAAATACAAGTACAGAAGTCGTACATCTGTACTTGTATTCATATCAGGGGCCCTCCCGTGTATATATATATATATATATATATATATATATATATATATATATATATATATATATTAATATTCTCTTATTTTCTTTATTTGGTATTGCGTAGTCCCAATTCCCCCCTTGTCCCTCTGTGGACTTTTTACTATGTTTTGGGATTTTTCTTTCACTATGATAATGGTAAACAGGACAAACAGAGAGGGTGAATCTCTCTAACGGGGACACAGATAGCAATAAAAACCGACAGGGGGGTCCAATCCCTCTATTCAAAACTTTAAATAAAAGTGTTGCCTTTAGTTATACTTTAATTTGGTCCTGAATGACACCTCAGTGAAATATTATTTTCAGTCTGTACCTTAAAGGAGAAGTACAGCCAAAGCGCACTTGGCTGTACTTCTCTTGTGGATAACAGGAGTGCATTTTCAGCAGACAGCGGGCTGAAGCCTGACCTCATAGAGCAGGCTGGGGCAAGATCGTGACAATATGGTCAGGATCCTCCCACAACCCTTGACCGGCACACCTGGCTCAGCCTCTCGGTGAGCCACTGAGAGCCTGAGCCAGCCGCTCCCACCCCTTCCACAGCCCAGTGCTCCCTGACTGGGAGGGGGGTCAGAGAAGACAGTGGTGACTTGATTGTAAGCCAATGTTTTTGTGTTTTGGAGTTCAGCTTCAAGCAAGGAAAGGTGAAGGAACTACCATGTTGGACTATCATCATGGTATCAGTTAAAATTAAAGTAGAACTATAGGCAAAAGTTTTGTTTTCATTATGGATAGAGTAAGGAAGGTTTATAACCCTTTTCAGATTTTTTTTGCCATCTTTGTCCCATTGGGGAGATTAACCTTCACTTTCTGTCCCATAGCCAAAACAGGAAGTGAGAGGAAATCCTAGCAAATATTGCCACTGAGAGCCTGAGCCAGCCGCTCCCACCCCTTCCACAGAGCAGCGCTCCAGTAAGTGTGTGGGGGGGGGGGGTCAGAGAAGACAGTGGTGACTGTCAGAGAGCACTGAGAACCGAGAGATCAGCAGTGTTAGCAGTCTTAGAGCTGGCGGGGGGACAG
Source organism: Pelophylax lessonae (assembly GCF_965119305.1). Classification (NCBI taxonomy): domain Eukaryota; kingdom Metazoa; phylum Chordata; class Amphibia; order Anura; family Ranidae; genus Pelophylax; species Pelophylax lessonae. Next base: position 22,326,326 of record NC_138779.1, on the reverse strand, counting down.
ATGCAGCATCCAGCTAGGTAAGTATGAGTCTTAAAAAAATTGTCCAATACTTTTCTTTTAACACTATGTATTTTGATACAAACTCAATTTAATGGTATTATTAAGCTTGTTCTCATATTCTTCCTGTAGGGTTTGGGAGAGTACATGGCAGCCATTAATGAGACTTCCTTGGATGTCTTTACCTTACTGGGGTTTCCAGAGGAGCGTATAATATTACCAATTTTAATTGGTCTAATCTACACAATAACTGTTCTAGGAAATCTCTCTGTTTTTGGCATCGTTCAAGTGGACAGCCATCTCCAGTCACCAATGTATTTTTTTCTGGCTTGTCTATCTTTATTAGATGTTTGTTACTCTTCCGTTACTCTCCCAGCCATGTTTGCCAATGCCATAACAGGCAACAGGAAGATTTCCTTCCATGAATGTCTTACACAACTCTATTTCTTTGTTTGCTTTGGAGGAACAGAATGTCTTTTCCTAGCTGTCATGGCTTATGACCGATATGTGGCCATATGTAACCCGCTCCACTACATCACCATAATGAATAAGAAGGTCTGTTCATACCTTGTGGCAGCATGCTGGTTGAACGGAATGATGAACGCTGCATTTCACACCATGATGACCTGGAAACTAACTTTTTGTGGAGCTCAACATATCAGGCACTACTTTTGTGATGTTCTTCCATTGTTACAAGCTGCTTGTAGTGATATATACAGCAGTCAGGTGCTATTACATGTTGTAACATTTTTTATTGGGATAACGCCTTTCTTACTTGTTACAAATTCATACATTCGTATAATTTCCACCATACTGAAAATCCGCTCTACAGCGGGAAGGTGGAAGGTCTTCTCCACGTGTTCATCCCACCTCATGGTTGTAACAGTCTTTTATTCAACTGCCATCTTCAACTATAATGGTCCAAACTCTGGAGAGTCCTTTGTCTTTGTCCGAATGGCTTCTCTTCTGTACAGTATTCTTCCCCCATTGCTGAACCCGGTTGTTTACTGTCTGAGAAATAATGAGGTGAAGAGAGCCTTGAGGGATTTTCTAACTAAATCATACATTTTATTTAAACAATAATCCTACCCAACTCCGGAAATAATTTAGAGTATTAAGCAAATGAGTTTAGATATTTGGAAATTTTAGTGATAAAACCTGCCAAAGGTTCCAGATTCCAAGTGAATTCAAGGCCTTAGCGGATCAACTGGCACCCCGACTGGGTACCTCTGTTGACGGATGCTCCTAGTGCTTCCCAAAGACTCCAAGCACTCCACCAGACACCATAACCACAGCAGACCCCACGAACCCCTGCAGCTTGGTTGGGGTCTCGCCGTCTCCTACCCACCCTGGACCTACGACAAGGCTCCAGGTTCCAGTGGGTGAACCTCTCTTTCCCCAGAGAGTGAAGCAGGAACAGGAACAAGCTCTTACAAGAGCTTAGTGATTATTCAAGGGAGTATGAAGAGCATAGCAATCCCTTGTAGCAGATTCCCCCAATAAGAGACAGGACTCTAGATTGAGGGCTAAGTAGAACTCAAGGTTTAATGGTACAGGTTCTCTTTTAGACAATTTCCCTCCACAAAGTTACCACTCAGGTGGACCTTGTGGGGAACAGGACATGAAATTCACAATCCAATAAAAACAGAGTTTTACACTCAGTCACTCTCATACAGTGTACACAATCCCTCCCCTCTGCCTGATTACATTATCATATTCAGATTAAATTGTATACAGAAACAGAATTAACCTGAACTAATTATCTAGCCATCTGGACAAAACAATGTGAGGTCATTAACATTTAACAATGGGACAGGCAGACTTCACACAATACACATCCCACCTCAAAACAGACAATAGGACAAGACTGCCAATGACAGTCTGTCCGTCTCCTACATTGAATACACATCTACGTATTTCTATGATTATTTAAGCATCACAGACTTCATGGCAACAGGCTATAGGTCTCACAGTGTAAAGTGGGATTAAATCTTCATAGTTCTTGAGAGATATTGTTGATAAATATTACTCTCCCATTTGAAGTTATCCAAACCATTTTCTCAGTGTCCCTTAAGTATCTGTCTTTCACTCCCAGGGACAGGGAGTACCGTCACAAAGGCCAAAACTTTTTATTAGCTTTGGATAAATGTGGAATGATTAGAAAGGAAACAAAAAAAAAAAAATTAAATATTGTAGGATGATAATTGTCCTCCTTTAGGTCAATGCGTTTCGGAGAGGTGCCTCAAATGACAAAAAAAAGTAAAAATGAAAATTAGCCCCTATATAAACTATCTACTTTATAAAACCATCCATATAATAACCTATATATACTGTATATATATATATATATATATATATATATATATATATATATATAAAATAATCATATTCAAAATCTGATCATATTATAAAATTAATATGATAATATTGTAATTTTATTTATATTACATATATTAAAATCTCCAGACTACAAAATAAAGTCATACTATTATTATAGGATTATTACATTTTCACTATTTCAAATTTCAAATCAATCCCATCATCAGATATTTTTACTGTTTTGTGTTTTTCCATTAATTATATACTGTACATCATTAACACAATCTAATTATATTTTTATATTTTTAATTTAAATTTTTTTAGTTAGTATATTTAGTGTATATAATCATCTGAAAACACTTGCTTTAAATAAATGAAGGCTTCCTCTGTAGATTTTTTAAAATCTGTTTTCCCCCGATGCACCTCCCCGGGAGATGTCTTTGGTGCTCAATAAATATCATAACACTTCTAACAAGCAAACCCTTGGATGTTGAAAGCATACCAACATTAGCATTCTGTATAAGTTAATTCTTCTGTTTTAGTCTCTAAACTTTTCCCATTTTCAATTTTATACTCTTTAAATTACTACTCGTGTCTTATGCAGACCTGAAAATGTAAATATATTTTTAAACATGAAAATTTGTGGTTCTTCTACAATTACATCAGTTTAGATGTAAATCAGTGCTTTGCATTTATTATTGAATACTTATTTTGTTCTTTTTTGGATTCCAAACTGAATTTTGATATTTATGTATATTTAGATTATATTATATAACTACTTAAATTTAAATTAATTATTTGTAAATGTAAAAAAGACCAATTACAGTAGTAAATGTATTTCAGTACAGTTAGTTATGTAATACATTCTTTCCCTGTGCTTTCTGGTAAGATTTATTTTATTTCTATAACACATGAGGGCTGTACCAAAAGTAATGCAAAAGTGGACATAACATTTTTTATTAACTTATAAAGGTCTTTTAAATTTCACTTGTTGGTAGAGTATCTCTTCCTCTATAGTAAGCAAAAGGCATTGGAGAAACAAATCCTGTTGCTCCACAGTATCATACTTTTCAGGTACAATCCAGGGCAGACAAAAACTATTTAACAAATATCCATTTTTTTTTTTACATTTTCTTTTTAAAAATGCACAGTATCTCATAAAAAGACCAAAACATAAATATAACTGAATACTACACAGGACTAGAACTTGATCCCTGCCATAATGATATTGACCATTCAATTGTTATAACAGTCACATCCATAAGAGCATCAGGCAAGGCATAGTTCCCAAGTTTCTCATTTACGTGTTTCACGGAAGTTACCACTTTTTTTTCAGGACAGGGCTTCTTCAGGACATACAATGCCTTGAAAAAGTATTCATACCCCTTGAAATATTCCACATTTTGTCATGTTACATCCAAAAACATAAATGTATTTTATTGGGATTTTATGTGATAGACAAACATAAAGTTGCACACAATTGTGATGTGGAAGGAATATATAACAGAGACACATTTCTGGGCAGTATGGTGACCACACAATAAGCCAGTGCTCTATCTTGGCCTAGGCCAACAAGGCCCAGGCCTAGGGCGGCACCTTGCAGGGGGGCAGCAAAAAGCTGCACCCTGCATGAAACAAAAAAAACAGCCTCCTCCTGGCACGAAAAGGGTCCCCGCTGGCTTGCGCTACACTTTTTGTATAGTGTCAGTCTTATGTGGTGAATTGGGCCGGAGGGCAGGGTCCAGGAGGCAAATCGGTCACACTGCTACCTACAGTATGATACTCTCCTCTGCCCCCAGGCACTGATGGGCACTCATATGCTGCACTGATGGGCGCTAATAGACCGTACTGTTGGGCACTAATATGCTGCTCTGATGGCCACTGATGAGGCGGCAATGGTGGGTACTGATAAACTGCACTAATGAGGCTGCATTGATAAGACAGCACTGATAGGCTGCACATATGGGCACTGATGACGCTTCACTGATGGGCACTAATGAGGCTGAACTTATGGGAACTGATGAGGCTGCACTGATAGACTGTGGTTGTGGTCTTAAACAGGAAGGGGTGTGGCCTTTACAGGAAGGGGTGGGTCATATTTAAAATTAGGGGGTGCACAAGTTTAATCAGGTCTAGGGCAGCACAAAATTGAAATACGCCACTGCAATAAGCCTCTCACGTGGACACATTGAACATGAAAACCAAAACACACTGAAAACCCAGAAAGACCACAGAGGGGCAGGCACCGCAAAAAAGTGGAAATAACATACAAAATACAGTACTTCAAAATCAAGGTACCAAACCACCTACTTACACCCATTTTATATACGGGATATGTACTTACAAGTATATCAACAGAGGAGGGAAATGACTAAAAAATTGGATTTATTTCCTATTTCCTGGAAAAAGTCCCATTCCCAGGTGATGTTTAGTTATATTTATGTATTTGGTCTTTTTAGGAGATGCTGTACATCTTTTTAACCACTTGACCTCCGGAAAGGTTTTATCTCCCCTTTTCTGACCAGGGCATTTTTTTTTGTTGCTATTGCACTGCTCTACTTTAACTGGTGAATTGCACGGTCATGCAACACTGTACGCAAATTCGATTTTTATCCTATTTTTTCCCCCACAAACAGAGCTTTCTTTTGGTGTATTTGACCACCACTTTTTTTTATATATATATATATATATATATATATATATATAAGCGGAAAAAAAATTATATTTTCTACTTTCTGTTATAAAATATATCCAATAATAAAAAATAAAAAAAAAAGAAATCTAATTTCTTCATGAATTTGGGCCAAATCATATTCTGCTACATGTCTTTATTAAAAATAAATAAATAAATAAATAAATCCCAATAAGACCGCATTCACATTGATCCGACTTGTCAGCCTGACAAGTCGCGGTCCGTCACGCTCCCATTGTGTAGTACAGGAGCCGTTCTAATAGGAGCGACACAAGTCACTCCGACTTAGAAAAAGGGTCCTGTACTACTTCGGGGCGACCTGGAGACGACTTGCATAGACATTCATTTTATGAAGTCCGTGCAAGTCGCGCAGAAGTCGCGCTGCACACGACTTCACAGTTCGCCCCCTAAGTCAGAGCGACCTAGTGTGAACCGGCACTAAGTGTATTATAATTGGTTTGGTTCCAAATAAGTGTATTATAATTGGTACAAACTATGGAATATATACTGGAATTTACGCAACTATAGATACAATGCTATATTTTTATTTGTGGGCCTGTGTGGTTTATAGCGCGGCCAGCATTCCCAGTCTTCTGGTCAAGCACTTTACAGCACAAGTACTTTGGTGAGCATCAAGTAACCTGGAGTGAATATATGTCCAAATGTTTATATATGCATGTTTTTTCTTGTGATTGTTTGTAACTTATCACCCCTTTTTTCTCTCTATGTTAGTAAATCAAGGATCATCAAAAAGGTCTTTGAAAAAGCGCCATTCATGCGAAACGCGTCACACCGATCCTATCTGGTTACAATTACGGCAATTGTATTGTGTTTGCTTTTTAATATTGTCATGTGTGGAGTTGGCTCCATATTTTTTATATATACATATGTGTGTTAATCACTACAATAAAGTTTATATATATATTTTTTACTTCAGTTGTCAAATTGCTGTTTCACAGCGACTTTGATGCTCTAAACTAGATGGTTGTGTCAGCCTCCTTACCATCCCTTTAATTGTTTAGAGGCACAGTAGGGGCTTCCCCTTCCCCTGGGACAGGGCCCCACTGTTCCCCTTACACCTTTTCCAATATTGTACCTGGGATTGGAGTCAGCTCACACCAATATTCTACTAGTTTATCCAACAATACCTGTTTTCTTTACAATGCTATAATGGCGTTGATCAGTGACTGTTACTGTGATAGTGTGGTGGGCAATCTGGCGAAACAGACACTAACGCTCACTGGGAGGTACACTAACTGACACTGACATCAATAGTGACACTAATACAGGGATCAGTGCTAGTACTATACACTAACACTGTATTAATAATACTTTGGGAAGGGTTAACATCTAGGGGCAATCAAGGGGTTAACTGTGTGCCTAACAATGTAAAATGTGTGTAATATGTGCTTTTACTTTACTGTTTGTTTTTTTCTCCCTGCCTGTAATTGAGAATCTTCACACAATAAACTCTGTGGATATTTACTTTACCTGTCCAATCATGTGCAGATTAAATAAGTACACAGGAATTTGCTTTCCATGTGATTGGTGAATGGGTAATAAATTCTTTAGTAAATCAGCTTTATTGACCTTTTACTATATATTATGTATTGAATTCATTCATTTTAGTTAAAGCGGAGTTCCGGCCTCAAAATCGAAAAAATTGATTTTGGGCCATCCGCTTGCTGAGGGCCACCTGAAAAAGAAATGGATACTCCCAATTTTTTTTTTCTGGTCACTTACCTTGATATTGAAGAAAATATACTCACCTTCCTTTCACTTCCTCCCTCTGCGACCGCGGCCCGCGTCATCTATTCCGGTTTGAGATGACTCCTGGGAGCTGAACGTCATCGCTCCCAGGAGTCAATGTGACGACACCCGGCCCCGCTCGTCACTTCCGGTGCAGGTCGCGGCATTCCCTGATAAACAGCTTCTGGGCATGCCGGGGTGCCGCGCCTGCACCGGAAGTGATGAGTGGGGCCGGTGCAGTGCATTGTGGGACTCCGACGTCACCGAAGAGGCCGCAGAAGAGGACGCGCTGGCTTCAACTGTCCACACCTGAGATGGCAGCGCTGGAGAAGAACTTTTCAAGGTAAGTATTTCTTCTTAACCACTGCTAAAAGACCAGGGGGTATTTTGCGATTCGGCACTGCGTGACTTTAACGGACAATTGCGCGGTTGTGCGACGCTGTACCCAAACTAATTTGACGTCCTTTTTTTCCCACAAACAGAGCTTTCTTTTGGTGGTATTTGATCACCTGTGCGATTTTTTGATCATGCGCTATAAACAAAAAAAAAGCGTCAATTTTGCAAAAATAACAATATTTTTCAGATTTTTTTATATGAAATTCCCCCCCAAAAAAATGTAAAAATCTAAATTTTTTAACATTTTCGGCCAATTTGTTTTATGCTACATATAAGAAAAATAAGAACTTCCGCGCTATGGATTAAGTGGATAGATAAGTGAATAATTAAGTGAAAAAAAAGTGTGTATAAATAAATAAAAAATATGTAGTAAATGTATGAAATATAAAATATATATATATATATAGATATATCTAAAAATAGGCTGCAGCCTCCCTGGATGATAGTCCGGAGACTATGCACTGGATATAAAAGGAATAGGGGTGATGGCGCTGCCTATATAATTTAGATATAATAAAAAGCTGTGATGCAAAGTGCCTTAAACTAAAAGCAATAATGTGTAATATTCAAACAATAATATATTTCATAAAAACTTCAATTAAGTGCAAGTGCAAGGTATAAAAGTGCCTGCAGAAAGATTGGAAAGTGACTGGTGCAATGATGTATGAGCAATAAATAATATTTTACATGCAATATTAATGTGCTAAAAAATATAATACTATATAAAGTGAGCTGTTCCACTCATACCACGTGTTGGTATGGGGAATAAAAAAGTGCCAACAGAGCAAAAATAGAAAAAAGTTATTATTTTAAAAAAATACAGCTTGCAATGTCCAATAAGAAAGATCCAGTAGAAAAGTCTATATCATGTGCGGTGACTTCAAAAGCAATAAAGGTGACAACACTCGGAACAAACCGACACTCAGGTGAAAAGGTGACCCCGTGGTGGGTGGTAAGGTGCTGGGATTCCTTTGATAAAATTGCACACTTACCAGAGACACCCACCCCACACAGGGGTATAGAACTATGTCCACCATTTATTTTCTGGTTTAAATATCGGGAGTGGAGCTGAGTGGATCCCTCGGAATACACCTAGGCAGGAAGGCACACAGGGGACCATCCTAGGGTACATCCACACCAGGACCAGCCTGATCCTCGGCACACGCCCTCCACCCAGGGATAGGAGGATACCGCTAGGTTGCCAGACCCATAAATACACCCGCTCTATACCCCTGTGTGGGGTGGGTGTCTCTGGTAAGTGTGCAATTTTATCAAAGGAATCCCAGCACCTTACCACCCACCACGGGGTCACCTTTTCACCTGAGTGTCGGTTTGTTCCGAGTGTTGTCACCTTTATTGCTTTTGAAGTCACCGCACATGATATAGACTTTTCTACTGGATCTTTCTTATTGGACATTGCAAGCTGTATTTTTTAAAATAATAACTTTTTGCTATTGTTGCTCTGTTGGCACTTTTTTATTCCCCATACCAACACGTGGTATGAGTGGAACAGCTCACTTTATATAGTATTATATTTTTTAGCACATTAATATTGCATGTAAAATATTATTTATTGCTCATACATCATTGCACCAGTCACTTTCCAATCTTTCTGCAGGCACTTTTATACCTTGCACTTGCACTTAATTGAAGTTTTTATGAAATATATTATTGTTTGAATATTACACATTATTGCTTTTAGTTTAAGGCACTTTGCATCACAGCTTTTTATTATATCTAAATTATATAGGCAGCGCCATCACCCCTATTCCTTTTTTATGCTACATATGTTTGGTAAAAAAAAATCGCAAAACGCGTATTTTGATTGGTTTGTGCAAAAGTTATCGCGTTTACTAACAAAGGGAAAGATTTTTGTCATTTTTGTTGTTTTTTTTTAACGAATAATGGCGGCAATCTGCGATTTTTTTTGCGGTACTGCGACATTGCAGCGGACAGATCGCACCCTTGACTGACATTTTTGACACTTTTGGGGTTACCAGTGACATTTCTACAGTAATCAGTGCTATATATATGCACTGTTACTGTAAAATTACACTGGCAGTGAAGGGGTTAACTTTTTTGAGAGGGAGGGGCTATGTGTGTCCCTAGGGGCGTGATTATAACTGTGATTGGTTGTGGCTTCAGATGTATGAACAGTGATCAACGGTTCTACATAGTAGAAACGTATGATCATCATTCATACACCGGGGAGAATGACAGGCGGCTTGTTTACACTAGCCGCCTGACTTTCTCCCTCTCCCCCGACGATCGTGAGTGACCGGCGGACATCGGGTCCGCCGGTCACACGCACGGGGGGGTCCGTGACCACTCGGGAGCGGGAGCGCGCCTCCGGGAGCGCGCTCGCTCCCTAGACCCTCACAGGCTAGCGACGTAGACCTACGTCACTCTGCCTGTGAGGGGCTGACTGCCGCAGTAAATAGTCGTGCGGCGGTCGGCAAGTGGTTAAGGGTAAGTGCGACCCGGAACAGTTCAGAGGCTATCCATTGTGGAATGTACTAGCCCTGACTGTTCCGGGGGTATTTTTATCTAAATTTGACCCCCGAGGCCGGAACTCCGCTTTAAGGAATTGGAAATGTTTACACAATAAACTCTGTGAATGTTCACTTTACACATTACAGGAATTGCTTTTCACGTGTTTAATAATTTAAGTAAATATCTGCATAGATTATTTTGTAAAGATTCAAAACTACATTAGTAAACCAGCCCCATTGACATATTACTATATATTATGTATTGTATGAACTAATTTTTTTTTTTTGTTTTTTTTTTTAGCTTTGGATAGAGTAGGAAATGTATTAGACTGTTGCTCCAGAACAGTGGTCTCCAAACTGTGGTCTGGGGGCTGGATGTGGCCCTTTGCTTGCTTATTTCTGGCCCTTGGGCCACTATCCACCAACTGACACCACTGATGGAGCACCATTCCCCCTACTGACACCATCAATGGGTCACTATTCTTCTCATTGATATCAACAACGGGGCACTTTTCCTCCCATTAAAACCAATGATGGGGTACTGATTCTGGGGCATTCTACTCCCACTGGCCCCCTTAAAGTATGAAGGACAGTAAACTTGCCCTTTGATTAGAAAGTTTGAAGACTCCTGCTCCAGAACAGCGTAATCAAAGAGGTGCTGGGAACTTTTAGACTTGCAAGTGTAGTCAGATGAAGGAAAACTTCATAAAGGCTCTACAGCTCTGGCGGGCGGCTCCCACACAGCAAGGCTTTCTTTGATGGGCACCCTACAGCAACTCAAACCATAGAAATACAGACAGGAAGGCCAGACCAAAATTGGATAAATTTGTCTAAGATAATTTTAACTGTTGATAAAAAATCGAATAAAAACATCCAATGCATTTCAGGGGCGACACCACTCCCTTTTTCCAGGCCTACAAGCTGCTTGTAGTGATATATACGACAGTCCGGTGCTATTACATGTTGTAACATTTTTTTTCTTGGGATAGCGCCATTCATACTTGTTACAAATTCATACATCCATATCATTTCCATCATACTGAAAGTTCGCTCCACCGCAGGAAGGCGGAAGGTCTTCTCCATACCACCTCATTTTTGTAATTGTTTTATTTTACTGCCATCCTCAACTATAATGGTCCAAACTCTGGAGATTCCTTTGTCTTTGTCCGAATGGCTTTTCTTCTGTACAGTACTGTTCCTGCCATTGTTGAACCTAGGTGTTTACTGTCTAAGAAATAATAAGGTGAAGAGAGCCTTGAGGGATGTTCTTACAAAATTATAAATCGTATTTAAAGACTAATCCCACCCAACCAGTGGTGGCTGGTGCTCCATGGGCCGGGGGGGGGGCATCAGACAGACCACACCATACCCCACCCCCGGACCACACCAGCTCTCACACCATACCACCCCCCCCCCGTCGCTGGCTCACTCACCCTGGACTGATGTGGAGGGCAGGCAGAGGGGCGGCGGCGGCAGCAGCGGCTTCCCCTGCGTCTCCTCCCTCCTCCTCCGCATGGCCTCCCCTTTTGGCCAATCGGGAAATGGGTCTCAGTACCCGCTTCCTGATTGGCTTGGAGGAAAACCAGTGTGATAATATTGTCACACAACTGGGTGGGCTCAGGGCGCAGTGCTCTTTGCCCTGAGCCCACCCTTTTTTTGAAGCCTATTAGAGCCTCTAGCTCAAATCACGTACTTAAAAAAAAAAAACCCATTGGAATCCGTGCGCCCGGCGCCCTGCATGTAGATTAGGGGGCCGGACGCATGGATGGGGGGGCGGCGCCCCTGCGCCCCCAATGGACAGGCCGCCACTGCACCCAACTATGGAAGCAGTTTAGAGTATTAAGCAAATGAGTTTAGATATTTGGAAATTTTAGTGATGAAACTTGTCAAAGGCTCTACATTGCCTTGAAAAAGTATTGATAACCCTTGAAATGTTCCACATTTTGTCATGTTACAATCAAAAACGTAAATATATTTCATTGGAATTGTATGTGATAGACCAACACAAAGTGGCACATAATTGTGAAGTGGAAGGAAAATGATAAATAGTTTTGAAATTTTTTTTACAAATAAATATCTGAAAAGTGTGGCGTGAATTTGTATTCAGCCCCCTTTACTCTGATACCCCTAACTAAAACTAGTGGAACCAATTGCCTTTAGAAGTCACAAGTACAAATAAAAAAAAAGAAAACCAGGGCATTAAACTCAAAGGGTAACTCCACTTTCACGGGGGAAAAAAATAGCAAAAAAGAAAAAATAATATAGCGTATACAATTGCAAATTACAATAGGAAATTACCTTTCCTTTTCAATAAGTGCTGTAATTTTCTGAAAATGCAATGCAATATGGCTACTTTGAGCTGTTCTGTACACAGAATGTGTTCTGACCACACCCCAGAGACATCCTTTCCTGCTTGTGTGATTGGCTTACCAATTTTCCCAGAAGTCTGCACTAAGATACAAGGCATCCCCTGCAGCAAAAATGTCCTTTTTGGTGAGATCCTCCCAATAGGATCACGTCTAAAGGGATGCAGGCCTAGCAGATTTCCTTATTAGAGCTTTTAGGTGTACAGCTGATTGATAATTATGAAACCACTCCCATTAGACCCAGTCAGCACAGAGGCACAGAAGAACACAGAAGGACTTCTTCAGAATAACAAAAGGTAGGAATCTGCAACAAAGGTTGTTATAAACCTTGTAATGTACAGAGATCACCCAGAGGGGAATCTTTTTTCTTCCCAACAAAAGTGGAGATACGCTTTAAGACAACTCCTTACAGCATACAAACATATTAGTGGAGAGTTATAGTTACTAAATAAGATGAACTATATACATGACTATCAAAACAAAAGAAAAAAAAAGATGATATATAATATAAAACATATCACTGAGAAAATGTGCAAAAAAAAAGGTACTGAAGAACTAGGCTGCTGAAATAGAAGTGATTGGCTACTAGAACTAAAGTACTAACAAAAAGTACTAAAACAAATTAAGAGACCAAGCTATTAAAATAAAACTACTTGACACCTAATTGTTAACATTATCATTCAGGATTTATATAGCTCCAACAGTTTCTGCAGGGCTTTACTAAGTAAATCAGTTAAAAAAAGAAAAAAAAAAACTTGAGAGATCATGTTGCTGAAATAAAACCAATAAAACCATATAACTACTAAAATGAGCGCAAAGAAAAAAAAAATAGGAGACCAAACTGCTGAAATATGACTAAATGAGCCATGCTGGAGTAAATACAAAAACGTCTGGAACCAAACTACTGTAATAGAATTGGTTAGCTCATAGAAAAAAGTGTTAAAGAAAACTAAAACCGGTCTCCTCCAGAGACGGCTTAGCCCAGTTTAAAATTCTACATACAGTGGGTACGGAAAGTATTCAGACCCCCTTAAATTTTTCACTCTTTGTTATATTGCAGCCATTTGCTAAAATCATTTAAGTTCATTCTTCTTCCTCATGAATGTACACATAGCACCCCATACTGACAGAAAAACACAGAATTGTTGACATTGTTGCAGATTTATTAAAAAAGAAAAACTGAAATATCACATGGTCCTAAGTATTCAGACCCTTTGCTGTGACACTCATATATTTAACTCAGGTGCTTTCCATTTCTTCTGATCATCCTTGAGATGGTTCTACACCTTCATTTGAGTCCAGCTGTGTTTGATTATACTGATTGGACTTGATTAGGAAAGCCACACACCTGTCTATATAAGACCTTCCAGATCACAATGCATGTCAGAGCAAATGAGAATCATGAGGTCAAAGGAACTGCCTGAAGAGCTCAGAGACAGAATTGTGGCAAGGCACAGATCTGGCCAAGGTTACAAAAAGATTTCTGCTGCACTTAAGGTTCCTAAGAGCACAGTGAGCTCCATAATCCTCAAATGGAAGACGTTTGGGACGACCAGAACCCTTCCTAGAGCTGGCCGTCCGGCCAAACTGAGCTATCGGGGGAGAAGAGCCTTGGTGAGAGAGGTAAAGAAGAACCCAAAGATCACTGTGGCTGAGCTCCAGAGATGCAGTCAGGAGATGGGAGAAAGTTGTAGAAAGTCAACAATCACTGCAGCCCTCCACCAGTCGGGGCTTTACGGCAGAGTGGCCCGACAGAAGCCTCTCCTCAGTGTAAGACACATGAAAGCCCGCATGGAGTTTGCTAAAAAACACCTGAAGGACTCCAAGATGGTGAGAAATAAGATTCTCTGGTCTGATGAGACCAAAATAGAACTTTTTGGCCTTAATTCTAAGCGGTATGTGTGGAGAAAATCAGGCACTGCTCATCACCTGTCCAATACAGTCCCAACAGTGAAGCATGGTGGTGGCAGAATCATGCTGTGGGGGTGTTTTTCAGCTGCAGGGACAGGACGACTGGTTGCAATCGAGGGAAAGATGAATGCGGCCAAGTACAGGGATATCCTGGACAAAAACCTTCTCCAGAGTGCTCTGGACCCCAGACTGGGCCGAAGGTTTACCTTACAAAAAGACAATGACCCTAAGCACACAGCTAAAATAACAAAGGAGTGGCTTCACAACAACTCCGTGACTGTTCTTGAATGGCCCAGCCAGAGCCCTGACTTAAACCCAATTGAGCATCTCTGGAGAGACCTAAAAATGGCTGTCCACCAACGTTTACCATCCAACCTGACAGAACTGGAGAGGATCTGCAAGGAGGAATGGCAGAGGATCCCCAAATCCAGGTGTGAAAGACTTGTTGCATCTTTCCCAAAAAGACTCCTGGCTGTATTAGATCAAAAGGGGGCTTCTACTAAATACTGAGCAAAGGGTCTGAATACTTAGGACCATGTGATATTTCAGTTTTTCTTTTTTAATAAATCTGCAACAATGTCAACAATTCTGTGTTTTTCTGTCAGTATGGGGTGCTATGTGTACATTCATGAGGAAGAAGAATGAACTTAAATGATTTTAGCAAATGGCTGCAATATAACAAAGAGTGAAGAATTTAAGGGGGTCTGAATACTTTCCGTACCCACTGTAGATTCCATTTGACACCGACCAGATTACATAAGATATACCCGGATGTACCAGAGACATGCTGGCGATGCCAGTCAGTTGCACCCTCTTACCTACATGTGATATGGCACTGCCCCTCCCTTCAAGTGTATTGGTCGAGTATTATAAGTTTTATTACCAAATTGACTACTATCCCAATACCACCTAAGATAGAGGTCTGCTTCCTGGGGCTTGTAAATGCCTTGGTTCATTTTACAGCGGTTCATACCTTGTTGGGTTTTCTCCTCTTTTATGCAAGAAAACTGATTGTGGTTAAATGAAAAACTGATAGGGCCCTTACTCTTACTATGTGGAAGTCGCTGGTAAATTCTGTAATACCGTTATATAAAGAAACATGTCTTAACAGGGGATGGCCCCCAAAAATTCAACAAAGTCTGGAACGTTTGGTTGGAGTTAGATGATACCACGGCTGAACGAGAGGACCCTATAATTGCTCCACCCTAGAATACCTGGTACATTATCCTATAACGGAGGGGGCAGCTAGTCACAAACCACCTTTATCGGATCTATATGGTATCCATGCTATGTCGTGTATATTCTTTGTGGAGCACACAATCTTTCTCCTAAATGCAGCAAGTTTTGTTTCTGTTTTGGGGCTCTACGTTTTTTCTCTAGTTTTTATTATTATTTTTCCTCTTTCTGTTGTTTTTTTTGTTTTTTTTTATTTGAGATGGGATATGCCCATGGCTCTGTTTTTGTTTTGTTCTTGTCTTTTTTTTTCACTTATGAAAACAATAAAAAGAAATTATAAAAACAAAAAAAGAAAACTAAAACCTCCAAATTTTCTGTTATTATGTGATGTTCTAGATTTTGTGGTATATATTGTTGTAGCCAGGTACTTGGCTGCAAGGAGCAAGTCATGACACTATCTGCAGCTGCACTTGATCTGTGATTTAAGAGATATGCTGGTTCTAAGCACACTGCTGCCTCCCACCAGCATGGGGAGCAGGCGAGTCAAAGGCACCACATGGACTTTTATGTTGGCCGCATTGGAATGTGGGAGCTGAAGTCCAGGAAGGGAAGACTACTTGAAGCAGCAACAGGGGAGAGAAAAGAAGCTGTATCTTCCCGAGCTGCAGTTTGAACATTGTTGTCCTTTGCTGTGGGATTTCGTAATTAACACATGTGACGGTACTCATCATCACGGGGAATGAAAGACAGACACTATATGTGGGGCCCTTGGCGTAATGTTTCTTTGGATTCAAGTCCATGTCTCCTCAAGACAGTAAGACTCATAGCAGATGCTAATATCATCAGCTTAACCACCTGTCTTCCAGACATTGTTGAATATGCTGATTTAATCACCTGTTATCTACTGTGGATTCTGTGTTTACACTTATGATAATGTGTATTGTAATTTATGATCTCGAGGACGGCAGTCTGCTGGTTAATTGGCTCAGGTTGATTGAATCATTGACAGCTATTAGTTACTGGTGGAAAAGTAGAATACTGTTTGTGTTGGTTGTTCTTTAGATAATTAGTTCAGGTTAATTGTATTTCTGTAAACAATTTCATCTGCATATGATAATGTAATCAGGCACCTGACCTGGTGGGATAATCTGATCAGGAGGGGATGTCCCTCCTGTATATATTTGGTGTGAGTTGTTCAATAAAGGTTCCAGTTCTCTACAAGCTAAGCTCCATCTAGTTTTGTAGGGATGGCGGCTAAAATATCTGATACCTATGTTCAAGACTGGAGGAAGCCGTATACTGATGGAAGCCCACAAACAAAGTGTGGGTCACGGTTCTGTTACAACATATTCCCCATCTGGACTTGCTCATAGTTTGGAGAGGAGACCTCGGCCTCCTACAGACAAGAGAGAGAGTAAGTTATGGGGAGTGCAGAGACCGGGGACTGAGTCACCACTGGAGAAAGTCTTGCACTATACTGATGCTAGAGTAGTACAGCCCGGTGAACTGAGAATCAGAGTCACACTGAGTCAAAACAGAGGACATCCACACGGTGGGACTACCGTGACTGTATCGCTGTATTTGTGAGAAGGCCATCACCTGTGATCACAACCTGCTACTACTATCAGAAACTAGAATTATAGGGATTAGGCAATTAACCATTAGCTTATAATACTGCATGCAGATTCCAATGGAGACTATGCTTATCTGCACCAGTAGCAAGATGGGCCCCAACGTTAGCCAGCTGGAGGGTAGGGTGTAGGATTGTCTCTTCAGATAAGCCCCCTACAGAGACTCCTGGTATTGCCTGTAGAAGTAGTGGTATCACTGCCATAGACCTAGAGTCTAATCACCTCTAGAGTGCATTCTAGTTATAGTATCAATATTCACATTCCAGTGGATGCTTATATGCATGATTTATTTCTAACTTTGTTGATTTATGTGTCGAATCCAGTCCAGTGGTACAGAGCTTAGTTGTAAGTTACCTTGGCATACTAGTTATACTGTCTAGCAGACTGTTTCTGAAAGTGCCTGCTATGTGTTCCTTTATGCTCAAACCACCATAACCAATACATTGAGTTAATTTACCACTAAACAGTCTTATGTCTATTTCCTTATATTAATTCACAGTCATGTTATATATCCATACTCATGTTCTTACAAGTGCTTGCAGTAACTTTCACTCAACCAGGTGTGTCAGAGTGGCTGAGGTTGTTCTTGAAGTCATGACATAAAAGAGAGAACCCAAATTACCAAGCGGCTCCTCCGGGGGTACTAAATGCTCATATGGGTGCCCGAGATCACCAGCCAGCCACTTGTAAAAGTAACTAGTCTTCATTGGTCTTCCCAAAAACGGGCAAACAGTCCAGAAAACAAAATAGCTTACTACAGCTAACACAAAACAGTATATAAGTCTGGTGCAACGCAATTTAATGGCTCACTGCCGCTCTACTGTTCCTACACTGGGGTTTCCTGTCTGCTTGAGGGGTCCTAAAGAAGAGGTTTCCACAGTTCAGCAGCCATGGCTTAATTCCAAGCTTAACTCCCCCTGCTCGCTCTGATGTGTCCAGTTCTCTCTCTCTCACAGCCAATTGCTGACTGTTTCCTCTTCCTTTTTAAGGCTCCCCTTGTATAGGGGGTTCTTCCAACCCAATCAGGGTTTGGAAGTTCTTCCAACCCAAAACTCGTTAAACCTCTGAAGTTTCAAGTCCCAATTAAGGACTCAGCAATCCAGAGAGTACTGAAAACCAGTCATCTCCTGCCCAGCTGGACTACCCTGCTTGGGCCACAACTCCTGGGTACTCAACATTACCTTCAAATTGCCCCCCCCCCCCTTAAAGGGACCACGACCCAAAAAGCAGGGAAATATACCTGCTGTTCAGGACCCAACCCTGCCATTCTGTTCAATACTCATATGCATAATCTAGAAATACATATTTATCATTATGACTATGTTTTCTGCTTATTCTTGTAGCCCTGATAAAGTGGGAATAGTGTTGCTCCCGAAACGCATTAGATGTTTTTATATGGCTTTATATTAACAATTAAAATGATCTTAGACTTTTTTACGCAGTTTCGGTATGGCGCTGGACATTCAGAAGGCAGCTGCACACAAAGCACATCTCCATAGAATGCATTAAGATAAAAAAAACCTTCTGCCTTTAGAACCACTTGAAGTGAGGAAGGGTCCAGAGGCCCCTGTTTTGGGCTGTATTTATGGCATTAGTTGACCTTAAAGTGGAAGATAACTATAGCTATTCTTAAAAGCATTCCCCCTCTTCCCACCTATCCTTTATACCCTCTATAAAAAATGCTCTGTGTACTTACTTTTTGTATTCCAGTCCGGTTTTCCCCACATGGTCCAGCAGCTCTAGATACCCTGTTCTCAGAGAGCAGCTGCTGCAGGGGAGAGGAGGGAGCACCGACAATGGAGGAAGCCTATGGGTGACATCACAGCTCTGGCAATTCACAGCCATTGTTGAGCATCCCCTTACACAGGGGAGCCAGGACTGCTGAATCACATGACCAGATCGGATTAAAAAAAAGGTAAGTACACAGATCTTCTTTTATACAGCGTATGTAGGATAAGTAGGAGGATGGGGGAGGGAACATTTTTAAAAATAGTTATAGTTAGCCTTTAATAACACTTTAATTTGGTCCTGAATGACACCTCAGTGAAGTATTAATTTCACTCTGTCCCTTAACATTTTATGTATTTTGATTCAAACGTTTTTTATTGGTATTATTAAGCTCCTTCTCACATTCTTCCTGTAGGGTTTGGGTGAGTACATGGCAGCCATTAATGAGACTTCCTTGGATGTCTTTACCTTACTGGGGTTTCCAGAAGAGCGCATAGTATTATCACTTTTAATTTGTCTAATCTACACAATAATTGTTCTAGGAAATCTCTCTGTTTTTGGCATCGTTCAAGTGGACAGCCACCTCCAGTCACCAATGTATTTTTTCCTGGCTTGTCTATCTTTAATAGATGTCTGTTACTCTTCGGTTACTCTCCCAGCCATGTTGGCCAATGCCATAACAGGCAACAGCAAAATTTCCTTCATTGAATGTCTTACACAACTCTATTTCTTTGTTTGCTTTGGAGGAACAGAATGTCTTTTCCTAGCTGTCATGGCTTATGACCGATACATGGCCATATGTAACCCGCTCCACTACATCACCATAATGAATAAGAAGGTATGTTCATACTTTGTGGCCGCATGCTGGTTCAGCGGATCAATGAACGCTGCATTTCACACCATGATGACCTGGAAACTAACTTTTTGTGGCACCCGACATATCAGGCACTACTTTTGTGATGTTCTTCCAATGTTACAAGCTGCTTGTAGTGATACATATGACAGTCAGGTACTATTACATGTTGTAACATTTTTTCTTGGAATAACACCATTCATACTTGTTACAAATTCATACATCCGTATCATTTCCATCATTCTGAAAATTCGCTCTACCGCAGGAAGGCAGAAGGTCTTCTCCACGTGTTCATCCCCCCTTATTGTTGTAACAGTGTTTTATTTTACTTCCATCTTCAACTATAATGGTCCAAACTCTGGAGATTCCTTTGTCTTTGTCCAGATAGCTTCTCTTCTGTACAGTATTGTTCCCCCATTGCTGAACCCGGTTGTTTACTGTCTGAGAAATAACGAGGTGAAAAAAGCTTTGAGGGATGTTCTTACTAAATTGCACATCTTATTTAAAGAATAAACCCACCCAACTCTGGAAGTAGTTTAGAGTATCAAGCAAATTACAAACCCAATTCCTAAAAAGTTGGGACACTGTACAAATTGTGAGTAAAAAAGGAATGGACTAATTTACAAATCTCATAAACTTATATTTTATTCACAATACAATATAGATAACATATCAAATGTTGAAAGTGAGACATTTTGAAATGTCATGCCAAATATTGGCTCATTTTGGATTTCATGAGAGCTACACATTCCAAAATAGTTGGGACAGGTAGCAAAAAGAGGCCAAAAAAGTTAAATGTACATATAAGGAACAGCTGGAGGACCAATTTGCAACTTATTAGGTCAATTGGCAACATGATTGGGTATAAAAAGAGCCTCTCAGAGTGGCAGTGTCTCTCAGAAGTCAAGATGGGCAGAGGATCACCAATTCCCCCAATGCTGCGGCGAAAAATAGTGGAGCAATATCAGAAAGGAGTTTTTCAGAGAAAAATTGCAAAGAGTTTGAAGTTATCATCATCTACAGTGCATAATATCATCCAAAGATTCAGAAAATCTGGAACAATCTCTGTGTGTAAGGGTCAAGGCCAGAAAACCATACTGAATGCCTGTGATCTTCGGGCCCTTAGACCGCACTGCATCACATACAGGAATACTACTGTAATGGAAATCACAACATGGGCTCAGGAATACTTCCAGAAAACATTATCGGTGAACACAATCCACCGTGCCATTCGCCGTTGCCGACTAAAACTCTATAGGCCAAAAAAGAAGCCAAATCTAAACATGACCCAGAAGTGCAGGCCTTTTCTCTGGGCCAAGGCTCATTTAAAATGGACTGTGGCAAAGTGGAAAACTGTTCTGCGGTCAGACGAATCCAAATTTGAAGTTCTTTTTGGAAAACTGGGATGCCATGTCATCCGGACTAAAGAGGACAAGGACAACCCAAGTCCTTTTCAGCACTTAGTTCAGAAGCCGGCATCTCTGATGGTATGGGGTTGCATGAGTGCGTGTGGCATGGGCAGCTTACACATCTGGAAAGGCACCATCAATGCTGAAAGGTTTATCCAAGTTCTAGAACAACATATGCTTCCATCCAGACGTCGTCTCTTTCAGGGAAGACCTTGCATTTTCCAACATGACAATGCCAGACCACATACTGCATCAAATACAACATCATGGCTGCATAGAAGAAGGATCCGGGTACTGAAATGGCCAGCCTGCAGTCCAGATCTTTCACCCATAGAAAACATTTGGTGCATCATAAAGAGGAAGATACGACAAAGAAGACCTAAGACAGTTGAACAACTAGAAGCCTGAATTACACATGAATGGGACAACTTTCCTATTCCTAAACTTGAGCCACTTGTCTCCTCAGTCCCCAGACATTTGCAGACTGTTATAAAAAGAAGAGGGGAGGCCACACAGTGGAAAACATGGCCTTGTCCCAACTTTTTTGAGATGTGTTGATGCCATGAAATTTAAAATCAACTTATTTTTCCCTTAAAATGATACATTTTCTCAGTTTAAACATTTGATATATCATCTATGTTGTATTCTGAATAAAATATTGAAATTTGGAACTTTCACATCATTACATTCTGTTTTTATTCACAATTTGTACAGTGTCCCAACTTTTTTTGGAATCAGGTTTTAGATATATGGAAATTCTAGCGATGAAACCCACCAAAGGGGTATCTTCCACTTAAAGCCAGTTGAGGGAACAAATTGTAATATCAAAGAATATTCAAAGCCAAAACATCTTATTATCCTTGGATAAATGTGAAATGGTTAGAATCCCATCAGTTTGGTTGCCATCTTTCTCCCCTGGGGATAGTCACCTTCTTTTTGGTTCTGGTGACAATTGTCTCCTGGTACAAAAAGTTATGCTAAATCCAAAATGTTTGAGTTTTCACTGAAACAGAAGGTGAGGGTAAATCTTCCAATGGAGAAACCCATTCCTTGTGGGTTGGTGGTTGTTGGAAGGGGATATCCCCTTAGTTTGGAAAGATCTGCTCTGGTTTAAAAAGTCTTCTCCACATGCTCAGCCCATCTGATTGTTGTCACATTATTTTATATAACCAGTATCTTCCGTTACAAAATCTGGAGAATCTTTTAGGCAAAGTAGGAATCTTGTTTATTTCTTATTGCATTTTGCCACTGTTGCTGGATCTTGTTACCTACTGTCTGAGGAACAAAGTGAAGATGGCGTGTAGAAAAGCATTTGGGAAAAGCTGAAAGTCAAAAAAGACAACTTAATTTTAACAAACATTTTTTGCCAAAGTAAAAACAGTAAATTGTTAACCTGTCCTTGAACTGTAAAATTAGCATTTTTAAAAATTTAAAGATGAGAACATAGCAATATGGTTGACCTTTGCTTCTTTCTTAACCACTTAAGCCCCGGAAGATTTTACCCCCTTCCTGACCAGGGCCTATTTTGCGATTCGGCACTGCGTGACTTTAACGGACAATTGCGCGGTCGTGCGATGCTGTACCCAAATGAAATTGATGTCCTTTTTTTCCCACAAACGGAGCTTTCTTTTGGTGGTATTTGATCACCT
Source organism: Pelophylax lessonae (assembly GCF_965119305.1). Taxonomy (NCBI): domain Eukaryota; kingdom Metazoa; phylum Chordata; class Amphibia; order Anura; family Ranidae; genus Pelophylax; species Pelophylax lessonae. Next base: position 22,303,958 of record NC_138779.1, on the reverse strand, counting down.
GTGCGATTTTTTGATCATGCGCTATAAACAAAAATAGAGCGACAATTTTGCAAAAATAACAATATTTTTCACATTTTTTATATGAAATTCCCCCCTAAAAAAATGTAAAAATCTAAATTTTTTAACATTTTAGGCCAATTTGTTTTCTGTTACATATGTTTGGTAAAAAAAATTGCAAAAAGCGTATTTTGATTGGTTTGCGCAAAAGTTATTGCGTTTACTAACTAAGGGAAAGATTTTTGTCATTTTTAGTTTTTTTTTTTAACGAGTAATGGCGGCGATCTGCGATTTTTTTTGCGGGGCTGCGACATTGCAGCAGACAGATTCGACCCTTGACTGACATTTTTGACACTTTTGGGGGTACCAGTGACATTACTACAGTAATCAGTGCTATACATATGCACTGTTACTGTAAAAATGACACTGGGAGGGAAGGGGTTAACTTTATTGGAGAGGGAGGGGTTAAGTGTGTCCCTAGGGGCGTGCTTCTAACTGTGATTGGATGTGGCTGTGTGTGTAACAGCAGAGATCAACGGTCCTACAGAGCAGGACCGTATGATCTGTGCTGTTACACAGGGGAGAAAGACAGGCGGTTTTGTTTACATTAGCCTCCTGCCTTTCTCCCGCTGTATCCTACGATCGCGAGTGACCGGCGGACATCGGGTCCGCCGGTCCCACGCACGGGCTGCTTAGGGAACGAGCGGGGGCGGGAGCGCACCTCCGGCGGCGCGCGCTCGTCCCCTATTGGCTCACAGGCTAGTGATGTACCGGTACGTCACTTTGCCTGTGAGGGGCTGACCGCCGCCGTATATAGTCAGGCGGCGGTCGGCAAGTGTTTAATCATATAATACACTTTGTTTATTATAAAGTTTAGCGTTCTTTAAACCCACTATGTTGGTTCTAGTAAACATTGTCTTTGGGACAGAAAGTAATGACAAATTAAAAATTTTACAGCTGTCACTGGGACAGAAGGTGAAGGGACTTCTTTCAGTGTGGACCCCTGCTCCGCTGACCCCATAGACTTTTATTGTCATGATAAATCCCATTAAATACAAAGCCAGTGTGCCTCAGGGATTAGAATCAACATCTTTCTTCAGGGCTCTAAAATGTCTTCACTGATGAAGGGAGTGCACTCTAATCCAGGAAACATGTTTGTTTTTTACACATATATATATATTACTACTAAACAAATCTGATATTCTTCTGTAAAACTCCCTTGTGACCTTTATTTGGGGTCTCTTCACCCATACACTAATGAGACTGGTCCTAAAGGGCACTTTGCAGGGGATTATCTCCACATGTTGAGCAACCTAACATAGGCCCTCACAACATATAACATACAGCCATAAGAAAAAAAACTCTACTACATCCATCCCCACCCCAAACACCAACCTATACATACAGTGCATCCGGAAAGTATTTACAGCGCTTCACTTTTTTCACATTTTGTTATGTTACAGCCTTATTCCAAAATGGATTAAATTCATTATTTTTCTCAATAGTCTAAAAACAATACCCCATAATCATAAAGTGAAAGAAGTTTGTTTGAAATCTTTGCAAATTTATTAAAAATAAAAAACAAAGAAATCCCATGTATATAAGTATTTAAAGCCTTTGCCATGGCACTCAACATTGAGCTCAGGTGCATCCTCTGATTATCCTTTCTACAACTTGATTGGTGTCCACCTGTGGTAAATTCAGTTGATTGAACATTATTTGGAAAGACACACACCTGGCTATATAAGGTCTCACACTTTAACAGTGTACGTCAGAGCACAAACCAAGCCATGAAGTCCAAGGAATTGTCTTTAGACCTCCGAGACAGGATTTTATTGAGGCACAGATCTGGGTAAGGGTACAGAAACACTTCTGCAGCATTGAAGGTTCCAAAGAGCATAGTGGCCTACATCAACCGTGAATGAAAATAGTTTGGATCCACCAGGACTCTTCCTAGAGTGGGCCGCTCAGCCAAACTGAGCGATCGGAGGAGAAGGGCCTTAGTCAGGGAGGTGACCAAGAACCCAATGTTCACTCTGACAGAGCTCCAGTGTTTCTCTGTGGAGAGAGGAGAACCTTCAAGAAGAACAACCATCTCTGAAGCACTCCAACAATCAGGCCTGTATGGTAGAGTGATCAGACGGAAGACACTCCTCAGTAAAAGGCACATGACAGCCCGGGAGTTTGCCAAATGTCACCTGAAAGACTCTAAGACCATGAGAAACACAATTCTCTGGTCTGATGAAACAAAGATTGAACTCTTTAACCTAAATGGCAAGCAACATGTCTTGAGGAAACCAGACACCTCCCTTCACCTGGCCAAAACCATCCCTACAGTGAAGCATGGTGGTGACAGCATCATGCTGAGGGAATGTTTTTCAGCGGCAGGAATGGGAGAATAGTCAGGATTGAGGGAAATATAAATGCAGCAATGTACAGAGACATCTTTGATGACACGCTACTCCAGAGCACTCTGGACCCCAGACTGGGGTGAAGGTTCATCTTCCAACAGGACAACAACCCTAAGCACACAGCCAGGATAACAAAGGAGTGGCTATGGGACAACTCTGTGAATGTCCTTGAGTGGCCCAGCCAGAGCCAAGACTTGAACCTGATTGAACATCTTGAACCCGATTGAACATGGAATTCTGAAAATAGCTGTGCACCGATGCTCCCCATCCAAACTGATGGAGCTTGAAAGGTCTTGCAAAAAAGAATGGGAGAAACTTCCCAAGCTTGTAGCATCACACTCAAAAAGATTTCAAGGCTGTAATTGGTGCCAATGGTGCTTCAACAAAGTATTGAGCAAAGGCTGTGAATACTTATGTACATGGGATTTTTTTTTTTTATTTAATAAATTTGCAAAGATTTCCAACAAACATCTTTCTTGTTGTCATTATGGGGTATTGTTTGTAGAATTTTTAGGAAAATAATGAATTTAATCAATTTTGGAATAAGGCTGTAACATAACAAAATGTGGAAAAAGTAAAGCGCTGTGTATAATTTCCGGATGCACTGTATCTGGTAAAAGATAGCATACAGCTAAATGCAATCTGTACATTATACTTACCTCCAAGTATTATTCCTATCGATTATCTTGCCCCCCCCCCCCCCAACTTTCTCACCCATTAACTATTAAAAAATTCATAGAAGCTCTTTTTTTTTTTTTTTACTTGACTTCTCTTTTATGTGTTGTTGGCACCTTGTGAGGAATGGTAATCCATCAGCGCAGTCCAGAGCTTTGGTTTTGAAACAGCCCCCCTTTGTGATGTCATCTTGCTCATGCAGTCTTCAGGTTCTGCGTGGACCCAGCCAAAGGACTGCCAATGGGAAGTGATCCTGTCACCAGGCAGCATCCTGGACAGACTAAAAAGAGCCCTGCCACAGTGAAAAAAATATAAAAAAACTCAAGGCCAGGTGTGTCACATAACTACAGATTTACTACAGATAACTACAGGCCTTTAGAGTAGTATTCTTTCATTGTTGCCCCCCCCCCCCCCCCCCGTTGGTACACCACTGGGATAATGTTTATACTGGTATAGACTTAAGACCGCCCCATAGCAGTTTTACTGCTACAGGGCGGCTCTCCTGTGCAGAATCATATATATATATATATATATACACAGTATCTCACAAACCCGAGTACACCCCTCACATTTTTGTAAATAATTTATTATATCTTTTCATTTGGCAACACTAAAGAATTGAGGAGTACAAAGACAAGTGTGTCTTGCCTACAGTCAATCATGGTGATGGGGAGCTACAGTTCATTGAGGGAACCATGAATGCTAACATGTACTGTGACATACTGAAGCAGAGCATGATCCCCTCCCTTCAGAGACTGGGCCACAGGGCAGTATTCCAACATGATATCGACCCCAAACACCTCCAGGACAACCACTGCCTTGCTAAAGAAGCTGAGGGTAAAGGTAATGGACTGGCCAAGCATGTCTCCAGACCTAAACACTATTGAGCATCTGTGGGGCATCCTCAAACAGAAGGTGGATGAGCGCAAGGTCTCTAACAACCACCAGCTCCGTGATGTCCTCATGGAGGAGGGGAAGAGGACTCAAGTGGTAACCTGTGAAGCTCTGGTGAACTCCATGCCCAAGAGGGTTAAGGCAGTGCTGGAAAATAATGGTGGCCACACAAAATATTGACACTTTGGGCTCTTATTTGGACATTGTCACTTAGGGGTGTACTCACTTTTGTTGCCAGCGGTTTAGACATTAATGGCTGTGTGTTGAGTTATTTTGAGGGGAAGACAAATTGACACTGTTATACAAGCTGTACACTCACTACTTTATATTGTAGCAAAGTGTCATTTCTTCAGTGTTGTCACATGAAAAGATATAATAAAATATTTACAAAAATTTGAGGGGTGTACTCACTTTTGTGAGATACTGTATATAATTCTAAATTTCTGTCTGCAGGGGGCGCGTGCAAAGCTGATCTGCTGGGTGCTGGGCACTGGATGTCTGCCGACACCCGCCGATCATCGGTAAAACACACAGAACTGAGATCTGCCTATGTAAACAAGGCAGATCTCAGTTCTGACAGGGGGTTAGAGATGGATTTTGTATTCCTGCAAGGCAAGGAACAAAATCAATCTTTTCCCCTAGTAAAAGCACCTCACACAGTATACAAAAACACTGGCTAGGCACACAGTTAACCCTTTGATCGCCTTAAATGTTTAACCCCTTCCTAGCCAGTGTCATTAGTATACAGTGACAGTGTATATTTTTTAGCACTGATCACTTAGTGACACTTTTTTTAGTGTCTCTGGTTCCCACAAAGTGTCAAAAATGTCAGTTAGTGTCCTATTGTACGCCACAAAATCGCAATCCCGCAATAAGTCACTAGTATAAAAAATAAATAAATACAAATTCCATAAATATATCCCATAGTTTGTAGATACTATAATGTTTACGTAAACCAATCAATATGTCCTTATTGGAATTTGTTTCTACTAAAAACATGTAGCAGAATACATATTGGTCTAAATGTATGAAGAAATTAGATTTTTTAAATGTATTTATTGGATATGTTTTATAGCAGAAAATTGTCAATATTTTTTTGTTTATAGCACAAAAGAAAACGCAGAGGTGAACAAATACCACCAAAAAAAAGCTCTATTTGAGGGAACAAAAAAGGACATCAATTTATTTTGGATACAGTGTCGCATGACTGCGCAATTTTTTAGTTAAAATAACGCAGTGCCGTATTGCAAAAAATGGCCTGGCCATGAAGGGGGGTAAATCATCCGGAGGTCAAGTGGGTAAAACTACACTCTGTAGATCACATCAAAGTGGCTGTCTCCAGTAGTGATGGACGAACATCGGACGGGGCGGTTCGCGAACGCGACCCGCAAACTTTCTCAAATGTTCTCGAACCCCATTCACTTCAATGGCAGGCGAACATTAAAAACCTCCAGGTCATATTTGCAGCCACAAAATACTTACTAGCTGTGCACACATAGTCCCACCACATGGACACTGACATACCAGAAGTATTGCTATTGGAAAAGTTGCCATAAAACATTTTTTTTTTTCTTTCAGCCAAAAAATGTATTATTTTTTTTTTCTAAATCAGCTAGAACTGACAGCAGACGGTAAATACATGTCAAATACATATAGGGTCCATTCACACGTCTGTAAAATGGTTCTGCATCAGTTTCACAATTTAGCGGAACGTTTACAAACCCTTTGATCTTCAATGTCAGTCTGAAAAATCAGGCAATCACAGGATAAAGAAGTGTCGGCCAGTACAGGCCCCAAAAATTAGTCCACAGGCGTTCACCTGACAGCAAAGAACTTGGTATTCTGTGGCTGGAGTTACATTAGGCATTCACAGGATACAGAAGTAAGTGTCGGCCGGTACAGGCCCCAAAAATTAGGCAACAGGCGTTCACCTGACAGCAAACAACTTTATATTCTGTGGCTGGAGGTACATTAGGCATTCACAGGATAAGTAAGTGTAGGCCATTACAGGCCCCAAAAATTAGGCATTCAACAGACATAAAAGGCCTTTTATGCCGCTGTATTTACCTAAGACAGGGACCATGAATTGTTATGGGCGGTGGCGGATATTTGTGGGCTGTCATGATGAATTGGAATCAAACATGGTCTACTGGTCACATGTGTTGAATTCCTCCGAGATCCATGCCTCATTCATTTTTATAAATGTGAGGTAGTCAACACTGTCGTAAACTAGGCGAGTGCGCTTATCGGTCACGATCCCCCCTGCTGCGCTGAACGTCCTTTCAGACAGGACACTGAACGAGGGGCAAGCCAACAGTTCCATTGCAAATTCTGCAAGTTCTGGCCAGAGGTCAAGCCTGCCCACCCAGTAGTCCAGGGGTTCATCACTTCTCAGAGCGTCCACATCTGTCGTTAACCCGATGTAGTCGGACACCTGTCGGTCTAGGCGTTCCCTGATGCTGGATCCAGAGGACAGCTGTGGATGGGTCGGCTGAAAGAATGATCTCATATCAGAAATGACCAACACATCTTCAAACCGCCCTCTTCTTGCAGGCGCTGTTGGATTGGTAACCGCAACTGTTTCTCTGTGAGTGGAAATTCCTCTGCCAGCGCACGCAAAAGCAGAATGCAGCATTTCTCGAAGCAAGGCCTGGAAGTGCTGCATTCTGACCACCCTCTGTGATGGTGGTAACATTTCCGCCATTTTTTGTTTGTACTGGGGGTCTAAGTACGTTGCCACTCAGTACTGGTCCTTGCCCTTTGTGCTTTTTATAGGGGGGGTCCCTCTTAAAACACTGGAGCATGAAGGCCCCCATTTTCACTAAACTGGAAGTGGTGTAGTGGCCTGGCTCCTGCTCATCATCCAGGATAAAGTCGTCCTCGTTCTCCTCCCCCCATCCACGGAAACCAGGGATCCCAGAAAGGTTTAAAGCATGCTCTTCTTGCTCCTCCTCAACCCCCCCCAGCACCATCCTCCTCTGACTCCTCTTTAGACTCCTGTTGTTGACTTGTCTCATATGGAGTAGCCCCCCCCTGGGAATTCATCCAGTGTTGCGACTTCCTCATCTTCCTGCTCCTGCTCCTCAACGGCTTGATCAATGACACGAAGCAATGCACGCTCCAGAAAGAAGGCGTAAGGTACGATGTCACTGATGGTGCCCTGGCTGCGACTGACCAGTTTGGTGATCTCATCAAATGGCCACAGAAGTCTGCATGTGTCACGCATGAGCAGCCACTGGCGTGGTGAAAAAACCCAAGCTCCCCAGAACCTGTCCTGCCGCAGAGTTCATACAGGAAGTCGTTAACTGCACGTTTCTGCTGGAGCAGCCTATCAAGCATATACAAGGTTGAGTTCCATCGTGTCGGGCAGTCACAAATAAGATGTCTGACGGTCAGGTTGTGTCGCCGCTGAATGTCGGCAAGGCGAGCCATGGCTGGGTAAGATCTTCTGAAATGGGCCGAAATTTTCCTGGCCTGCCGCAAGACGTCCTAGACCCCAGGGTATTTGGCAACGAATTGCTGCACGACACGTGCCATGCATGGTGTTTCAGCGAGCTCAGCAGATTGGCACCGTTGTCGCACACCACTTTACCAACTGTCAAATTGAGCAATGTTAGCCATTGATCTGCCTGTGAACGCAAAGCTGAAAGGAGTGCAGGACCCGTGTGGCTCTTGGCTTCCAGGCACAACAGACGCAGCACAGCATGGCAACGTCTCACCTAGCATGTCGAGTAGGTTCTGGGGATCTTGGGCGGCGCAGCGGAAGAGACGGTAGCAACGGAAAAGGAGGAGTCAGCCGAGGAGGAGAGGGAGGATGGAGGAGGAGAAGAAGAGGTAGGCCTGCATGCAATCCGTGGCGGTAAAACCAAATCTACATGGGTGCCACAGGTTACATGCTTGACGGCCGCCAGAAGGTTCACCCAGTTGGCAGTAAAAGTTATATACCTTCCCTGCCCGTGTTTGCTAGACCACGTGTCTGTGGTCAGATGTATCTTGGCACCGACACTGTGTGCCAGAGATACATTCACTTGCTGCTGAACATGGCCATATAGCTCTGGAATGCACCTTCTGCGAGAAATATTTCCTTCCTGGGACCTTCCGTTGTGGTGTTCCAATGGCCACAAATTTTCTAAAGGCCTCCGAGTCCACCAGTTGATATGGCAGTAGTTGGCGGGCTATCAGTTCCGGCAAGCCAGCGGTCAAACGTTGGGCAAGAGGGTTATCCAGCGTCATCATTTTTTTACGCTCCAACATTTGGGCCACGGAAGCCTGCCTTTTTCCAGAAAAACTTGAGGACGGCATGATGGAAGGTGGAGTGGAGGACAATTGTGAGGAGAGAGGAGAAGAGGCTGGACAGTGAGAGAGAGCCTAGAGGGTGACTTTGTGGGTTCTGACGGCGTTGCTCCCACTGGGCTCGGTGATGGGAGTCCAGGTGCCTTCTTAAGGCGGTCGTCCCTAGGTCAGTGTTTGGCTTACCGGGACTTATGTGTTGACTGCAAGGGCTGCAGATGGCAGCACTATTGTCAGCAGCAGACAGGTTAAAAAAAAGCCCACACTGCGGAGCCATGTGCCGGCATCCTGGGAGCGCCAGATGTGACCGTACATGGTTGATGGCTCGCTCCTGATACATTACCGGTCTGGTTTGTCCCTCCTGTGCATTGTAAGTTCGGCCTGCTTCTCCTCCCTATCTGCTGTTCCATCTCTCCCTCTGAACTCCCCTCCTCTTCCTCTCTTGTGGGCACCCATGTGACATCCATAGACACGTCATCATCAACGTCACCTTCCCCACCACTAACATTTGAGATCTCGGAGTAGGCAGCAACAGCAGGGACCAACCTCCTTGGGCTGATCTGGGTACTGTCGTCAGACTGCTGAGTGGCGGCTGTTGCTACCTCCTCTTCCTGATCCGATGCCAAGAATGGCTGCGCATCATAAATGTCTTGTGATGGATCGGAAAATAATTCCTGTGACTCAAGCGGAGAGTATATGGTGGTGGTGTTGGTGGTGGTGTCTTTGGGGTGCACACAGCAGAGAGTGAAGAGGGTGCAGATAGAGAGGATGAGGAGGGTGCAGAAGAGGAAGGGTGAGTGAGCCACTCAACCAAGTCTGGTGCGTCCTTTGACGTAATCGAACGCACCTTCTGCAACTTCCCACTTTCGCTCCGACCCCTACCACCCCTGCGGAAGGGCCTGCCTCCTTCTCTGCCTGTCATTTTTTAGATAACCCTGTGACAAAAGTCTCTAGAGAAGCGCAGTATATGTGGAAAAGGGTATATAACACCCCGCTTCAATCTGTCGTTTTGGGGGCCACTGGTTTATCACACCAGTTATGAAAAATATTTTCTAGTAACTTTTGTCACTACGTGTAGCAGAGTTAACGCAGCGAAAGAGGCAACATTTCTGCAGTACCCAAAAACACTATTACTAAAGTATAACACCCGCTTCAATCTGTCGTTTTGGGGGGGGGGGGGGGAACTGGTCTATCACACCAGTAATGAAAAATATTTTCTAGTAACTTTTGTCACTGTGTGTAGCAGAGTTAACGCAGCGAAGGAGGCAAAATTTCTTCAGTACCCAAATACACTATAATATGCTTTCTATATTAGAAAGTATATTATAAGTGTATTACACCCCTATATACTGCACACCAAACAATAGTACACCTATACCAAATACCAGTCCTTTAAAGGACTTTTGTGGACCTATTACCGAGCGATTTGTGTCACTGACAATCTGTCCCTGCTTCACACAGCAAACCTCTCTCTACACTGACAAAAAGCAGAATGCAAAATGGCAGCCAGGTCAGGTCTATTTATAAGGTAGGGGGTATGTCCATGTGCTGAAATGTCTCAATTGGCTGTCCTGTACCACCTGATGGATGTGTCATGGGTCAAATTTCTTCACAATGTAAAAGAATATGGCGGCCGCGAACGTCGCCATATGTTCGCATGATCGGCGGACAGTGAACGAGCAAAGTTCACCGCGAACAGACTGCCAAGCGAACCGCAAGGTTATCTCTAGTCTCCAGGGCTCCATTCCAAGCTAGTATTGCAACTTGGAGCAACCACCAACCCATCAGGAATGGATCCATCATATGGGACATACTCTACACCCTGACTTTCTTGTTTTCCAACATAGAGGGTGCCCTGCCAAATTCTACAAAGTATGGGATAACTGGTTAGCCACGCCTGGTTTATCAACTCTTGACTTAGTATTGAACAGACCTATGTGGCCTGCAGTTGTAATTGTATTCATGCTCTGTTGCGCAGAGAAATGTATAAAATCTATTTTTGTGACCATGTCATGTCTATCTAGTGGGCTTTTTTTTTTTTTTTTTTTAATTTGATGCTTTAAATCTTGTTTTTTTTTTTTTAATAAACTTGCTCTAGAAAAATTAAATAAAAAAATTAAAAAAAGTCCACTCTGTAAATTATTGCACCACATAATTTAAAACACTGGCACAGAAAAACACTTCTAATTAAAATACAAATATTTGGTTTGGGAAATTATACACACTTCCATTTGTATATTTAACAGTCCAAAAGGGAGCAAATATGAGATGTTCATTGTTAGGGATAACAAACACTTTAATGGAATAAAAACACTGATTCCTCTAAGGACTTACAGGATTCATGGGCACATCTGCAGGTTGTCGGCAAGGCGATTTTTAATTGATGGTATTTTTAACTTCGTCTATATATATATAAAACCTATAGTGAATGGTAATGGATTAAATGGAATAGTTTTCTTTATTAGTTACTTATTTTGCATGTATAAGTAATATACTGTAGCTTATATAACAGTGCCTATCCTTTAACAACCACCGTACTCCCAGGAAGGTTTCTATAACCCGGTATGCAGGAATGACTATGATGAACAGCAGTTTGGTGACAGAGTTTATTCTTCTCGGATTTACAGATCTTGTTTCTGTCAAAATCATTCTATTTTATACATTTCTTCTAATTTATGTGCTAACCCTAACAGGAAATGTAGCTATCATTGCTACTACTTCATTCAGCATGGAGCTCCATTCTCCCATGTACTTCTTTCTTAGCAATCTATCTTTTCTTGAGATATTTTATACCTCAGTTACCGTTCCAAAAATGCTTCTAAATATTCTTATCAACACTAATTCTATCTCCTTCATTGCCTGTATTGTTCAGATGTATTTATTTATAGCTCTGGGCAGCATTGAGTGCTCCTTGCTTGCCGTTATGGCTTACGACCGGTATTTAGCTGTCTGCAATCCCCTGCATTATGTGACTGTCATGGACTGTCGTACTCGTCTTGTTTTAGCCTTTAGTTCTTGGATCAGCGGGTTCATCAACTCTATGGTCCACACCACCTGTACCTTCCACCACAATTTCTGTTCCTCTAATGTCATAAACCAGTTCTTTTGTGACATCCGACCCTTGTTGAGTTTGGCTTGTGATGACACGCTATCTACTGACATAGTACTCAGTGTTGTTGGTGGAGGATATGGAGTTGGCTCTTTTATTTTGACTCTGATATCTTATATTCACATTATTTCCACCATACTGAAGATCAGGTCTAGGAAAGGGCAGCAGAAAGCCTTTTCTACCTGTGCCTCTCATCTGATTGTTGTCTCCTTGTTTTATGGCACTTCACTATTTGCATATCCTAGACGTAACTCAAAAGAAACCACCGACCAGCAGAAAATAGCTCCAGTGATATATGCTGTGGTCACACCAACGCTCAATCCATTCATTTATACGATGAGGAACAAAGAGTTTAAGACTGCGCTAAGTAAAATGATTGGGAGAAAGCTGCCAAAAATTACTTTGTTCACACATGGTCATTTATAGGTGACTGAAAATAGAAGCCGTAGAAGTCAGCTTACACAATACAGAAGCTTTAGTCATGGATAGATTCTGGGGGGTTTAATCAGCCATTGATAACATTGTTAATATAAGAATGTCAAATGAAGACCATGGTAACGAATGACCTGATCTGGTGGGTTTGATCAGCCATTGATGGTTAGATCTCCTTGACTTTACCTTTCTACCCAACCTCTTCTTGTTACAGGTGTAGGATTCCCAGTCCTCCTGCCACAATCCCAATCGTATAACATTGTTAATATAAGAATGTCAAATGAAGACCATGGTAACGAATGACTTGATCTGGTGGTTTGATCAGCCATTGATGGTTAGATCTCTTTGACTTTACCTTTCTACCCAACCTCTTCTTGTTACAGAAGTAGGATTCCCAGTCCTCCTGCCACAATCCCAATCGTATAACATTGTTAATATAAGAATGTCAAATGAAGACCATGGTAACGAATGACCTGATCTGGGGGATTTGATCAGCCATTGATTGTTAGATCTCCTTGACTTTACCTTTCTACCCAACCTCTTCTTGTTACAGAAGTAGGATTCCCAGCCCTCCTGCCACAATCCCAATCGTATAACATTGTTAATATAGGAATGTCAAATGAAGACCATGGTAACGAATGACCTGATCTTGAAGGGGGTAAAACCCTCCAGAGGTCATGTGGACACTGCCTGGCCAAAAAAAAAGTTGCAACCAAAACAAAAAAGGTCTCACACTCTAATATTTAATTGGCTTTGATTACGGCACACATTCTCTGTGGCATTGTTTCGATAAGCTTCTGCAATGTCACAAGATTTATTTCTGCCCAGTGTTGCATTCATTTTTCACCAAGATCTTGTATTGTTAATGGGAGAGTCGGACCACTGCGCAAAGCCTTCTCCAGCACATCCCAAAGATTCCCAATGGGGTTAAGTTCTGGGCTCTGTGGTGGCCAATCCATGTGTGACAATGATGTCTCATGCTCCCTGAACCACTCTTTCACAATTTGAGCCCGATGAATCCTGGCGTTGTCATCTTGGAATATGCCCGTGCCATCAGGGAAGAAAAAAATCCATTGATGGAATAACCTGGTCATTCGGTATATTCAGGTAGTCAGCTGACCCCATTCTTTGGGTACATGCAGTAACTATCCAATAGGAGAGTTACTGCAGCTTAGTTTAGTTAGTTGCTTAGTTAATTCCAGGTGGCAACTTTTTTTTTGGCCAGGCAGTGTATATAAAGCTTGAGTAAAACTTTTGTGCTGGCATCTGAACTGAATATCTAAAAGCCTCAGATTAACCACTTGACCTCCGGAGGGTTTTACCCCCTTCATGACCTGGACATTTTTTTTTTTTTTTGCTATTTAGCACTGCGCTAATTTAACTGGGAATTACTGCAACACTGTACCCAAACAAAATTTACATCATTTTTTTCACACAAATAGAGCTTTCTTTTGGTCGTATATGATCACCCCTTTTATTTTTTTTTATTATAAAAAAACAAATTTTGAAAAAATGATAAAAAAAAATCATAAAATCTAATTTCTTCATAAATTTAGGCCAAAATGTATTCTGCTACATGTCATGGGTAAAACAAAACTTCATATTTTGCATATCCTAGACGTAGCGCGAAACAAGCCACCGACCAGCAGAAAATAGCTCCAGTGATATATGCTGTGGTCACACCAACGCTCAATCCATGATGAGGATTATATGATGAGGAACAAAGAGTTTAAGACTGTGCTAAGAAAAATGATTGGAAGAAAGCTGCAAAAAGTTACTTTTTCATACATGGTAATTTATAGAAGACTGAAAATAGAAGCCATAGATGTCAGATTACCCATAGACATTCATTATATGAAGTCCGTGCAAGTCGCGCCGGAGTCGCGCAGCACGAGACTTCACAGGTCGCCCCCTAAGTCGGAGCGTATAAATAAAGGTATAAATACATACACTATATATATATATATATATATATATATATATATATATATATAGATATAGATATATATATATATATATACTTTGTACATACATACATACAGGTGCTGGTCAGCAGATGGAAGCATAAAGTGCTCTAGAATTTCCTGCTACAGGGCTGCGTTGACTTTGGATCTGATAAAACACAGTGGACCAACACCAGCACTAAATCATCATAGACTGTGGAAAATGTTGCATTTTATTTGGAAATAAAGGTCCCAGAGTCTGGAGGAAGAGTGGAGAGGCACAGAATCCAAGTTACATGAGGTTCAATGTGAAGTTTCCTCAGTCAGTGATGATTTGGGGAGCCGTGTCATCTGCTGGTGTTGGTCCACACTGTTTTATCAAGTCCAAAGTCAGCGCAGCCCTCTACCAGGGAATTCTAGAACACTTTATACTTCCTTCTGCTGACCAGCTTTAAGGAGATGCTGATTTCATTTTCCAGCAGGACCTGCCCACTCTGCCAAAAGTACCAATACCTGGTTTAATAATCATGGTATCACTGTGCTTGATTGGCCAGCAAACTCGTCTGACTTAAACCCCATAGAGAATCTGTGGGGTATTGTCAAGAGGAAGATGAGAGACATCAGACCCAACAATGCAGATGAGCTGAAGTGCCACAGGCTGATCGCCTCCATGCCACGCAGTATTGATGCAGTAATTCCTGCAAAAGGAGCCCCAACCAAGTACTGAGTGCATACTATACTGTACATGGAGATGCTTTTCAGTAAGTCAACATTTCTGTATTAAAAATCCTTTTTTTTTTTTTTATTGGTCCTACGTAACATTCAAATTTTTTGAGATACTGAATTTTGGGGTGTCACTAGCTGTAAGCCGTAATCTTCAAAATTAAAAGAAAGAAATACTTGAAATAAATCACTCTGTGTGTAACACATTTATATAAAATCTAGGAATTTTACTTTTTGAATTTAATTACTGAACTAAATTAACTTTTTGATGATATTCAAATTTTTTTAAATATATATATATATATATATATATCTTGAATAAACCTGCTGTGCTGGCATCTGAGCTGAATATCCTCAGATTAACCACTTGACTACTGGAAGGTTTTTCCCCCTTCACGACCAGGCCGGTTATTGCAATTTAGTACTGTGCTACTTTAACTGGCAAGTGCATGGTCATGCAACACTGTACCCAAACGAAATTTATATAATTATTTTCACACAAATAGAGCTTCTTTTGGCGGTATTTGACCACCAGTGTTTTTTTTTTTTTTTTGTGATATAAACAAAAAAAGACCAAAACGTTTGAACAAAAACTATTTTTTATACTTTCCGTTATAAAACATACCCAATAAAAAAAATCGAAAAATTAAATTTCTTCATAAATTTTGGCCAAATGTATTCTGCTACATGTCTTTGGTTAAAAAAAAAAAAAAATCCCAATAAGTGTATATTGATTGGTTTGTGTGAAAATTATAGCATCTACAAACTATGGTATATATACTGGAATTTTTATTTTTATACTAGTAATGAAGGTGATCAGCGACTTGTGGGATTGTGATAGTGCAGCAGACAATCTGACAGTAACTGATGTTGAGGGGGGGGGGGGGACTAACTGCCACTGACATCACCTGTGACACTAATACAGTGATCAGTGCTAATACTATACACTGTCACTGTACTAATGACACTGGCTAGGAAGGGGTTAAAATCTAGGGGCAATCAAGGGGTTAAATATGTGCCTTACTAAGTAACGTGTGTATTGTGTGCCAAATTTGGCACCTTTCGGGGGGGAGCGGGTACCTGTTTTTACCATCCCCACTTCCGGTCCCCCTGGAAGTTCACTCCTCCTCCTCTTTCCACCACCTCCGGACCATTCAGAAAGTGCAGCGTGCTTCACGCATGTACAGTAGGGAACCGGCTAAGAAGCCGCAAGGCTTCACTGCTGGTTTCCATTACGAGGAATGCCGAGAGTCCAATGAAAAATCATCTGGAGTGCCGACATTGCAGGATCTCTGGACAGGTAAGTGTCCTAATATTAAAAGTCAGTACCTACAGTATTTGTAGCTGCTGATTTTTAGTTTTTGGAAGGGGGGGGGGGCCTGGAGCTCCGCTTTAAAGTAGAATGCCAATTTCTATTTTTTTTTACATTTTTTATTAACCCTTTACCTGTGTTAAAAAAAAGCAATTCTTACCCTCTCTACACATCAAAGCTGTCCCTGGTCTCCTTCTTGGTCCAGCATGGGCATTCCTTCTTAGGCATAATGGCGGTCATGTCAGTTCCTGTGAGCCCAAACAGTCATTTACATGCCTCCTGATGGGGGAATTTCATATTTCCTTATTAAAGTTGTCTCACAATATCTAGCAATATATAATATAGCAAGCTTCCAAAGTCTAGTTACCTAAGCTGACTTCATACCAAAGGAATGTCATTACAAACTGACCAAGTTCTTAAAAGGTCAGATTGCTTACAAGGGGGTTGGCCATATCCTTTAAAAAGTCCTAAATACTACAGCTAAAACTTGGAATATTCAGTCTTGTATCAGAGCATACTATCATGCATGTGTCTATGATCATCTATGCCACACCGTCTAAAAAACAGGCAGGACTCCGTGGAGAAACAGCACCTTAAATAAGTATTCTTGTCATATTTTTCTAATAATATTACAATTGTGATCTGTCATTACTTAATTAAACATTATACCTACAAGTGTTTGTGGGATCTCTCTTTGCACATCCCAATTACAACTCCAAAAACGTAAACAATCATGTAACCGTGATAAAATACCCCCCCCCCCCCCCAGGAGGCATGTCATCACTCAGGAGGCCGGGCTCGCTGTACTTCAGGACTGAGCAGAGCTTACATGTCATTACATGAGTGCCACTCAGTGCTGAAAGAATGCCTGCTCCACTCCACTTGCTCTTTTTTTATGAAAGCAGTCGTTTCTGTGCAGAAGTCTGATGCACCCCCTGCTACAGCCACAGCTAGAGCTCTCCAAACAGCAGCAAAATGAGCTTTCTAACTGCAGAGCTATAATACTGACTCCGTGTCGGACCTCTTCAGGGAGACCACTGTTTAGGCAGGTGCAGTTAGCTACTTTGCCACTAGGTGGCTCTGTGCCAGAATAGTGTCTGGTTACAGCAGATAGTGTCTTCAGGTGCTATGCCCTTTTAGGTAGAGCCCTCTTGCAGTGATGTCAGGGCCCATATATACCGTAAGTCAGGTAGGGAGAAGCATACTCTCTCTTGGGACACGGGAGCAAAACACTGCACATCTATGAGAATGTAGCCTGCACACATAGGCCCTAGAATGAGCAGGAAGCCGGGCGGAGTGGACCTGTACACAAGAGGAGCCAGCTGTAGCAATTCTGACCCTCTTGGAGGTTGGGGCTAGGGCGGATTGCAAAAGGCCTTTTAGGCCATGCTGCAGATCCTTCCTGGCCGCTTCCCTGTAGGGTTCCCAGGAGAAATGTACCCTGCTAGGAGGTGACTACGGAGAACACAGTACTGTGAGTAATGATAACCCTGGGCAGAAAAGAGACTGTAGGGAGATGGCTGTTGAGATGCTACATGTGCTTTCACCTGTGGCTACTGCGGATCGTCCGCTATATGTAATTGACTGTGTATTATTGTTGCCACCTTTTCCTCAAGCCAAACCTGAACACTTTAGTGGTGCATGGCAATTCTTTGTATTTTAACCACCGAAAGACCAGTTGCTGTGTATTTACTGTGGCAAAGTGGCGCTATTGCGCTTAACGATGTGCCTGTAGGTTGTTTCGTTCAATAGCCACACGATGGGGCCATGATTGGCTAGTGGGGATGTCATCTACGGGAGAGGCAGAACCGCGATCTGTCTATGTAAACAAGGCAGATCGCCATTCTGCAAGGGGACATGATGGAGATCTTGTGTTCCTGCTAAGCAGGAACCCACATCTCTATCTTCCCCCAATCAGTGCACCCCCCCACAGTTAGTAAGCACCCCTAGGGGCACACTTAACCCTTTGATCGCCCCTAAGGTTAACCTCTTCGCTGCCAGTGTCATTAGTACAGTGACAGTGCATTTTTTCTAGCACTGATCAAGTGTCAGTGAAGTGTCCCCAGCAATGTCACAGTCCCGCTAAAAATCCCTGATCACCGCCATTACTAGTAAAAAAATAAATAAATAGAAATTCCATAAAAATATCCCATAGTTTGTAGACGCGATAACTTTTGCGCAAACCAATCAACATACAGGTATTGGGATTTTTTTTTTTACCAAAAATATGTAGCAGAATACATATTGGCCTAAATTGATAAAGAAATGTGATTTTTTAAAAAATTTTATTGGCTGTTTTTTTCCCCAAAATTGTCGCCCTTTTTTTGTTTATAGCGCAAAAAATAAAAACCGCAGAGATGATCAAATACCACCAAAAGAAAGCTCTATTTGTGGAAAAAAAAGCCAAAAATAGTTTTTGAGTACAGCGTCGCACGACCGCACAATTGTCAGTTAAAATAAAGCAGTGCTGTATTGCAAAAAATATCCTGGTCATCAAGGGGGTAAAACCATCCGGGGCTGAAGTGGTAAAGGGGGAACTCTGTGGACTCTGGTGTAAAGGGTAGCTCTGATGTAAGGGGGTCTCTGCTCACCAAAGCCCCCACTTACATCAGAGTTCACAGCATCCCCCCTTAAATCAGGGTTTCCAAAGCTCCCTTACCTTAGAGTCCTTAGAGCACCCCTTACATCTGAGTTCCCCTCATTTGCTCAGAGGCAGGAGAGAGAATGGAGGGAGGAGGGAGGAGGGAGACATCAGTCACAGTGGATACTGAACTCACTCACCAGAGGAAGGAAACATCAGTACCTGTCATCCACAATGTATCTGCCAGCTACTGTGCTTCAAATATTCCACCCATACTTCCCTTTTCTGAAGCACAGCATAGGGTGATTTGGATGTGCCCAGGCACACTTGGAACACCCCGTGTGAATGCCTATTGTTGGGGAGCCACATTCCGGTCTGAATAATGTGTCTGGGTTTCAGGTGATCTGAAATCAGGACACATGATTCAAAACCCGGACTGTCCAGATAAATCCTGGGTGGGTGGCAGCCCTACTGTGTATGTCAAGTGACTCTGGAATGCATGTCCCTGTGATGTGACTGTATTGCCACCAGGGGCAGACTGGCGACTTTCGGCCCAGGGGGCAAGTACAAACCAGAGGCCCATGGTGCAGCAACTCGGGCCCCCCTCCCACTCTCCCTATTCCTGTCCTCCCCTTGACCCCCCATTCGAGGCTGAATCCCAGGTACCCTCTACTCACTGGCTGAATCAGGCCAGGGGGGTGGTTGGAGGGAGCTGGGACAGCTCGATTGGGGCTGGCAGGTGGAGGAAAGTCTCCAGTGGGGCATGGAACCGGCCTCTGCTCAGACAGTTTAGACCATTCTAGCTGGGGGGGGGGGGGGGTCTGCTCCCTGTCCTTGTCTTCAACCTTCACCCAGTAGATCAGCGGCAGGAACTTTTTACTTTTCTTCACCGGCAATCCTATAGGCATGTCTATGGCAGAAGCGGTGCAGCCTTTTTACAGGGCATCAGAGCGGCCCAGGGGGCAATTGCCCCCCTGCCCCCTGGCCCAGTCCTCCCCTGATTGCCACTCCCTGAACCTCACCAGTAAATTGCACGGCAATTATTTATTGCGTGGACAATCCTTCTTCAGAATATAAAGGTCCATGGCTGGGAATGTTGTGTAGAGGCCTGTGACAAGGAGCAGGGCACAAGATGGTGAAGGGTTCAGCCTCAACAGTGTTCTAGCAGGGCTGGAGCGGGACTAGGGACTTGTGCTTTGGCCTCAAAACCCACCAACCACAAAGCCCCTCTTACAACTTCTTCCACACAGAGAGCAAGGGTCCGTCACTAACGCATGCTGGCAGGGGACAAGCTTTTCTACTCAAGCTGTGGCTGCTTTCTAAAGAAAACAAAAAATGCAATGAAATTACCGTGCTAACGTTCAAAAACAGCAGCCAGCACAACACCTGAACCAGTGCACACAATGTGTAAATATAAACAATATGTGCAGCTCTAATAAATAACTAACATATAATAGTCAGTAATAAATCTGATAAAAACATCATATAAATGTGCAAAGCAATATAACAAATGTATATATGTGAAAAAATGTAATAAACAGAATCCCATCATCATAGAAGTGAAATACAAAAATAATATAAATAATACATAAATATTATAAAAAATACAAATAATAATATAAATAATACAAAAAAAAATATAGAAAGATGACGTTCTTGTATATCGCAAAAAGCATGAAGCAAATGCTCTTCAAAGATGTGCTCCAAAAGTCAATATAGAGAAAATTTCAAGTGACACAATCCACCACCAATCATATATGGAGACTTACCAGAGTAAGTGGACCCAGTTTGGCATACGCCTAGTGAGTCAACTCATGAGTTGGTGTATATATACACCCAATATACCAGGGAGGATGATTTATCTTATTAGAGCAAAACTCTACAATATAATTTGAGCCAAGTACTAATGCCTTTCTAGTGTGGGCTAAATGAGGATTTTATAGCTCTGCCACTTTTCCACTGGAGGCATGGATACCATGTAGTCCAGCTGAGCTGATGGGTTGCTCAAAACGAGGCTTGGTGCGCGTGTGACTGTGCGATCTCGTCTCCTCCCCTCATATAGGGAGGCTAACCAGAGTAAGTGGACCTGGTTTGGCAAATGCCTAGTTAGTCGACTCATGCGTTGGTGTATTTACACCCAATGTACCAGGGAGGACAATGAATAGTCCCTCACATCAATCTCCTTCTCACTCTCGTGTACTAGAAAGACTCTGTTAGCCGTCATCGACCAAGATTTATGTAGAGAATTTTGCTCTAGGTCAATGACTGCTAATTTTCTCTATATTCACTATTGGAGCACATCTTTGAAGAGCATTTGCTTCATGCTTTTTGCGATATAAAAGGACTTCATCTTTCTATATTATTTTTATATTTCACTTCTATGATGATGGGATTCTGTTTATTACATTTTTTTCACATATATACATTTGTTATATTGCTTCGCACATTTATAAAATATATTTTTATCAGGTTTATTACTGACTATTATACAGTGCCTTGCGAAAGTATTCGGCCCCCTTGAACTTTGCGACCTTTTGCCACATTTCAGGCTTCAAACGTAAAGATATAAAACTGTAATTTTTTGTGAAGAATCAACAACAAGTGGGACACAATCATGAAGTGGAACAAAATTTATTGGATATTTCAAACTTTTTTAACAAATAAAAAACTGAAAAATTGGGCGTGCAAAATTATTCAGCCCCCTTAAGTTAATACTTTGTAGCGCCACCTTTTGCTGCGAATACAGCTGTAAGTGGCTTGGGGTATGTCTCTATCAGTTTTGCACATCGAGAGACTGAAATTTTTTCCCATTCCTCCTTGCAAAACAACTTGAGCTCAGTGAGGTTGGATGGAGAGCGTTTGTGAACAGCAGTTTTCAGTTCTTTCCACAGATTCTCGATTGGATTCAGGTCTGGACTTTGACTTGGCCATTCTAACACCTGGATATGTTTTTTTTATGAACCATTCCATTGTAGATTTTGCTTTATGTTTTGAATCATTGTCTTGTTGGAAGACAAATCTCCGTCCCAGTCTCAGGTATTTTGCAGACTCCATCAGGTTTTCTTCCAGAATGGTCCTGTATTTGGCTCCATCCATCTTCCCATCAATTTTAACCATCTTCCCTGTCCCTGCTGAAGAAAAGCAGGCCCAAACCATGATGCTGCCACCACCATGTTTGACAGTGGAGATGGTGTGTTCAGGGTGATGACGCCAAACATAACGTTTTGCATTGTTGCCAAAAAGTTTGATTTTGGTTTCATCTGACCAGAGCACCTTCTTCCACATGTTTGGTGTCTCCCAGGTGGCTTGTGGCAAACTTTAAACAACACTTATTATGGATATCTTTAGGAAATGGCTTTCTTCTTGCCACTTCCATTAAGGCCAGATTTGTGCAGTATACGACTGATTGTTGTCCTATGGACAGAGTCTCCCACCTCAGCTGTAGATCTCTGCAGTTCATCCAGAGTGATCATGGGCCTCTTGGCTGCATCTCTGATCAGTCTTCTCCTTGTATGAGCTGAAAGTTTAGAGGGACGGCCAGGTCTTCGTAGATTTGCAGTGGTCTGATACTCCTTCCATTTCAATATTATTGCTTGCACAGTGCTCCTTGGGATGTTTAAAGTTTGGGAAATCTTTTTTTATCCAAATCCGGCTTTAAACTTCTCCACAACAGTATCTGGGACCTGCCTGGTGTGTTCCTTGTTCTTCATGATGCTCTCTGCGCTTTAATCGGACCTCTGAGACTATCACAGTGCAGGTGCATTTATACGGAGACTTGATTACACACAGGTGGATTCTATTTATCATCATTAGTCATTTAGGTCAACATTGGAGCATTCAGAGATCCTCACTGAACTTCTGGAGAGAGTTTGCTGCACTGAAAGTAAAGGGGCTGAATAATTTTGCACGCCCAATTTTTCAGTTTTTTATTTGTTAAAAAAGTTTGAAATATCCAATAAATTTCGTTCCATTTCATGATTGTGTCCCACTTGTTGTTGATTATCGATTAGCGCTGCACATATTGTTTGTATTCTAACCTCTTCCCGTCCTCGCTTTAACTGAAAGATAGCTACAGCGCAGACCTTAATGCCGGGAGGGCGTCCATGTATGTCCTCCCTTGCATGAGCTGCCTGCGCACTCCCTGCAGAGCACGCGCGGCTCGCTATGTAATCAGCGAGTCCATGAGATCCCGGCCCCTTACAACATGATCAGCTGTCAGCCAATAACAGCTGATCACGTGATGTAAACAGCAGCCTGAGATCAGCTTTTTTTTTCTCCTCACGCTGTCTGTGTGAGGAGAAACAAAAAGCCGATCACCGGCTGCTGTCAGAGGGACATTGGTCCAGAAGAGGAGAGGCACATCTGTGTCCCAGTGCCACCTACCAGTGCCCACCAGCGCCACCTACCAGTGGAGGTTAGTGCCACCTGTCAGTGCCCACCGGTGCCACCTATCAGTGCCCATTAGTGCCACCTATCAATGCCCACAAGTGCCCCTTCATCAGTGCTGCCTATCAGTGTCACCTACTGGTGCCCATCATTGCCACCCATCAGTGCCACCTATTAGTGCCCATAAGTGCCACCTATCAGTGCCCTTCAGTGCCACCTACTAGTGCCCTTCAGTGCCCATTGGTGCCACCCATAAGTGCCCACCAGTGCCGCCTTATCAGTGTCCGTCAGTGCCACCTATCAATGCCCATCAGTGCAGCCTGTCAGTTCCCATCAGTGCAGCCTATCAGTGCCTATCAGGGCCCATCAGTGCAGGCTATTAGTGCCCATCAGTGCAGCTTATCAGTGCCTATCAGTGCCCATCAGTGCAGCCTATTAGTGCCCATCAGTGCAGCCTATCAGTGCCTATCAGGGCCCATCAGTGCAGCCTATCAGTGCCTATCAGGGCCCATCAGTGCTGCCTCATCAGCGTACATCAATGAAAGAGAAAAATTACCTGTTTGCAAAATTTTATAACAAACCATAAAAACTTTTTTATTTATTTTTTCAAAATTTTTGGTCTTTTTTTGTTTGTTCAGCAAAAAATAAAAACCCCAGTAGTGATAAAATACCAAAAGAAAGCTCTATTTCTTTGAAAAAAATGATAAAAATTTAATTTGGGTAGAGTGCTGCATGACCGCGCAATTGTCGTTCAAAGTGCGACAGCGCTGAAAGCTGAGAATTGGCCGGGGCAGGAAGGGGGTTTAGGTGCCCAGTAGGCAAGTGGCTAAATAAAACACACTGTAAGACTTTAAATATCTTTTGATTTGACGCACCGGGCATGTATTTAGCTGATTGAAATGCAGCGTTTAGTTAGGTTTACAAACACTCTTAATTAAAGAATGTACGAAGCTGTGTTATAAATATAGTTGACGATCTCTTGGGATGAGACAATTTCTCCCTAAGGCGTCAACCAGGGAATAAAACCACTTACTGGAAGCTGCATTTATTGTCTTGTAGCAGAGCCTGAGACCCCGGAGCTGACAATACTGACAACGGCCACTGTCATGTCATTGTACAAAATGTATTCATTCCTTCTTTAGGTCAATATTACAAAGACACGTTTTATATGATGACAATGACTCTGAATTTGTTCTACAAGGTAGGTCTTGTGGCACCTTGTTTTATTTCCCTAATATATCCATTACTTTGCTATCAGCATTAATCTCTAGATCTCATTTCAAATTAGTTTAGCCACTTGCAGTCTGGGAAATTTTTAAATTTTTCACACACACATGTTAAAATTAACTTTTTTTGTTAGAAAGCAGAAACCCTGATGAATAAAATGGTAGTAGTTGCAATTTTTTATGTTGCACGATATTTGTGTAGCTATTTTCCCAGGTATATTTCAGGAAATAAATACACTAAAATTAATTTAGTGCAAACAAACACAATATTATATAAAATATTAAAAAATTGGGTTGGGTCGAGTAAATAGATGCCAAACATGTCATGTCATAAAATTGCACATGCCTGTACAATCGCAAAAAAAAACAAAACAAAAACCTATGGTACCAAATTGTCCATAAGTGTATCTGTTTAGAGTTAACCATGAATTATGACCCTAGAATTTGTGCTTTCACTCCAACATTTGCCACGATACCTCACATGTGCAGGGCAATTGATGTTTATACACACCTACTTGCCCTACGCTACACTTTTTATATGGGGAGTATGCAGGGGTGCTTTCAAAATGTTTTTAATTATTTTTATTTAACGTAATTCCTTTTTTAAATTGTATTTTATTTCTATTGCAAGGGGGCCAATAAGCCCCCATCTGATAGCATGGTCAGGTGACAGGTACTCTTTATGGAGACAATCGGGGGTCTCTAACACCAGGGGTCTCCACATTTTCTAATCAAATTTACTGTCCTTTAGTCTTTAGGAGGGCCGGAGTGTGGCCAGTGGAAGTAGAAAATGTCCTGACATCAGTGGGAGTAACCAGTGTCCCATCTTTGGTATTAGGAGGAAAGGTGTCCCATCGTTGGTGTCAGGAGCTGGAATAGGGCCCCATTGTTAATATCAGTGGGAATAACAATGCCCCATTGTTGGTGTCAGTGGAAGGAATAGTGCCCCATTGTTGGTGTCAGTGAAAGGAATAGTGCCCCATTGTTGGAGTCAGTGGAAGGAATAGTGCCCCATTCTTGGTGTCAGTGGAAGGAATAGTGCCCCATTGTTGGTGTCAGTGGAAGGAATAGTGCCCCATTGTTGGTGTCAGTGGAAGTGATAGTGCCCCATTGTTAATATCAGTGGGAATAACAATGCCCCATTGTTGGTGTCAGTGGAAGGAATAGAGCCTCATTCTTGGTGTCAGTGGAAGGAATAGTGCCTCATTGTTGGTGTCAGTGGTAGGAATAGTGCCTCATTGTTGGTGTCAGTGGAAGGAATAGTGCCCCGTTGTTGGTGTCAGTGGAAGGAATAGTGCCCCATCATTGGTGTCAGTGGAAGGCATAGTGCCCCATTGGTAGTATCAGTGGAAGGAATGGTGCCTCATTCTTGGTGTCAGTGGAAGTGATAGTACCCCATTGTTGGTGTCAGTGGAAGGAATAGTGCCCCATTGTTGGTGTCAGTGGAAGGAATAGTGCCTCATTCTTGGTTTTAGTGGAAGGAATAGTGCCTCATTCTTGGTGTCAGTGGAAGGAATAGTGCCCCATTGTTGGTGTCAGTTGAAGGAATAGTGCCCCATTGTTAATATCAGTGGGAATAACAATGCCCCATTGTTGGTGTCAGTGGAAGGAATAGAGCCTCATTCTTGGTGTCAGTGGAAGGAATAGTGCCTCATTCTTGGTGTCAGTGGTAGGAATAGTGCCTCATTGTTGGTGTCAGTGGAAGGAATAGTGCCCCGTTGTTGGTGTCAGTGGAAGGAATAGTGCCCCATCATTGGTGTCAGTGGAAGGCATAGTGCCCCATTGTTAGTATCAGTGGAAGGAATAGTGCCTCATTCTTGGTGTCAGTTGAAGGAATAGTACCTCATTCTTGGTGTCAGTGGAAGGAATAGTGCCTCATTCTTGGTGTCAGTGGAAGGAATAGTGCCCCATTGTTGGTGTCAGTGGAAGGAATAGTGCCTCATTCTTGTGGTGTCAGTGGAAGGAATAGTGCTTCATTCTTGGTGTCAGTGGAAGGAATAGTGCCCCATTCTTGGTGTCAGTGAAAGGAATAGTGCCCCAAGGGCTGGGTAAAGGCAAACAAAGGGCCGCATTCGGCCCCTGGGTCACAGTTTGGAGACCACTGTATTAGATTATTGACTCCCCTTCCCTCCAAACACAGATTGTGTATGTGTACTGCTTACACCAGAAAGGAGCTGCTGGTAAATCGGGTTCCCCACTCCTGCAGAGCCAGGCAAGAGAAGTATTTTCCACATTTTCTCCAGACACAAGGAGCAATCTTTGAACTTTGTTTTTATGTTTTATTAGGGGGTAATAACTTGGATGGGGAATAGAAATTATGGGATGCCCAACTTGATAGCAACAAAACAGAGACAACTTCCTATGTACAATTCTGATTGATTGATCTCACTCCTGACAATCCCTGATAGAAAAGCAAAAGACCCTTAAGGACTAGTTCCTATTGAAAGTAGCACAAACGTTGTAGGTTGCAGTGACTCCAACTCCACTGTAGATACTGATCCCAGTTCCACTGACTACAAAAACTACCAGCCCACCTGGCTGCTTCTTTATTAGCCCACCCGGCTGCTATTGAAGGTTTTCCAGGCAAAGTAAAGGAAATATTTAACCCCTACGCTGTCTTCCAAAAAGGCTTGCTACATGTGACAGTCTTTCCCTTTGCAAGTTTCTGAAGGTGCTGCTGTACTCACACTGTCTTCTTTGCTCTCGCTGCCTCTTAGGGAAGATTCCATTCAGACCTTGATGCCATCAGAATCCCCCCCAGGCCAGCCTGAGCCCCAGCCTAAGGCAGAGCCCCCCCAGCAGGGTTTCTCCTCAAAGGCCACTGACAGTCTACAAAGCACTCCATCTTCCACTCGACTCCCCTGCCAGCATGACTCATCCATATTTAAGGACTGCTTAGCCACATGCCAGGCCCACTGCTTAGAGATTGGCCAAACTCCCCTAAGTATGCAGATCAACCCTCCTGGCCTCCGCCCTCCAGTTTCCAGAAGGTTCTCCAACCTTCCAGATCCAGGGGGAGGCACCAGTGTCCTGCCTGTATGAGTCATCCAGCTCTGAACTGAAGTAAACTTTTGACCCAGCTTCAGAGACTCATTTTACCATGAACCAAAAACATAAACTTGCCTGCAATGCCACTAATAGCACATTAGAGGGTGCTACATATGAATAGCTGCATCCTAAACTACAGTAGTCAAGGAATGACAGTTGTGACCCCAGAAGGGATGTTATACACAGGAGGTATGTCTCATTAAAGAGAACCTATCACAAAGACATTATATGGTAAAATTAAATTAAAACCCGCGCTAGGATTTGATGTGTGTAAAATATGTGTTGCAGCTGCTGCCCACTAAGTAAAAACCTAGAAATATATATATATATATATATATATATATATATACATACCCAAAAAACAGCGCTCGCTAAATGATAAATAATAAAATGAAAATAAATCATATCAATTAATCTACATATTATAATACTAAATAAGTGCATAAGGTGCTCTGTGCAAAAAAAAATATTATATAAAAGTGCATTAAATATTGATGTGCTGAATACAGAATAAAAACTTATACTGATTGTAAAAAATTGAAATATATCAAAAAGTGCCCTGCAAGGTGCAAAAGTGCCAACAATGCTCAAAGTCCACAATAATATCCCAAATAATTGGTTTCTTTCCACAGTTATAATCGTGCTGCTATAAAGTGCTGTATATCTTAAGGTACTAATTTTCAAGGTGCAATGGTGCTCCACTCCCCGGCTGCGTACGGGGAGTGGAGCTGCGGTTAATTAATTTTTCTTCTGCCGATTATTTTATGCCTTACTGTGAGTAGCTTTTATCTTATTATTAATAAATTTATATTTACGGGCTTTACTGTGTCTGGCTCATCCTTTTTTGAGTGATACCGGAGTGACACCAAGGATACTGAAGGGGAGGTCTGTGTATGCCTGGACTGGAGAAGCATCGGTCCATATTACTATAAAGGCTCATTTACCTTTGAGCTCCGGTGAGTGGATTCCCTCAGGGGGGCTGGAAGCCTGGAAAATTGGCACCTTAACCACTTAAGCCCCGGAGGATTTTCCTGCTAAAAGACCAGGGGGTATTTTGTGATTCGGCACTGCGTGACTTTAACGGACAATTGCGCGGTCGTGCGACGCTGTACCTAAACGAATTTGACGTCCTTTTTTTCCCACAAACAGAGCTTTCGTTTGGTGGTATTTGATCACCTGTGCGATTTTTTGATCACGCGCTATAAACAAAAAAAGAGCGACAATTTTGCAAAAATAGCAATATTTTTCACATTTTTTTATATGCAATTCCCCCAAAAAAAAATGTAAAAATCTAAATTTTTTAACATTTTCGGCCAATTTGTTTTATCCTACCTATGTTTGGTAAAAAAAATCGCAAAAAGCGTATTTTTATTGGTTTGCGCAAAAGATATCGCGTTTACTAACAAAGGGAAAGATTTTTGTCATTTTTGTTGTTTTTTTTTTAACGCGTAATGGCGGCGATCTGCGATTTTTTTTGCGGTACTGCGACATTGCGGCGGACAGATCGGACCCTTGACTGACATTTTTGACACTTTTGGGGTTACCAGTGACATTTCTACAGTAATCAGTGCTATACATATGCACTGTTACTGTAAAAATACACTGGTAGTGAAGGGGTTAACTTTATTTGGGAGGGAGGGGCTGTGTGTATTCCTAGGGGCGTGCTTTCTACTGTGATTGGCTGTGGCTTGAGCTGTAAGGACACTGATCAACGGATCTACATAGTAGATCCGTGTGATCAGTGTCTTTACACCGAGGAGAATGACAGGCAGCTTGTTTACACAAGCTGCCTGACATTCTCCCTCTCCCCCGCCGATCGCCGAGTGACCGGCGGACATCGGGTCCGCTGGTCACACGCGCGGGGGGGTCCGTGACCAAGCGGGAGCGCACCTCCGCAGTTGCTCGCTCCCTAGACCCTCCCAGGCTAGTGACGTTAATTAACGTCACTCTGCCTGGCAGGGGCAGACCGCCGCAAGTAGATTTACTACGGCAAGCGGTTAAGATATACAGCACTTTTTAGGAGCACGATTATAACTGTGGAAAGAAACCAATTATTTGGGCTATTATTGTGGACTTTGAGCATTGTTGGCACTTTTGCATCTTGCAGGGTACTTTTTGATATATTTAAATTTTTTGCAATCAGTTTAAGTTTTCATTCTGTATTCAGCACGTCAATATTTGATGCACTTTTATGTAACCATTTTTTTGCACAGAGCACCATATGCACGTATTTAGTATTATAATATGTAGATGAATTGATATTATTTATTTTCATTTTATTATTTATCATTTTGCGAGCGCTGTTTTTTGGGTATATATACAAAGACATTATATACCATAAGGGACTTTTGGTCCCCCATATGATACAAATAAAGTTTTAGTGAAAAAATTGTGAAAAATAAAGTTACATCCAAGCACATAAAATCTCTTCCAAAAATTTTTTGAACCCACCTCACCTTAACATACATGCACATAGGAACATGAACACACCTGTCTCTGCTTTTAAAAAATACAAAGGGCCGGTTGTATCTGTAGGACCAGATATTCAGAGCATCCCCCCCCCCCGTTACAGCAAATGTCAAGAGCCCACCCACCATCATCAGAAGTCAAGAGTTCCCCACCCTCACTTACATCACAGTGCACCCCTCTCACCATGTACTGCTGCCAGAAAGCAGCGTTTAGAGGAGGACCAGAGAAGGGCCAAAGTCAGCTGAATGCTGAGACCTGGGGGAGGTGGAGATGAGGGGGTGCTGCGGCTTCACAGAGAGGTACAGGATATGTAGGAGGAGTTCTGTCCTCCTCTCTGCTACTGACTGCTTAAAAAAGGTGGGAGGGGCTGAGACAAGGGAGGTGCCGTAGTTGCAAGAGAGGTGCGAAGGCCACATGAAATGGCCTGGTGGACCATTGGCGGCCCATGGGCATCGGGTTTGACTCAATAGGCCTGAAATTAAAATTACCTTTTCTGTAACAAAAAAAAAACAAAAAAAAAAACTAGTCCTGTTCATAGATTTGTATATAAAAAATAATAATTTCTAACTAAAACATGACATATTTATTGCCTTCCTTATGTTTGTGTTTTCTTTCTGTAGTATAAAGAGATATTTAACATATGATGGTCATTGAGTGACATCCAGGACTGGGTATGGCGAACAGTAGTAGAGTTACAGAGTTTGCCCTCCTTGGTTTTCCGGACCTTCTCTCTGTACAGATCGCTCTCTTTTATATAATTTTTGTGTTGTATGGAGTAACCCTAACAGGAAATGTACTCATCATTGCTGCCACATCTTTTAGTGCCGAGCTCCACACTCCCATGTACTTTCTTCTCAGTAACTTATCTGTTCTTGAGATATTTTACACCTCGGTCACCGTTCCGAAAATGCTTCTTAATTTTCTTTTGAAGACCAATTCCATTTCCTTCATGGGCTGTGCTGTTCAGATGTATTTATTTATAGCTCTGGGCAGCATCGAATGCTCCTTGCTTGCCGTCATGGCCTATGACCGGTATGTAGCCATCTGCGACCCTTTACATTATGTGACTGTCATGGATCCTCCTACTTGTGTCCTTCTAGCCTTCAGCTCCTGGATCAGTGGGTTCATCAACTCGACAATCCACACCACTCGTACCTTTCAACAATCCTTCTGTTCCTCCAATGTCATAAGCCAGTTTTTTTGTGATATCCGACCCCTGTTGAACTTGGCTTGTGATGACACTCTACCGACTGAGCTAATCCTCTATGTTGTTGGTGGAGCCTATGGACTTGGGTCTTTTGTTCTGACTTTGGTATCTTATATTAACATTATTTCCACCATACTGAAAATTAGGTCTAAGGAAGGAAGGCACAAAGCCTTTTCCACGTGTGCCTCCCACCTAATTGTTGTATCCTTATTTTATGGCACTTCTATATTTGCGTATTACAGAAGCAGTTCTGAAGAAGTAACCGAGCAAGAGAAGCTGACCCCTGTAGTCTATGCCGTCATCACTCCAACGTTGAATCCCCTAATTTATACAATGAGGAACAAGGAATTCAAGATTGCACTAAGCAAGATGATTGGGAGAAAGAAATCAAAAATTCATTTTCAAAATAAAAATAGTCAAAAATTGATAATGGCCCAAATAGACTGAAATAAAGTCATTCACTAATATATGGGAGCTGTACTGAAAGCAATGCAAAAGTGGGCATACATTTTTTTATCAGCTTATATAGGTAGTTAAAATTTCACATGTTGGTAGACTAACTCTTCTTCTTTTATACTGCAGGTAAATATCAGATTCCAAGCAGAAGCAATGTACCATCATTGAGTTATTGATGAAGGAGGGGTGCAGGCTGTCCAACATTAATGGTCTTCCACATCATGGTAATGCTGGTTTCCCCTTCTTCAAACTTCTTCATCCATTTGCAGACATTGCTTTTGTCAATGGTGTCATCTCTGTAAACATTCTGTAGCCTTTTGTGGGTGTTGGACAACCGTCCTTCATGAAGAACTCAAAGACGCCATGTTGCTTCTACTTGGGATCCATTATTTAGGTAGCTGAAAAAAGGCTGGAGTAAATCAGAAGCACTGAAAAGGGATGAAAAATGGTAAAAACAAGATTTTATTAAATAAAGGTACTTGTTTATAGGACAGATTGCTTTAGCAAACCAAATGTAATCCGGTTAGTTTTTAAATGTACCCAATATTCAGGGCCAGCCCTCCCACTAGACAAATTGCTGCCTAAGGGATGCAGCCATGGCCGCTGACTTCTGCTGTAGCCTATCCGGGAACACGAGGGACTGAAGAATGTCTGTCGGGCACAGCTGGGGAGGCAGAGGACAGTGGGGAAGGGGATCATGGGGAGATGGACGAGGCGGGCACAGCTGAGTAAAGTGGGGAGGGGATCCAGATGAGGCAGGCAAAACTTAGGAGGCAGAGGAGGAAAGTGGCGAGGGGATCATTGGGGGCGCCAGAGGAAGCGGGCACAACTGGGGAGGCGGGCACCATCAGGTCTCAGGACGTAGGCAAAACTATCCTGCCCAGTGAGTCTGCTCTGACCCTGTCCCCTGTTTTAGTCAACCATGCCCTGGGCAAGACTAGCGCCGGGAGAGGGGGTTGTTAGTCTTGCCCAGGGCATGAAATAGTCAAGCACCAGCCCTGCCAATATTAATACTATATACCAGGATTTCTAAACCAGTGTTCCTCCAGCGGTTTCTAGGGGTTCCTTGAGCAATGAGCAATTTCTGCTTCTCGGATAAGTTCCTACTGACATCATTGATCTTTTTCTCTATCTGTAAGAGAGTAAATTCTTCCCAATGATCCCAATGATCATAAGTGTAAGGAGTATTTTTTCTGATGACCATCACGATAATGTATCATGAGTTGTAGGGGTTCCCTGAGCAGTGGCGGCTGGTGCTCAAAATTTTTTTTGGGGGGGGGGGGGCCTAAACAAAAAAATCAAATAGGCATTGCTTTGTGGCAAAAAACGCGTTAAAAAATTGCATGACTTTGAGGTCACAAAAGTGTGAAAGGGGCCTTCAGTAATCAAAGTATGGTGTGCCCCATCAATGCAGAGTTACTACAGCATGCCCCCATTCAATGCAGAGTTACTACAGCGTGCCCCCATCAATGCAGTGACCAGCGTGCCGTGCCCCCATCAATGCAGTGACCAGCGTACATGCTCCCTTCAATGCAGTGACCAGCATGCCGTGCCCCCATCAATGCAATGACCAGCTTGCCGCGCCCCCTTCAATGCAGTGACCAGTGTGCCGTGCCCCCATCAATGCAGTGACCAGCGTACATGCCCCCTTCAATGCAGTGACCAGCTTGCCGTGCCCCCTTCAGTGCAGTGACCAGCGTGCCGTGCCCCCATCAATGCAGTGACCAGCTTGCCGTGCCCCCATCAATGCAGAGACTAGCGTGCGTGCGTGCCCCCTTCAATGCAGTGTGGGCCCCCCCTGAGATCAGTGCACTTACCTGGAGCCCTGGAGCAGCTGCGGCGGCGGCTTATCCTCACTGTGTCCCCCGGCAGCGCGTCTCCTCCAGTCCTCCCGCTCCCGCCTCCTCCTCGGCCAATGGCATTGGGTTTGCCTTGTGGCCAATCAGGAACGCGCTTCCTGATTGGCCAGGAGGAGGATCGGTGTGACAAAAGCGAATTTTCATTCGCTATTGTCACACAATGGGTGGGCTCGGGGCGCCCTGCTCTGCTCCCTGGCTCCACCCTTTGCATCACCCTATTAGAGCCTCTGGCTCTAATCAGGTGATTTAAAAAAAAAAAAAAAACATTAAGCTCTATGCGTCTGGCGCCCTGCATGCAGATTAGGGGGCCGGATGCATGGATGGGAGGCGGCGCCCCTGCGCCCTCAATACACCGGCCGCCACTGTCCCTGAGACCAGAAAGTTATTTTGAGGGTTCCCCTATGTTGAAAAGGTTGAGAAAGTTTGATATAAAATGTACATACCGTTAAAGTGATAGTCTAAAGAAAAAACAAGACTTTACAAACATGTTATACTTACCTGCTCTGTGAAGTGGTTTTGCACAGAGCAGCCCAGATCCTCCTCTTCTCGGGTCCCTCTTCGGTGCTCCTGGCTCCTCCCTCCCATTGAGTGCCCCCCACAGCAAGCAGCTCGCTATGGGGGCACCCAAGCTCAGCCACGGCTTACTGTGGCCATTCAGACATGGAACCACGGCCCTTCCCCACTCCCTTTCTCTACTGATTGGCTGACTGACTTTGAAGGACAACAGTGGGAGCCAATGGTGCCACGCTGCTGTCTCAGCCAATGAGGGGAGTCCCGGGCAGTCAAGACACTCCTACAACATCGCTGGATCTGGATGACCAAGTAAGTATTAGGGGGGCTGCTGCACACAGGTGACTTTTTATGCATTAAGATAAAAAAACCTTCTGACTTTACAACCACATTAAGTACTCAAAAAAGAAACCTTAAAGAGTCGGTCCACACAATATCCATTTTTGGTGATGGATAGAGGCGAGGGGGTTAACTCATCCACTCTCTTCTCATACAATTTAAAGACTTCAATGAGCGGATATCCCTGCTAGAGATTATGAGGCCTACAGTACCAGTCTTGTACTAGACATAAGATGATCATCATTGGTCAATATGTTTTCAGCCAAAGGTCTAACTCTTTAGGAGTTAGTTCCCTTGGAGAGGTTAGAAAACCAGGCCAGGATCCCTTTTTGGTTATGGATATAGGCCAGTGGGTTAACGCAGTGGTCTTCAAATCCGGTCCTCAGGGCCCACTAACAGGTCAGATTTTAAGTATTACCTTGGGGAGATGCAGACTAGAGTACTGCAATCACTGAGCATCAAATGATATCACCTGGGATGTATTTCAGTTATCTTGCAAACCTGGCCTGTTAGTGGGCCCTGAGGACCAGGGTTGAGGACCACTGGGTTAACGTACCCACTCTCATAAATTTTAAAGACATCAATGCTCAGATATTCCTGCTAGAAATAATGAGGCCTATTTGAGAAGGTTCGCTCAATACATTGCGTGAATATTCACTTCAATTACCAATCAGGTGCAGATAAAATAAGTAAACATTTTTCTTTTCGCATGACTGGATAATTGAAGTGAATCTTAATAAATCTCTGAACATTCTTGAATGCTTTAGTAAATCGGCTTCACCTGCTCCTGTACACATCCATAGAGCCACACTTTGGTACTAGACATAAGAGGATTATCGTTGGCAAAGCTGTTTTCAGTGAAAGGTCTGATGACTGAGTGACCAACTATTCAAGGGTTAGTTGCCTTGGAGGGGGGGATTTAGAAAACCAAGCCAAACCCCTTTTTGGTTATGGATAGAGGCTGGTGGGTTAAATCACCCATTCTCCTCTCATACATTTTGAAGACTTAAATGATCAACTATCCCTGCTAGAGATAATGAAGACTATTTGAGAAGTTTTGTTCAACACATTGTGTGAATATCCACTTTAATTATCCAATCAGATGCAGATAAAATAAATTAACAAGAATTTTCTTTTCACATGACTGGATAATTGAAGTGAAGCTTCTTTGAATTTTCTTGAACCCTATAGTAAATCAGCTTTAACTGCTCCTGCACACAACCATGGAGCCACAGTCTGATACTAGACATAAGATAACCATCTTTGGTCAGTCAAGATGTTTTCAACCAAAGGTCTGACGGTTGGTCCCCATGGGGGGGGGGACTGCTAGAAAACCGATTTCCAAACTCATTGCCAGTTCACTTGTTTGGCATGTGCCAAATGTCCTGAATGTCCTTATGTTCCCTAAAACTTGTCATAGGGGTAAGGTGATGTTAATGGAAGAATTTGGGGGCAGCCAAATTCCCCTGAACCTATTCTTTTTTTGGGAATGCTTAGACCTCCTTGTGTATAAAGAGTGTTTTAGGGTATTCTAGGTAATTTCTGAGCCCAGATAAAGAAAAAGCACAATAAGTAAATTAATGGGACGCGGACCGGTAGGATTCAAACGCAGTATAAGATTTTGGGCAGAAGAGTCAATATTATTTCAGGAAGGGTAATATCAAAGGCTGAAATGGTATTCAGTTTGGTTAACAGAAAGCCCAGACAACTGGGCAAATCTGTCAAAAGTGGAACAGCTGAGGAGGCAGAGGACGACAGTGGGGAGGGGATCCAGGTAAAGCGGGCACAGCTGAGGTGGCAGAGGAGGACAGTGGGGAGGGGGATCATGGGGAGCTGGACAAGGTGGGCACAGCTGGGGAGGCGGGCATCATCAGGCCTCTGGGCGTATGCGAAACTATCCTGCCCAGTGAGTCTGCTCTGACCCTGTTCCCTGTTGTAGTCACCCATACCCTAGGGGGGTTGTGTCCGTGCCATCTTAAGAGCATTATAGGCCCCGGGCAATGCAGTGCACTGGGGCCCCGCCTACACAATCACCCACTAGAATAAAAATGCAAATCGATAAGGCGATATTTATTTGTACAGCAGTGCCAGGCTAATGACAGCTTCCAAGTTCAGCGGCTGGGTCCGGTGAACACACATGAACAGGAGTCACACTCGAATGTCTTGTGTGTGCCCATTTCCGGACAGGCATTCCTGCAGTTGCGGGCTCACCTCTCCATGGCCCAAGTATCCTCACAGCAGCGCAGGGCCGACAGGCGCTTGCCACCTGATAAGTTTGGCGGCGAGATGCACATGGGAGTCAGGACTAAGGCTTGGCTGTGGCTGGGTAGGTGTGGGGACCCCCAGGGAAGTGGGCCCCCCAGACAACTGCCCAGCATACCCATTCGGTAAGACAACCCTGGGTTGTGTGTGTTAGTCTTGCCTACGGCACGAAATAGTCAAGCACTGGCACTGTCAATATTATTAGTAAATACCAGGGCTTCTCAACCAGTGTTCCTCCAGAGGTTTCTAGGGGTTCCTTGAGCAATGAGAAATTTATGCTTCTCGGATAAGTTCTCACTTACACCATTGATCTTTTTAGCTATCTGTAAGAGGGTAATTCTTCCCAATGATCACAAGTGTAAGGAGTATTATTCCTGATGACCATCACACTAATGTATTATGAGTTGTAGGGGTTCGCTGAGACTGTAAAGTTATTTCAAGGGTTCCCCTATGTTGAAAAGGTTAAGAAAGGTTGCTATATAATGTACATACCATTAAAAAGTGATGGTTAACTGAGAGCCCAGACAATTGGACAAATTAGTCAAGAGTGGAACAGAAATTAGGGAGGGTTATACGAATGCTAGTGAGGGTCATCAGGGCATAATTGTCAAAGAGGCTAATTTTAAATTCAAGACCTGTGTAAGACACCTGAGATGTCCGAATTACCAGTAACTTGCAATCCACTAAACGGATACAAAACAATGCTGCAAAACAGGTTTAGGATGGCCAAAACATTGCAGAATACTGAAAAACAGATTCAGGGTGGCAAAGAACATGAACAACGCCAGGTCTCTAACTCAGGCAGGGCAATGCATAGCCGCATACTACAGTTTCCACAAAACTCTACAACAACAGGGAGTGAATCTCAATGGGAGTTATTTTTTCATCATCAATCAGCTGATGCACTCATTGTTCTAAAGAGCAAAGTCACAGGATCTGCATCCCTTTAGAATAGATTACCTAAAAATGGAAGTTTTGTTGCCGAGGATGCCTAAAATCTGACTTGTATCTTAGTGCAAACTTCTGGGAAGGTCAGTGAGTCAATCACACAAGCAGGAAAAGACATTCCTTAGAAAGTTCTGTACACCAACTGTGTACAAAAGGCGAGCAGGTTGCCCTATTGCAGTGATGGCGAACCCATGGCAGGCGTGCCACAGCTGGCACACAGAGCCCTCTCTGTGGGCACGCGAGAGCAGCCGCCACTGCCCAGGCTGTGACAAGGGAAGAAGTGGGTGTGGGCTTCCCCTGCTCGTTCCCTTTCTTCTGTCAAGCAGCATGGGACAGGGACAAAGCAGCGCTTCCAGAGATCGCCGTCCACTCGGATTCCTCCTGCCTCCCCATTGGCTGCAGCCAGGGACCAATGAGGAGCCAGGACAAGTGTACCATGGGACATGTAGTCCCAGAAGACTATGGCTCTATTTTAATCAATTAATGAAAAACTACAGCCCCAGCATTCCCTGAGAAAATAGGAGGAGGGACAGCCTGGAGCCCGGCGGAAAAACAAATGGGGCTGAGGGAGAAGGGAGAGCAAGGATGAGAGGACTGTGTAGACCAGAGTGAGAGGAGGCTGAGGTTGTTGGGAAGGGAGGGAGAGCCTAAGCCACAACAGCCCCTGGAGTTGAACCAGCCAGAAAGGAGCAAGAGGACAGTGCTGAGAGGACACGATCAAGAGTGAGGAGGGTAATCAGAGGCACCAACAGAAAGAGAAGCTGCTGCCAGGCACACCGAGACTGGACGCTGAAGCCGGGAGTGCTGAATTGACTGCAATCCCTCTTGGAGTGTGCGATAATCACCTGGGTGGCTGGATGTCTGCAGTTTAATTGCAGTGTTGGCACTTTGAAAATAATGTATTGGTTTTGTGTTGAGGTTTGGGCACTCTGGCTCAAAAAGGTTTGCCATCACTGCCCTATTGCATTACATTTTTAATCATTTTTATTCACAATATGGCTTGTGTAGCCATTCCATATGCTATTTTTTCCCCACAAAAGTGGATTTACCCTTTAAGTTTTTGTTGCAGAAATTTTCATTAGGCCTATAAAAAGAGTTTTGCCCTAGATGCATTGAAACATTACTTCACCCAATAGTTTTGATTATCATTTGATTTCATTTTAGGTGGAGTCTAGCACGGTCAATTGCTACTCAGCAACTGGGATGTTTTTGCTTGGCTGTTATATAAAATGTATTTACCAACAATTAAATTATTTTGGACTGTTATCTGGTTTTGATCTTTGCTGTTTCTTTGATTTTGAATGGCTGAGTCGCTGCCCAGCTTCCAAAAGAACTCTAGTAAAAAGATCTTCTCCCCATAATTCCCGGCTCTGTTCCTGCCAATCCCACTTTTAGTCTTGTAATTTCTAGAACATGAAATAAAAGACAAATCCATCAGAGAGACCAAGAGCTTCTTGTAATGGGTTCAACAGGTTGTCAGACCTAGGAACTCAGCACAGAGATACCACCAATAGAATCTTCAAAAAGATAGAAGGACACTCTAGGGTCCATCAACAACTGAAACATCAGTCTTAAAAGGAAATCTGTGGGGGCTGCCATTGTGGACGTTCTAACAATGCTAATTTGGGCTGCCTGTCATGCAGATCCTCTGCCTTCTGGTGCCTAAGTATTCTTGTTCCACCAGAGGCGCCTCTCATGAATGCATTGGATGGCCACAGCTCTTCCCTCTTGATTTACATGGCTCCAAAAAATTAAAGGAACACTTTGAAAACCAATCAGATCTGAATGGGGAAAAATCTCATGCTGGATATCTATGCTGGTATGGACTGGGTAATGTGTTAGGATCTATACTGGTATGGACTGGGTAATGTGTTAGGATCTATACTGGTATGGACTGGGTAATGTGTTAGGATCTATACTGGTATGGACTGGGTAATGTGTTAGGATCTATACTGGTATGGACTGGGTAATTTGTTAAGAATGAAAGGGGGCCACATCATTTGATGGAAATGAAAATGATCACCCTACAGAGGGCTGAATTCAAAGACACCCTGAAAAATCTAAGTGAAAAATTGATGCAGCAGGCTAGTCTATTGAGCTGAAATTTCATTGCAGCAACTCAAAATAGTACTCAGTAGTTTGTATGCGCCCCCCCCCCCCCCATGTGCTTGTGTGCATGCCTGACAACATTGGGGCATGCTCCTAATGAGACAATGGATGGTGTCCTGGGGTATTTCCTCCCAGATCTGGACCAGGGCATCACTGAGCTCCTGAACAGACTGAGGTGCAACCTGGCGGCTTGGGATTGACCAAAGCATAAGGTCCTAAAGGTGTTCTTTTGGATTTCGGTCAGGCGAGTGTGGGCGCCATGCCTCCCCAGACCATCACTGACTCACCGCCAAACTGGTCATGCTGAACAATGTTACAGGCAGCATAATGTTCTCCACAGCTTCTCCAGACCCTTTCATGTCTGTCACATGTGCTCAGGGTGCTCGCATCTGTGAAAAGCACAGGGCACCAGTGGCAGACCTGCCAATTCTGGTGTTCAATGGCAAATGCCAATCAAGCTCCATGATCCTGGGCAGTGAGCACAGGGCCCACTAGAGGACGTCGGGCCTTCAAACCACCCTAATAAACTCTGTTTCTGATTGTTTGATCAGAGACATTCACACCAGTGGCCTGCTGGAGGTCATTTTGTAGGGCTCTGGCAGTGCTCATCCTGTTCCTCCTTGCACAAAGGAGCAGATACCGGTCCTGCTAATGGGTTAAGGACCTTCTACGGCCCTGTCCTGCACTCCTAGAGTAACTGCCTGTCTCCTGGAATCTCTTCCATGCTATTGAGACTGTGCTGGGAGACACGGCTAACCTTCTGGAAATGGCACGTATTGATGTGCCATCCTGGACGAGTTGGACTGCCTGTGCAACCTCTATAGGGTCCAGGTATCCCCTCATGCTACCAGTAGGGACACTGACCTGAGCCAAATGCAAAACGAGTGAAAAACAGTCAGAAAAAAAAATGAGTAAAGAAAAACAATGTCAGTGGCCTCCACCTGTAAAACCATTCCTGTCTTGGTGGTCGTCTCTTTGTTGTCCATCAAGTCTACCTATTATTCATTTCATTAACACCAACGACCAGCCCAGGATCGCCAGATCCAGCATCTTCACCTCCTGTCAGTGGGAGGACTAGTGTACCCCATCATTGGTGTCAGTGGGAGGAATAGCGTACCCCATCATTGGTGTCAGTGTGCTGCCCATCGGTGCCCATGAGGGTGACATATTAGTACCTCCTCATTAGTGCCACCTCATCAGCGCAGCCTATCAGTGAAGGAGAAAATTTACTTATTTTCAAAATTTACTGACAGAAATTTTTGAAAAAAAAAGAAGTTTCTTGTCTTTTTTTTTTTTTAAGTAAGTAAGAAATAAAAAATTTTTAGCTGTGATTAAATATCACCAAAAAAGAGCTCTATTTGTGTGGGAAAAAAAAATAAATAAAAAAATAATAATAATAAAAAAAAAAGGATAAAAATTTCATATGGGTACAGTGTAGCATGACCGTACAATTGTCATTCAAAGTGTGAGAGTGCTGAAAGCTGAAAATTGGCCTGGGTAGGAAGGGGTGAAAGTGCCCAGTATTGACGGGGTTAAATAGGGACATGTATGTTCCAGTGTATTTAGGTGCGTTTTATTTATTTATTTATGCATTTTACCGCATTCTAATACATTTCAATGCAGAAAAAATACAATAGGTTATACTTTTTTTTCTCTGGAACTGGAATGCAGTCCATAGTTCCATCCAGCAAGTGAGGGTGGCTTTGTTCCTACATACAGCGGGGCCATGAAGAACAAATGTAGTCCCACTATAACAGGAAGTCAAAACCATAGTATGGAAAAAAAAAAATATTGGAGCAGGAGATGAGAGCAATAGAAGAGATGGGGTTCAGAACACACACTTAGGGCTCTTTCACATGGTCCGCCTCCGTAGGCGGATCCGTGCTGCTCAGCGGGGATCGATCCGCCTATCCCCGCTGAGCCGGCGGATGACAGCTCCATCTCCGCTTGCAGTGCGGAGAGGGAGGTGTCACAGCCCCCGCTGCTCTCTATGGGGGATCGGATGAGAATGGACCGCCTGTCCGCTCTCATCCGATCAAATCCCTGAATGGATGGAAAAATAGGGTTTCCATCCGTCCAGATTTCACGGACAGGATCGGATACGGATGGCAGCGGATGTCAGCGGAGGTGTCTCCGCTGACATCCGCTGCCCCATAGAGCTGCATGGAGGATCTGATCAGATCCGCCTAAAAAATTGACAGGCGGATCTGATCGGATCGCCCGTGTGAAAGAGCCCTTAGGCTACGTTTCCACGAATGCGCCTACAAAGTCGCACGATTTCATGTGCAACTTGTTTGTGACTACTTCTAGGGACTTCACTGCGACCACCTTCTATGAGGGACAAGTCGTACTGAAGTCGTCCAAAGGTAGTGCAAAAACCTTTTCTCAAGTCGCTGTCTTGAGTCGCAGCAGTTAGAACGGTCCTAATTGAAATTAATAGGTTTTGACTTGTCATGCGACTTGACATGTGTCAAGTGGCACTAGTGCAAATGGGGCCTTAAAGACACTTACGTGGAAAGTTATTAATACTCGGCTCAAATTATATTGTAGAGTTTTGCTCTAATAAGATAAATTGTCCACCCTGGTATATTGGGTGTACAGTGCCTTGCGAAAGTATTCGGCCCCCTTGAACTTTTCGACCTTTTGCCACATTTCAGGCTTCAAACATAAAGATATAAAACTGTAATTTTTTGTGAAGAATCAACAACAAGTGGGACACAATCATGAAGTGGAACGAAATTTATTGGATATTTCAAACTTTTTTAACAAGTAAAAAACTGAAAAATTGGGCATGCAAAATTATTCAGCCCCCTTAAGTTAATACTTTGTAGCGCCACCTTTTGCTGTGATTACAGCTGTAAGTCGCTTGGGGTATGTCTCTATCAGTTTTGCACATCGAGAGACTGAAATTTTTGCCCATTCCTCCTTGCAAAACAGCTCGAGCTCAGTGAGGTTGGATGAAGAGCGTTTGTGAACAGCAGTTTTCAGTTCTTTCCACAGATTCTCGATTGGATTCAGGTCTGGACTTTGACTTGGCCATTCTAACACCTGGATATGTTTATTTGTGAACCATTCCATTGTAGATTTTGCTTTATGTTTTGGATCATTGTCTTGTTGGAAGACAAATCTCCATCCCAGTCTCAGGTCTTTTGCAGACTCCATCAGGTTTTCTTCCAGAATGGTCCTGTATTTGGCTCCATCCATCTTCCCATCAATTTTAACCATCTTCCCTGTCCCTGCTGAAGAAAAGCAGGCCCAAACCATGATGCTGCCACCACCATGTTTGACAGTGGGGATGGTGTGTTCAGGGTGATGAGCTGTGTTGCTTTTACGCCAAACATAATGTTTTGCATTGTTGCAAATAAGTTCGATTTTGGATTCATCTGACCAGAGCACCTTCTTCCACATGTTTGGTGTGTCTCCCAGGTGGCTTGTGGCAAACTTTAAACAACACTTTTTATGGATATCTTTAAGAAATGGCTTGCTTCTTGCCATTCTTCCATAAAGGCCAGATTTGTGCAGTATACGACTGATTGTTGTCCTATGGACAGAGTCTCCCACCTCAGCTGTAGATCTCTGCAGTTCATCCAGAGTGATCATGGGCCTCTTGGCTGCATCTCTGATCAGTCTTCTCCTTGTATGAGCTGAAAGTTTAGAGGGACAGCCAGGTCTTCGTAGGTTTGCAGTGGTCTGATACTCCTTCCATTTCAATATTATCGCTTGCACAGTGCTCCTTGGGATGTTTAAAGCTTGGGAAATCTTTTTGTATCCAAATCCGGCTTTAAACTTCTCCACAATAGTATCTCGGACCTGCCTGGTGTGTTCCTTGTTCTTCATGATGCTCTCTGCTGTCAGAAATTAATAAGAAATTAATAATATCTCGCTGGGCCGCCTCCATTATGTCAGAAATTAATAATATCTCGCTGGGCCGCCTCCATTATGTCAGAATGTTTATACTGCTCTGAATATAACAGTGTCTATTTAGGTCAATAAGCAAAGATCTGTGCGGAAGGAGAATCTCCACTTATTTCCACAAATCAATATGTAGCGAATTCTTTTTTATTGATTAATTTCTTTTTAAAAGCATATACCAATCTTAGTGAAAACAGTCTACAGTATGGAATATATATAAAATATTTATTCACGAGACATGTAATCACGATAAATGATCAGACTTGAGATGACACAAAAAGATAACTTTACATAACAATACAAACTTCAAACAATGAATGCAATGTGATGTGTAGCTCAATAATGAAAGTAAAAATAAAGCAAGATTATGTTTTCTCCAGGTATAGTATAAACCATAAATGAATATTCTATATAATCAGACCACAATTGTCTGCGCAGTGCGCAGTCTGATAGTCACTCCACTGCAGATGAAGCGAGAATAGGCTATGCAAAACTTGAGACTAATATGCCAATATGCGCTAAATCTGATATTAATAAAAATGTATAAAAAGCAAAAATCATCTCTTAGAGAAAAAATATACATATGGTTTATTCGGCTGGGAACGTACTCTCGTTACCCTTTGATATGCAATGTAAAACATTTAAGGAAGTACATAAACAATATTAAATAATAATCAAATAAACAGCAAGGCATATTTACCATATTTAAAATGGCTGCTAGCTTAGAATGGTCCTTACCAGAGTCCTTAAGATGGCTGCCTTTTCAAGATGGTGGCCAGGTAGGGAGGAGTTTAGTTTGGCGTTTCTCAAAGGTTCAGATACATGATGGAGCAAAATGGAGTCTGTGTAGATGAGTCGATGCATAGCTGTAGTAGCGTGTGTATTGTATGTGTGATGTATGATGGGCAAATGTCATGTGTGATGTGTCTCATCTGGGGTTGCCTTTTTATATGGTATAGAAAAAAGGACTATTAAAATTACCATAAGTTAAACCCAGAAGGAGTGACATTATCCCCATTGGTTGGGATAACTTATCCATTAACTGGTGATGTCATTGGGTGACATCTCTTGGTCAACCAGTATATTAAAATTAAATGAGGATATCTCCATATTTAAGAGTATCATAAAACAACATAATAATTTATCCATGCTCTCATCTATTACATGTCCATTTAATATCCACCATGTATCTGAATAAAGATTAAATCTGGCAACACCATTTTAATATTTAATATATCTTATTTAGATATATTGGATTTTACTTTTTAACCCAAGACTTCAATTAGTAGCATTCAGTCACCAGAGATGGCAATATTGCATTGCTCTTAGGTTCAGTGTAACAGCATTATTTGCCTACAAATAAACTTTGAACCTTATATTGACAAAAAACTTACAATCTCAGACCTTCGAGAGCAGTGATGGCGAACCTTGGCACCCCAGATGTTTTTGAACTACGTTTCCCATGATGCTCACACACTCTGCAGTGTAGTTGAGCATCATGGGAAATATAGTTCCAAAACATCTGGGGTGCCAACGTTCGCCATCACTGTTCTAGAGCCTGGCAAGGTTAAACAAAATTTTATGATGCTTTCTACAACTTACAATTTACAAATGTTTACTGAAGCCTCTCTTGATATACAAAGATGAGTCATCAATATCAATTATCAAGAATTAAACAATTATAATATATAACGGTTTTCTACAT
Source organism: Pelophylax lessonae (assembly GCF_965119305.1). Lineage (NCBI taxonomy): Eukaryota > Metazoa > Chordata > Amphibia > Anura > Ranidae > Pelophylax > Pelophylax lessonae. The sequence goes on along the minus strand of NC_138779.1, from coordinate 22,259,155 downwards.
ATCTATGTATGTTAATTATATATATATTTTATTGTTTATATTATGTTACATATAAGATTATAACGTATCTGTAAATCTTATTTTTAAATAGGTTTAAGAATAGAAAATACCGACTAAGGTTTATGGCCCCACACACAGATAAGATACCTTGGTATAGCGTCTTAGACTTATATCTAAGGAAAGTCAACAGACTATTTATTTATTACCTTAGGTCAACACAGCATGTCTTGGGTAAACCTGTTGAATAGGCACTTTTTGTTAGAGATTTAACCTTTCAGTAACCTAACAAAAATGGATGTCATTGCTTCATAGTTCTATATAGAACAAAATATAACATTTCATTTTCTTCTTATTAAATTTAATCTCCCCGAATAAGCCTGACACTGCGCTTTAAACGGACCTCTGAGACGATCACAGTGCAGGTGCATTTATACGGAGAATTGATTACACATACTGGATTCTATTTATCATCATTAGTCATTCAGGTCAACATTGGATCATTCAGAGATCCTCACTGAACTTCTGGAGAGAGTTTGCTGCACTGAAAGTAAAGGGGCTGAATAATTTTGCACGCCCAGTTTTTCAGTTTTTTATTTGTCAAAAAAGTTTGAAATATCCAATAAATTTCGTTCCACTTCATGATTGTGTCCCACTGGTTGTTGATTCTTCACAAAAAATTACAGTTTTATATCTTTATGTTTGAAGCCTGAAATGTGGCAAAAGTTCGAAAAGTTCAAGGGGGCCGAATACTTTCGCAAGGCACTGTATATACACCAACGTATGAGTTGACTCACTAGGCGTATGCCAAACTGGGTCCACTTACTCTGCTAAGCCTCCCTATATGATTGGTGGTGGATTGTGTCACAGCAATTTTCTCTATATTCACTATTGGAGCACATCTTTGAAGAGCATTTGCTTCATGCTTTTTGCGATATACAAGGACTTCATCTTTCGATATTATTTTTGTATTTCACTTCTATGATGATATGATTCGGTTTATTAAATTTTTCACATATATACATTTGTTATATTGCTTTGCACATGTACTGTATATTTTTATCAGGTTTATTACTGACCATTATATGTTAATTTTTGATTAGCACTGCACATATTGTTTATTCTAACCTCTTCCAGTCTGCGCTATAGCCGAAAGAGTCAGACGGCTACAGCGTGGACCTTAATTGCCAGGAGGGCACCCATGTACGTCCTCCCGTGCATGAGCTGCCTGCACCCTGCGGAGCGTGCGGGGCTTGCTCTGTGATTAGCGAGTCCATGAGACTCGACTGATCACAGATCAGAGTAAGGGGCCGGTGCCAGCCACTTACCACGTGATCAGCAGTCCGCCAATGACAGCTGATCGTGTGATGTAAACAGCAGCTGGAGATCAGCTTTTTTTTTCTCCTCACACTGTCAGCATGAGGAGAAAAAAAAGCCGATTGCCGGCTGCTGCCAGAGTGACATCGGTCCCGAAGAGAAGCATCTGTGCCCCAGTGCCACCTACCAGTGCCTACCAGTGCCACCTACCAGTGCAGGTCAGTGCCACCTGCCAGTGCCCACCAGTGCCAACTATCTATGCCCACCAGTGCCCCATCATCAGTGCTGCCTATCAGTGTCACCTACCAGTACCCATCATTGTCCATGAGTGTCACCGATCAGTGCCACCTATTAGTGTCCATCAGTGCCACCTATTAGTGCCTATTCGGTCCCATGAGTGCCACCTATCAGTGCCCTTCAGTGCCACCTACCAGTGCTCTTCAGTGCTGCCCATTAGTGCCAACCATCAGTGCCACCTATCAGTTCCCACCAGTGTCGCCTTATCAGTGCTGCCTTATCAATGCCGCCTTATCAGTGCCTATCAGTGCCGCCTATCAGAGCAGCCTGTCAGTGCCCATCAGTGCAGCCTATTAGTGCCCATCAGTGCCTATCAGGGCCCATCAGTGCACATCAATGAAGGAGAAAAATTACCTGTTTGCAAAATTTTATAACAAACCATAAAAACTTTATTTTTTTTGTTATTTTTTTGTATGTTCAGCAAAAAATAAAATCCCCAGTAGTGACAAAATACCAAAAGAAAGCTCTATTTCTTTGAAAAAAAATGATAAAAATTTAATTTGGGTAGATTGTTGCATGACCGCGCAATTGTCATTCAAAGTGTGACAGCGCTGAAAGCTGAGAATTGGCCTGGGCAGGAAGGGGGTTTAGGTGCCCAGTAGGAAGTGGCTAAAGAAAACACACTGTAAGACTTTAACCTGCTCCCATCCGCGCTACAGCCTATATACGGCTGCAGCGCGGACTTGAATTTTCGGGAGGCCGTTTTTAAATGGCCTCCCAGTGACATGCCCCCCGCGCGCTCCCGCGAGCGCGCATCGGGGAGAATCTGTGTCGGCCGTGTCCAAGGGACATCACAGATCGTGGTGAATGGCCAATCACAGCGGCCATTCACCACGTGATCAAGCCGTCCAATGAGAGATGATCTCATATGTAAACATCTCTCATCGCCGGCGCTCCTTCCTCACACAGAGCCTGCAGTGTGAGGAAGGAGGGGGAGCCGTCAGCCGCCGGGGACACACAGCGATGTAATCAGGGCACTGATCACCAGTGCCCTGATTACTAAAGGTAAAAAAACACACACAGTGCCCACAGTGCCCGCCATCAGTGCCCCCCATCAATGCCCACAATCAGTGCCCATAGTGCTGCTAGTCAGTGCCCATCAGTGCCTGCTCATCTAGGCACTGATGAGCACTGACTGGCAGCACTATGGGCACTGATGGTGCTGCCCATCAGTGCTCATCAGTGCCGCCCATCAGTGCTCAGCAGTGCCACCTGTCAGTGTCCATCAGTGCCATCCTTCATGGTGATGAATAAGCGACATATCCAGTCGTGAAACGTGTCCACCGATTGTCCTGCATTCACAGTGTGTACTGTACCTGCCATTTGATTGATGTGGAATAAAGATACTCCTTTCTTTGAAAATTCATCGGAAGTGCGGTCATTCCTTTTTGTTTGAAAACATCAGTGCCATCCGCCAGTGCCCATCAGTGCCGCCTATCAGTGCCCATCAGTGCCGCCTGTCAGTGCCCAGCAGTGCCACCTCTCAGTGCCACCTTTCAGTGCCCAGCAGTGCCACCTATCAGTGCTCATCAGTGCCGCCTATCAGTGCCACCTATCAGTGCCGCCTATCAATGCCGCCTATCAGTGCGAATCAGTGTGGCATATTAGTACCTCCTCATCAGTGCCCATAAGTGCCACCTCATCAGTGCCCATAAGTGCCACCTCATCAGTGCCCATCAGTGCAGCCTATCAGTGCCCATCAGTGCCGCCTCATCAGCGCACATCAGTGAAGGAGAAAAAATTTATTTTCAAAATAAATAAGAAAATAAGAAAAACTTTTTTTTTTTTCAAAATTTTCTGTCTTTATTCTTTTTTTTTGTAAAAAATAAAAAACCCAGAGATGATTAACCACTTTACCACCGGAGGATTTTGCTGTCTTCCGTCCAGGCCACTTTTTGCGATTCGGCGCTGTGCGACTTCAACTGACAATTGCGCGGTCGTGCGACGCCGTACCCAAACGAAATTTACGTCTTTTTTTTCCCACAAACAGAGCTTTCTTTTGGTGGTATTTGATCGCCTGTGCGATTTTTACTTTTTGCGCTATAAACAAAAAAAGAGCGTTTATTTTGAAAAAATAACAATATTTTTAACATTTTTTTATATGAAATTCCCCCCAGAAAAGATGTAAAAACCAATTTTTTAAAAAAATTTTGGCCAATTTGTTTTCTGCTACCTATGTTTGGTAAAAAAAAATCGCAATAAGCGTATTTTGATTGGTTTGCGCAAAAGTTATTGCGTTTACTAACAAAGGGAAAGATTTCTGTCATTTTTGGTGTTTTTTTTTTTAACGCGTAATGGCGGCGATCTGCGATTTTTTTTGTGGGACTGCGACATTGCGGCGGACAGATCGGACCCTTGACTGACATTTTTGACACTTTTGGGGGTACCAGTGACATTACTGCAGTAATCAGTGCTATACATATGCATTGTTACTGTAAAAATGACACTGGCAGGGAAGGGGTTAATTTTATTGGAGAGGGAGGGGTTAATGTATGCCTGGTGCTTACTGACGTGTAGGGGGGGAGGTGACTGAGTGAGTCATGGACAGATCGGATGTCCAGCTATGCTGAACAGTCCGATCTGTCACTCCCTGTCACTATGGAGATCCGTCCGCTTGTGTTTACACAGGCGGGCGAATCTCCACACTAGATCCCCGGCGATCGGGGCAGAGCAGTGGCGATCGCCGCTGCTCCTCCCCTGGCCCGACTCCCGCTGTGAATGAAAACAGCGGGAGCGAGCCTCCGGCGGAGCGCAAGCGCCGCCCAGAAGGGGGAGTGTCTGACGACGTTAATACTACGTCGTCAGACGATAACGAGCCACTCTGCCGCAGTAGTATTACTGTGAGCAGACGTAAAGTGGTTAAATACCACCAAAAGAAAGCTCTATTTGTGTGAAAAAAATGATAAAAATTTCATATGGGTACAGTGTAGCATGACCGCGCAATTGTCAGTCAAAGTGTGACAGCGCTGAAAGCTGAAAATTGGCCTGGATGGGAAGGGTGTTTAAGTGCACAGTAGGCAAGTGGTTAAATATCTTTTGATTTGATGCACCGGGCATGTATTTAGCTGATTGAAATGCAGCGTTTAATTAGGTTTACAAACACTCTTAATTAAAGAATGTACGACGCTGTGTTATAAATATAGTTGACGATCTCTTGGGATGAGACGATTTCTCCCTAAGGCGTCAACCAGGGAATAAAACCACTTACTGGAAGCTGCATTTATTGTCTTGTAGCAGAGCCTGAGACCCCGACGCTGACAATACTGACAACCGCCACTGTCATGCAGACTTGTATAAAGTACTCGAAATTTCTACTTGAGTAAAAGTACAAGTGCTCGATCAAAAAGTGACTTAAGTAGAAGTGGAAGTGCTCGCAGAAAAAGTTACTTAAGTAGAAGTACTAAAGTATTCAACATTTTTTTTACTTAAGTATTGCAAGTAGTTTTTTTCAAAAAATTTGCTACTTAAGTACTAAAAGTAAAAAGTACCAGTAGTTTTGAAAAAAAATTTCTACTCAAGTACTGAAAGTAGAAGTACAAGTACTATGTTACAGTACAAGTACTGTGTAGAAGTAAAGTTTGAACATCATATTGTTTTTTATTATTTCAAATGATTTATTCAAATGATTAACCTGTGTTTGTTAGTAGTTTCTTGATGCACTTTAAGCGCTGTAGCACCATTTATTTGTTTGTTTCATATTTTCTTTTTATTGGAAAGATTTGGTATAGCAGCTTTTATTATACACAGCCTTTATTTTCGTATGCGCTGATTTACAAATGACATTATACACATTTTTTTGAGCTTTATGCAACCTGCCATCTACTGTTCTGGCAGTGGTAATTTTTTTAAAAGTAACGAGTAACTATGCAGCACAAAAAAAAATATAGCGTATTCATTCCTTCTTTAGGTCAATATTACAAAGAAACGTTTTATATGATAACAATGACTCTGAATTTGTTCCACAAGGTAGGTCTTGTGGCACCTTGTTTTATTTCCCTAATATATCCGTTACTTTGCTATCAGTATTAATCTCTAGATCTCATTTCAAATTAGTTTAGCCACTTGCAGTCTGGGAAATTTTTACATTTTTCACACACACACACACATGTTAAAATTAACTTTTTTTGTTAGAAAGCAGAAACCCTGAAGAATAAAATGGTAGTAGTTGCAATTGTTTATGTTGCACAATATTTGTGTAGCTATTTTCCCAGGTGTATTTCAGGAAAAAAATACACTAAAATGAATTTAGTGAAAACAAACACAATATTATATCCAGCATTTGGTAGAATATTAAAAAAATGGGGTTGCGTCAAGTAAATAGACGCCAAACATGTCATGTCATAAAACTGCACATGCCTGTAGAATCGCAAAAAAAAAAAAAAACCTATGGTACCAAATTTTCCATAGGGGTATCAGTTTAGAGTTAACCATGAATTATGACCCTAGAATTTGTACTTTCACTCCAACATGTGCAGCACAATTGATGTTTATACACACATACTTGCCCTACGCTACACTTTTCATATGGGGAGTATGCAGGGGTGCTTTAAAAATGTTTTTAATTTTATTTATTTAAAGCGGAGTTCCGGGCACAAAAATTGACCTTTTTTTTTGTGCCCATCCGCTTGGTCTCCTTCACCTGAAAAGGAATTGGATAGTTAGGCATTTTTTTTTTCACTCACCTTGTAATTGTCGATTGAAAATACTCACCTATTCTCTGCTTCCTCCCTCTGTGCCGCGACTCCGACGTCACTTCCTGTCTTGCGATGATTCCTGGGAGCTGAACGTCATCGCTCCCAGGAATCAATGCGACGGCACCGGCCCCGCTCGTCACTTCCGGGGCGACGCCGCATTCCCTGCTAAACAGCTTCTGGGCATGCCCAGAAGCTGTGGAGTAATGCGGCGCCGCACTGGAAGTGACGAGAGGGGCCGGTGTAGGGGCATTCTGGGAGAAGAAGACGCGGAAGAGGACGCAGAAGAGGATCGCGCTGGCTTCAGCTGCCCACAACAGAGATGGCAACGCTGGAGAAGAAATTTTAAAAGTGAGTATTTCTTCTTGTAGGTAAGTGCGAACCGGGACAGATCAGAGGCTAGCCATTGTGGAACGTACTAGCCCTGACTGTCCCGGGGGTATGTTCACTGAAAAAAAGTTTTCGTGCCCGGAACTCCGCTTTTAATTCCTTTTTAAAATGTTATTTTATTGCTATTGCAAGGGGGCCAATAGGCCCCCATCTGGTAGCATGGTCAGGTGACAGGTACTCTTTATGGAGACAATCGGGGGTCTTTAACACCGGGGGTCTCCAAATTTTCTAATCAAATTTACTGTCCTTTAGACTTTAGGAGGGCCGGAGTGTGGCCAGTGGAAGTAGAAAATGCCCTGACATCAGTGGGAGTAAACAATGTCCCATCTTTAGTATTAGGAGGAAAAGGGTCCCATCGTTGGTCTCAGGAGCTGGAATAGAACCCCATTGTTAATATCAGTGGGAATAACAATGCCCCGTTGTTGGTGTCAGTGGAAGGAATAGTGCCTCATTCTTGGTATCAGTGGAAGGAATAGTGCCCCATCATTGGTGTCAGTGCAAGGGATAGTACCCCATCATTGGTGTCAGTGCAAGGGATAGTGCCCCATCATTGGTGTCAGTGGAAGGAATAGTGCCCCATTGTTGGTGTCAGTGGAAGGAATAGTGCCCCATTGTTGGTGTCAGTGGAAGGAATAGTGCCTCATTCTTGGTGTCAGTGGAAGGAATAGTGCCTCCTTCTTGGTGTCAGTGGAAGGAATGGTGCCCTATCATTGGTGTCAGTGGAAGGAATAGTGCCCCAAGGGGACAGGGCTGGGTAAAGGCAAGCAAAGAACTGCATTCGGCCCCTGGGCCACAGTTTGGAGACCACTGTATTAGATCATTGACTCCCCTTCCCTCCAAACACAGATTGTGTATGTGTACTGCTTACACCAGAAAGGAGCTGCTGGTAAATCGGGTTCCCCACTCCTGCAGAGCCAGGCAAGAGAAGTATTCTCCACATTTTCTCCAGACACAAGGAGCAGTCTTTGAGCTTTGTTTTTATGTTTTATTAGGGGGTAATAACTTGGATGGGGAATAGAAATTATGGGATGCCCAACTTGATAGCAACAAAACAGGGATAACTTCCTTTGTACAGTTCTTATTGATTGATCTCACTCCTGACAATCTCTGATAGAAAGACAAAAGACCCTTAAGGACTAATTCCTTTTGAAAGTAGCACAAACGTTGTAGGTTGCAGTGACTCCAACTCCACTGTAGATACTGATCCCAGTTCCACTGACTACAAGAACCACCAGCCCACCTGGCTGCTTCTTCATTAGCCCTCCCACCTGCTATTGAAGGTTTCCCAGGCAAAGTAAAGGAAAGGTTTAACCCCTACGCTGGCTTCCAAAAAGGCTTGCTACATGTGACAGTCTTTCCCTTTGCAAGTTTCTGAAGGTGCTGCTGTACTCACACTGTCTTCTTTGCTCTCATTGCCTCTTATGGAAGATTCCATTCAGACCCTGATGCCATCAGAATCCCCCCCAGGCCAGCTCGAGCCCCAGCCTGAGGCAGAGCCCCCTCCCCCCCCAGCAGGGTTTCTCCTCAAAGGCCACTGACAGTCTACACAGCACTCCATCTTCCATCCGACACCCCTGCCAGCATGACTCCATATTTAAGAGCTGTTGAGCCACATGCCAGGCCCACTGCTTACAGATTGGCTAAACTCCCCTAAGTATGCAGATCAACCCACCTGGCGTCCGCCCTCCAGTTTCCAGAAGGTTCTCCAACTTTCCAGATCCAGGGGGAGGCACCAGAGTCCTACCTGTATGAGTCATCCAGCCCTGAACTGAAGTAAACTTTTGACCCAGCTTCAGAGACTCATTTTACCATGAGCCTAAAACTTTCCTGCACTGCCACAAATAGCACATTAGAGATTGGCCAAACTCCCCTAAGTATGCAGTTCAACTGCCCTGGCCTCCGCCCTCCAGTTTCCAGAAGGTTCTCCAACCTTCCAGATCCAGAGGGAGGCACCAGTTTCCTGCCTGTACGAGTCATCCAGCTCTGAACTGAAGAAAACTTTTGACCCAGCTTCAGAGACTCATTTTACCATGAGCCAAAAACTTGCCTGCACTGCCACTAATAGCACATTAGAGAGTGCTACGTATGAATAGCTGCATCACAACTACAGTAACCAAGGAATGACAGTTGTGACCCCAGAGGGGATGTTATACACAGGAGGTATGTCTCATTAAAGATAACCTATCACAAAGACATTATATACCATAGGGGACTTGTGGTCCCCCATATGATACAAATAAAGTTTTAGTGAAAAAAGTGTAAAAATTAAGTTACATCCAAGCACATAAAATCTCTTCCAAAACATTTTTGAACCCACCTCACCCTAACATACCTGCACATAGGAACATGTACACACCTTTCGCTGCTTTGAAAAAATATAAAATGTTTGGCATTTTAAGTAATCTTCAGACCTAAAATAATTTAAAAATGGCTCTGGCAGTGAAAAGGAGGTGTTAAACTCAATTTCATTGTGGGCCGCATCAGCATTACAGTTGCCCTCAAAGGGCAGGTTGTATCTGTAGGACCAGATATTCAGAGCACCCCTCCCCCCCTCTTTACAGCAAATGTCAAGAGCCCACCCACCATCATCAGAAGTCAAGAGTTCCCCACCCTCACTTACATCACAGTGCACCCCTCTCACCGTGTACTGCTGCCAGGAAGAAGCTGGAGCAGAGCTGGAAAGCAGAAGATGCAGCTTTTGGAGGAGGACCAGAGGAGGGGCAGAGTCAACTGAATGTGGAGACCTGGGGAGGCGGAGATGAGGGGGTGCTGTGGCTTCACAGAGAGGTACAGGATCTGTAGGAGGAGTTCTGTCCTCCTCTCTGCTGCTGACTTCTTAAAAAAGGTGGGAGGGGCTGAGACAAGAGGGGTGCCACAGTTGCAAGAGAGAAGCAAAGGCCACATGAAATGGCCTGGTGGACCATTGGCGGCCCGTGGGCATCGGGTTTGACTCAATAGGCCTGAAATTAAAATGACCTTTTTTGTAACAAAAAAAAAAAAACAAAAAACTAGTCCTATTCATAGATTTGTATAAAAAAAAAAATAATTTCTAACTAAAACATGACATATTTATTGCCTTCCTTATGTTCGTGTTTTTTTTTTTTTTCTGTAGTATAAAGAGATATCTTAGTATATGATGGTCATTGACTGACATCCAGGACTGAGTATGGTGAACAGTAGTAGAGTTACAGAGTTTGCCCTCCTTGGTTTTCCAGACCTTCTCTCTGTACAGATCGCTCTCTTTTATATAATTTTTGTGTTGTATGGAGTAACCCTAACAGGAAATGTACTCATCATTGCTGCCACATCCTTTGGTACCGAGCTCCACACTCCCATGTACTTTCTTCTCAGTAACTTATCTGTTCTTGAGATATTTTACACCTCGGTCACCATTCCGAAAATGCTTCTTAATTTTCTTTTGAAGACCAATTCCATTTCCTTCATGGGCTGTGCTGTTCAGATGTATTTATTTATAGCTCTGGGGAGCATCGAATGCTCCTTGCTTGCCGCCATGGCCTATGACCGGTATGTAGCCATCTGCGACCCTTTACATTATGTGACTGTCATGAATCCTCCTACTTGTGTCCTTTTAGCCTTCAGCTCCTGGATCAGTGGGTTCATCAACTCGACAATCCACACCACTCGTACCTTTCAACAATCCTTCTGTTCCTCCAATGTCATAAGCCAGTTTTTTTGTGATATCCGACCCCTGTTGAACTTGGCTTGTGATGACACTCTACCGACTGAGCTAATCCTCTATGTTGTTGGTGGAGCCTATGGATTTGGGTCTTTTGTTCTGACTTTGGTATCTTATATTAACATTATTTCCACCATACTAAAAATTAGGTCTAAGGAAGGACGGCACAAAGCCTTTTCCACGTGTGCCTCCCACCTAATTGTTGTATCCTTGTTTTACAGCACTTCTTTTTCTACATATTACAGACCTGGTTCTGAAGAAGTAACCGAGCAAGAGAAGCTGACCCCTGTAGTCTATGCTGTCATCACTCCAACGTTGAATCCGCTAATTTATACAATGAGGAACAAGGAATTCAAAATTGCACTAAGCAAGATGATTGGGAGAAAGAAACCGAAAATGAATTTTCAAAATAAAAATGTCAAAAATTGATCATGGCCCAAATCGACTGAAATATAGTCATTTTACTAACATACTGTACGAGGGCTGTACTGAAAGCAATGCAAAAGTGGGCATACATTTTTTATTAGCTTACATAGTCTATCAACATGTAAAAATTTGAATGAAATAACTATTTTTTCTGTTACATTGCAGGTAAATAATGGATTACAAGCAAATGCAATGCACCGTCATTGAGTTCTTGACGATAGGAGGGGTGCAGGCCAGTGGCGGAACTACCAGGGTCACAGCAGTCGCACTTGCGACGGGGCTCTGGAATTCCGCCACTTTGGGGGGGCCTACCTCCGCCCTATGGATAGTACACTGGTCATTCACACAAGCACACAGTCCCGCCCATTCTCTCTGCCTGCATTCATGGGCAGTTACAGGCACACGGGTCCCGCCCATCTTCTCCTTCCACCCATCCACCCATTGAGATCAGCAGGGTAGGGAGATGCCATGTCAGGACTCCGGAGACTGAAAGAGAAAATCAACTGACTTGGGCAGGACCAGTAGAGTGAAGGGGGAGGATCTCTCCACCGTGTGAGGAGACTCCATGTCAGGATAGGAGTTACTGAAGACACAGGAAGAAAGCCGAAGACACTGAGACCTAGCAAGGAGGGGGAACCGAGTGATCAGCAAGTGAGTGACACTGATCCCATCCCTCAATATCAGCACTGCCACTGATTCTCTCTTCTCCCCCCCCCCACCACTACTGCTGCCACTGATCCCCCCACCACATCACCACCACTGCTGCCCCTGATCCCCCCCACCCCATTAACACTGCTGCCACTGATTCTCTCTCCCCCCGCCCCACACCACCACTGCTGCCACTGATCCCCCCACACCACTACCACAGCTGCCACTTATCCCCCCCCCCCACACCACCACTGCTGCCACTGATCCCCCTCACACCCTCACTGCTGCCACTGATACCATCCCCCAACCACCATCCTTGCCACTGATCCCATTCCCCTAACCATCACCCTTGCCACTGATCCCATGCCCCCCTCACTGCTTCCACTCATCCTATCCCCCCTGCTGCTGCCATTCATCCCATCCTCTCCACCACCACTGCCACTCATCCTATGCCTCTCCCACCACCGTTGCAACTCATCCTTTTCCATCCCAGTACCACCACCGCTTCCAGTCATCCCATTCCACCCACCACTGCCACAGCAACCAATCATTCCATCCCCCCCCCCCCCACCACCGCTGCCCCTGATCCCATCCAACAACTACTGCTGCCACTGAATATCCACTTTAATTATCCTATCAGATGCAGATTAAATAAATTAACAAGAATTTTATTTTCACATGACTGGATAATTGAAGTGAAGCTTCATACATCTTTGAACTTTCTTGAATCCTTTAGTAAATCAGCTTTACTTGCTCCTGCACACAACAATGGACCCACAGTCTGATACTGGACATAAGATGATCATCGTTGGTCAGTCATGATGTTTTTAGCCAAAGGTCTGAATGACTGACCAACTCTTCAGGGTCAGAGTTGGGGTTAGAAAACTGATTTCCAATCTCATTGCCAGTTCACTTATTTGGCACGTGCCAAATGTCCTGAAGCTTATGTTCCCTAAAACTTGAAATAGGGGTAAAGTGAGGTTAATGGAATAATTTGGTGGCAGCCAAATTCCCCTAAACCTATTCTTCTTTTGGGTATGCTTAGACCTCCTTGTGTATAAGGCGTGGTTTAGGGTATTCTGGGTCATTTCTGAGCCAAGATAAAGAAAAAGCTCCATCTCTGGAGCACATGTAAGTAAATTAATGGGACGCGGACTGGGAGGATTCGAGCGCGGTATAAGATTTTAGGCAGAAGAGTCATTATTATTTTAGGAAGGGTAAAATCAAAGGCTGAAATGGTATTCAGTTTGGTTAACAGAGAGCCCAGACAACTGGGCAAATTGGTCAAGAGTGGAACAGCTGAGGCAGAGGAACGATTGTGGGGAGGGGATCCATGCAAGGCGGGCACAGGTGAGGTGGCGGAGGAGGCGGGGGATCATGGGGAGTCGGACAAGATGGGCACAGCTGGGGATGCGGGCATCATCAGGTCTCTGGACATAGGCAAAAATCTCTTGCCCAGTGAGTCTGCTCTGACCCTGTTCCCTGTTGTAGTCACCCATGCCCTGGGCAAGGCTAGCACCATGAAGGGGAGCCAACATCATTAATAAATACCAGGGTTTCTCAACCAGTGTTCCTCCAGAGGTTTCTAGGGGTTCTTTGAGCAATTTCTACTTCTCCGATAAGTGCTCACTGACACCATTGATCTTTTTAGTTATCTGTAAGAGGGTCATTTTTCCCAATGAGCATAAGTGTAAGGAGTATTCACACTAATGGATCATGAGTTGTAGGGTGTTCCCTGAGACTGTAAAGTAATTTCAAAGGTTCCCCTATGTTGAAAAGGTTAAAGGGTAACTACACTAGTGGGGAAAAAAGTAGCAAATAAAGAAAAAAAAACAATATAGCGTATACAATTGTTACACAAATCATATTGTAATTGAATGTTATTAAAAATGACCTTTCCTTTTCAATCTGCAGCCGCTGTCATTTTATGAAAATGCAATATGGCCACCTGGAGGTGTTCTGTACACAGAATGTATACTGACCACACCCCCAGAAACATAATTGCCTGCTTGTGTGATTGGCTCACCAATTTTCCCAGAAGTCTGCACTAAGATACAAGTCAGATTTCTGGCATCCCCTGCAACAAAAATGTCATTTTTGGTGAGATACTCCCAATAGGAACATGTCTAAAGGGATGCAGGCCCAGCAGCTTTCCTCATTGGAGCCCTGCAGCTGCCACAGCTGATAGAGAATTATGAAACCACTCCCATTTGACCCACTCAGCACAGAGGAACAAACAGTGATTTCTTCAGAATAACAAAAGGTAGGAATCTGCAACAAAGTTTGTTAAAATCCCTGCAATGTGCAGAGATCACCCAGAGGGGAATGTTTTTTTCCTCAACAAAAGAGGAGTTTTGCTTTAAGAAAGGTTGCTATATAATGTACATACCAATTAAAGTGAGGGTTAACTGAGAGCCCAGGCAACTGGGCAAATTGGTCAAGAGTGGAACAAAAATTAAGGAAGGATATACGAATGCTAGTGAGGGTCATCAGGGCATAATTGTCAAAGAGGCCAATATTAAATTCAAGGCGCCTCTTATGAATGCATTGGATTGCCACATCTCTAACATCTAGGATCGAAGGTCTCTAACATCCACCAGCTCCGTGATGTCTTCATGGAGGAGTGGAAGAGGACTCCAGTAGCAACCTGTGACGCTCTGGTGAACTCCATGCCCAAGAGGGTTAAGGCAGTGCTGGAAAATAATGGTGGCCACACAAAATATTGACACTTTGGGTCCAACTTGGACATTTTCACTTAGGGGTGTACTCACTTTTGTTGCCAGCGGTTTAGACATTAATGGCTGTGTGTTGAGTTATTTTGAGGGGACAGCAAATTTACACTGTTATACAAGCTGTGCACTCACTACTTTACATTGTAGCAAGTGTTATTTCTTCAGTGTTGTCACATGAAAAGATAGAATAAAATATTTACAAAAATGTGAGGGGTGTACTTACTTTTGTGAGATAATGTATATCTCAGATGATTAATGCCTGTTGCAGGCTTACTGGTATCAAGGGGTTGGATCATGTATTTAAGACTCTTTCCATAAAAGTTATACAATGTTCTTGGACAATTAGCATCTGCCTTGTCACATTTCATAAATACTAATAATGAATAAAGTGACAGTGTTACCCATGTATTTATACATTTTGGGGTATGTTCCTGGTACTCATTTAACCTTCATAAGCCACAAAACATCTTCAGTGTTGCAAAAGAATTCCAGTTGAATGTGACCAACTACTACTAGATATACCAGGTAAATGAGAACCTTAAACACTCCTACAGTTAAGAAATAGGATGATTGCCCCAACAGAATCATCCTATTTCTAAACTAATGGCCAGTTTGGCTTTCAGTCTTTGGGGGGGGGGGGGGTAGACTGTGGACAGTGTGGTCCCAGCATTAATTGGAGTAAATGACTCATGCTTGGTGGTCATAAAGGAGTAAAGAAATCATATTGAGCTGTGGTCAAGTAAGAGGAGGAACGGCGCCCCCCACCATTTGTCGCGGTGAGAGGAACAGCATGTCCCCCCCCCCCCCATCAATGGTCTTAGTGGTAGGACCAGCACCCCCCCCCCCCAATCAATGGTCTCGTGGTGGGAGGAATAGCGCCCCCTCCCCACCATCAATGGTCTCATGGGAGGAACAGCGTTCCCCCCCTCCATCAATGGCCTCGTGGGAGGAACAGAGTCCCCATCCCCCCCCATCAATGGTCTCACGGGAGGAACAGCATCCCCCCCCCCCCATCAATGGACTTGTGGGAGGAACAGCATCCCCGCCATCAATGGTCTCGGTGGAAGGAACAGCGCCCCCCCATCAATGGTCTCTGTTGGAGGAGCAGCATCCCCCCCCCCCCCCATCAATGGTCTCTGTGGGAGGAACAGCGCCCCCCCCCCCATCAATGGTCTCTGTGGGAGGAACAGCGCCCACCCCCCATCAATGGTCTCTGTGGGATGAACAGCACTCCCCCCCCCCCCATCAATGGTCTCGGTGGGAGGAACAGCATCCCCCCCCCCCATCAATGGTCTCGGTGGGAGGACAGCGCCCCCCCCCCCCCCCCATCAATGGTCTCGGTGGGAGGAGCAGCATCCCCCCCCCCCCCCATCAATGGTCTCGGAGGGAGGAACAGCGCCGCCCCCCTCCCCATCAATGGTCTCGTGGGAGGAGCGCCCCCCCATCAATGGTCTCGGTTGGAGGAGCAGCGTCCCCCCCATCAATGGTCTTGGTGGGAGGAGCAGCGTACCCCCCCCATCAATGGTCTTGGTGGGAGGAGCAGCGTACCCCCCCCATCAATGGTCTTGGTGGGAGGAGCAGCGTACCCCCCCCATCAATGGTCTTGGTGGGAGGAACAGCATCCCATTGTTGGTGTTAGTTGAAGAATTAGTGTCCAGAGGGCTGTAAAGGCAAACAAAACCATTGCAGTTTGGGGACCACCTTCGTAGCTGATCAAACAATATTTCTATCTGGGTACTGAGTTACCCAGGGTAGAAGTCAGACTGCCCATCACAGGGGTCATGCCCATCACAGGGTTAATTACTTTTTTCCTCCACCGTGGATAGATCGTCAGCCCCTCTTAGTTTTGTTTTCACTTCTTACAACCAGTCAACTAGGCAGAAGGTCAAAGACTTGGATCTATTAGACTTGCTTAAAAGTGGTTGTTAACCCTTCAATATACCCATATACTTTCATATATCCAGGGAAGTGACTGGCCTCAGGTGATACACAGATGAAACAATTCCCCCACACAAGTTATACCTGCAAACAAAAATACTGCCATAGGGAAACCTTCTGGATTTTTACTCTTAATTCCTTGGCCCCTGGTGGGTTAAATGAAGAGCTCAAAATTAATACAATCTTATAATGAGCATTTTTAGACATTGATGATGTAATTCTGTCATTCTAATCAATTTCCTCTAAGAATTGTTTTTCATGGGATCCTTCGCAAGCATCTCCATTGCAGCATAGTTGTTTATGCCTCCTTTGGCATATCTTATGTTGTGGTGGCCATTTGTCCCCCACACACATATTTAGGGCTGTCACAATTAAGGTGCTATCTAAATGTATTTTACCATAGTTTCTTTAAAATCTTATATACATTTTTAATTCAGTATCAGGAAATCGCTTATACAGGGTTGAAGGACAGGTGACAGGAAGCCCCCACACCTGTTTTATACAGGTGGGTGGTTTCCCCTTCTTTTATCATGTAATATTTATGTCTTTTTTAATCTTAATTTATTGATTTATACTCAGAGCAGCGATCGGGGACGAGGCTCGTCCCTCGGAAAGAGTCGATCCCCGATCTAGGTAAAGAGCCAATGAAATTGGCTCTTTACCACGTGACCGTATACTGTATAGTGTCTCTTTATATCCATAAGTGTTATGCTTGTGCAATAACTTTTTATGCAGTCCACTGATAGGGCTCTCTCTTTTTATTTTATTTTGCTTGTAATAACTCCCATTGAGGCTAATTCCAATTACCTTTAGCTTAACCACTTGCCGACCAATCACGTTGAGTGTACTGCAGCAAAGTGGCTCGTTATCATCTGGCGACGTAGACCTACGTCACCAGACGATCCCCTCTCTCGGCGGCGCAAGCGCGCCACCGGAGGCTCGCTCCCGCTGTTTTCAGTCACAGCGGGAGTCGGGCCAGGGGAGTAGCGGCGGTGATCACCGCTGCTCTTCCCCAATCGTCGGGGATCTAGTGTGGAAATCCGCCCGCTTGTGTAAACAAAGGGGGGCGGATCTCCTAAGTGACAGGCAGGGTCAGATTGCAGGGTTCAGCACAGCTGAACCTGCGACCTGTCCCTGTGTCACTCAGTCACCTCCCCCCACACACATCAGTAAGCACCAGGCATACATTAACCCCTCCCTCTCCAATAAAAATTAACCCCTTCCCTGCCAGTGTCATTTTTACAGTAACAGTGCATATGTATAGCACTGATTACTATAGAAATGTCACTGGTACCCCCAAAAGTGTCAAAAATGTCAGTCAAGGGTCCGATCTGTCCGCCGCAATGTCACAGTCCCGCAAAAAAAAAAAAAAAAAACACCAAAAATGACATAATCTTTCCCTTAGTTAGTAAACGTAATAACTTTTGCGCAAACCAATCAAAATACGCTTATTGCGATTTTTTTTTACCAAAAAAATGTGGCAGAAAACAAATTGGCCTAAAATGATAAAAAAAAAAAAAAAAAATGTAAAAAATAATGTTTTTTCAAAATTGTCGCTATTTTTTTGTTTATAGCGCAAAAAGTAAAAATCGCACAGGTGATCAAATACCACCAAAAGAAAGCTCTATTTGTGGGGGGGAAAAAAAAAAAAAAAAAAAAAAAGGACAAATGTCATTTGGGTACAGCGTTGCACGACCATGCAATTGTCCGTTAACGTAACGCAGTGCCGAATCGCAAAATATGGCCTGGTCAGGAATGGGGTAAAACCTTCCGGTTATAAAGCGGTTAAAAATACGCTCATTGAGAATTTTTTTGTCAAAGACATGTAGCTAAATACATTTTGGCCTAAATACAAGACAAAAAATTTAATATTTTTTCAACTGTCAAAGTAGAAAAATATTGTTATTTTTTCAAAATTTTCGCATTTTATTTTTTTATTAATATCGCAAAAAATAAAAAGTGCAGAGGTGATCAAATACCACCAAAAGAAAGCTCTGTTTATGGGGGAAAAAAAAGGACGTAAATTTTGTTTGGGTACGGCGTTGCATGACCGCGCAATTGTCAGTTAAAGTTGCACAGTGCCGAATCGCAAAAAGTGGCCTGGACGCAAGACAGCAAAATCCTCCGGTGGTAAAGTGGTTAATAGGTCCCTTTGTCTGCGTTTCCCATATAAGTGTCCTTTGGTGGAGGGGCGGGCCTGCCTGATGAAGGAGGAGGACCTCCGAAACGACGTTGCGGCCCGCCCTCCACATTCTGTCTAGCTCTTTGATTCTTGTCGGCTTCCGTGGAGGAACCGACAGGTTACACACGCCACTTCCGGTTCTGGGTTACCATCCCCACAGGCACTGCTGCACAACGGACATCTGCGAGGCTGCCCATCCACGGAGCCCACGCTACCTGCAGCATTGGCCGGCACCTGAACTGTTAATCGCTGCACAGCACAGGACCGTTTTGTCGGCCGTTTGATTTGACTATTTCTCACTGGTCCCATTGCGGGAACTGAAGATTTACATCCCATTGGCTGTCCTCTGGATCATTGGTTTTTAACATGCAAGTTGCTGCAATAAATTGTCATTTGTCTATTCCCATTCATGACTTGGCGCTCTTGTTCTTCCTTTTTCTGCTTTAAGTTATACCTGCAATCTGCTCTTCTCTACATCCATCCAAACTCCAGAATTTATAAAGCTTGTTTGAGCTTTCAGAAAAAAAAAGAAGAGCTGAAGTTAAAGTCTGCAGAGCTCAGTGATGAGAGCTTTGAGACCCCCCATAGTCAGAGATGTATAGTAACTAAGTAGAACTACTTCACTACTGTACTTAGTACGGAAAGGCGGTATCTGTACTTTCCTAGAGTAGAATTTTTTTCTCCTACTTCCACTTTTACTTCATTTTTTCAATGATTTCAATACTTCTACTACGATATATTTTTTTTTGTGCTGCATAGTTACTCGTTACAATTATAAAAATTACCACTGCCAGAACAGTAGATGGCAGGTTTCATGAAGCTCAAAACATGTGTATTATCAGCGCATACGAAAATAAATGCTACTGTATGTATAAATAAAAGCTGCATTTGAAATAATAAACAATATGATGTTAAAACTTTTGACTTCTTTCTCCAATAACTACATAACACAGTACTTGTACTTTTACTTTCAGTACTTGAGTAGAATTTTTTTTTTTTCAAAACTACTGGCAATACTTAAAGTACAAAAAAAATGTTGAATACTTTAGTACTTCTACTCAAGTCACTTTTTGATCGAGCACTTGTACTTTTACTCAAGTATGGGTTTCGAGTACTTTATACAACTCTGCCCATAGTGCTCTGGGGTGAGACAAGTACACACTATAGAGGGATAGGCTTTGTTCCTATTTCTTGTCTGAGGTTTACAACCACTTTCACATTTTTCCATGTTGACACAAGTTCATTAATAAAATAACACAAAGAGACAGAGGTTGCATATAAAACGCAATGTATGAAATGTTATTAGAAATTAGCATAAAATTAGGAACATAGCAAAAGGAGGACGGTTCAATGAGATGTCAAGGGAGGGGGTGTCAGTGCTAGAACTTGGAGGTAACCAGTTATGAGAAAAAAAAAATTTACTAGAATATTAAATAAAAAAAATTAAATAAAAAAAAAAAACTATTCAGTGAGTCACTTCAGCTAAATCACTTGTACTGAAACGACCAATCAGTGCAAAGTCCAAAATGAAGAAAAAAAAAAAAAAAAACCCCAGACCATCCTGCGACTCTCGCCTTTCTTCTTCATCTGGTGCAGACTTCATCATTGCACTGAAAGTAAAGAAAGTTGTATTAAAATGTTTTCTGCCATAGTTTATATTAACCACTTAAGTACCAAGTATATTTCTGACATACAAGTTAAAATCTGTATTTTTTGCTAGACCCCCAAACTTTTTTTTTTTTTTTTTTTTTTAAGCAGAGGATCTAGAGAATAAAAATGGAGATCACTGCAATAATTTGTTACACCATATTTGCACAGCTGTCTTACAAATGCAATTTTTTGGGGAAAAAAAAGTCACTTATTTTGTTTTAATTAAAAAAAAAAAAAAATTTTTTTTTTTTCTAAATTAAAACAAAATTAAAAAAAAAAAAAAAAAATAAATAAATCTTATTTTGTTTTGTTTTAATCTAGAAAAAAAAGTTTTTTTTTTTTTTTTAATTAAAACTTTTTTTTTTCTAAATTAAAACAAAATAAGATTTTTTTTTTTTTTTTAATTTTGTTTTAATTTAGAAAAAAAAAAGTTTTTTTTTTTTTTAAATTAAAACTTTTTTTCTAAATTAAAACAAAAGATTTTTTTTTTTTTTTTTTTTAATTTTGTTTTAATTTAGAAAAAAAAAAGTTTTTTTTTTTTTTTAAATTAAAACTTTTTTTTTCTAAATTAAAACAAAATAAGAATTTTTTTTTTTTTTTTTTAAATTAAAACAAAATAAGTGACTTTTTTTTCCCCAAAAAATTGCATTTGTAAGACAGCTGTGCAAATATGGTGTAACAAATTATTGCAGTGATCTCCATTTTTATTCTCTAGATCCTCTGCTTAAAAAAAAAAAAAAAAAAAAAAAAAAAAAAAAAAAAAAGTTAGCCCAATTTTTTGGGAGAATTTGAAATATGTTACGCCGAGTAAATTGATACCCAACATGTCATGCTTTAAAATAGAATGGCGACAATCGCCATAGGCGACAGGTTTAAAAATGTTTACAGGTTACCGGTTTAGTTACAGAGGCAATACCTCAAATGTGTGGTTTGAACACCGTTTACATAGGTGGGCGGGACTAGCCTACGCGCTCGGTTTTGCGCGCAAGCTCAGAGGGAAGGGGCGCTTTAAACCCCCCCCCCCTTTTTGTTTTAACACTGTCCCTTTAAATAAAAAAAAAAATAAACAACATTTTTTGATCACTTTTTACCTATTACAAGGGAAGTAAACATTTGTAATCAAACATTTGGTTCATCGCTTTGCGGGACAGCTAGTGGTGGGGCGCGCCCATTCACCACAGGAGGAGCGGGTCCGGCAGCTGCGATGTCCGCCTGGCACCCGCAATCGCTCCCCGTGGAGACGCAATGGCGATCTGCCATTGTAAATCACAGCAGACCCCTGTTCTGTCAGCAATGACCACAGGGATCCTGTGTTCCCCTATTTAAGAACACAGGTCTCTGTATTCATGCAGAAAGCCCATCCCCCCACAGTTAGAAAGCACCCCCTAGGGACACATTTATCTTTTTGATCGCCCCTGGTGTTAACCCCTTCCCTGCCATTGTCATTACTACAGTAATCGGTGCTAAAAATATGCACTGTTACTGTAATAATGTCACTGGTACCCCCAAAAGTGTCAAAAATGTCAGCCAAGTGTCTGATCTGTGTCACAATCCCGCTAAAAAAAAAAAACCCGCTGATCGCCGCCATTACTAGTAAAAAAAAAAAATTTTAATGAATATAGAAATTACAAATCTTTCCCCTAGTTTGTAGACGCGATAACTTTTGCACAAAACCAATCAATATACGCTTATTGGGATTTTTGTTTTTACCAAAGCTATGTAGCAAAATACAAATTGGCCTAAAAATGATAAAGAAAAATTTTTGCTTTTGAAATATTTTTTATTGGTAAAGTTTTATAACAGAAAGTAAAGTTTTTAATTTTTTTGTCAGAATTAGCACTCTTTTTTGTTTATAGAGCAAAAAAAAAAAAAAATAAAAAAATCGCACAGGTGATCAAATACCACCAAAAGAAAGCTCTATTTGGGGGGAAAAAGGACATCAATTTCTATTAGGTACAGTGTCAAACGACAGCACAGTTGTCAGTTAAAGCAACGCAGTGCCGAATCGCAAAAAACGGCCTGGTCATTAAGAAGGAAAGTCCAGAAGTGGTTAATCAGCTCTCTCATTTACACTTAAAAGTAAGTGACATCTGATGTCGCCGGTCCTCCAGGGGCATACAGTCCAGTGGGGGTCATCTTGCCCCTACTCGACGTCCTGCCCATCACTCCAGGGGATCAGATTTTGTTTTCCACACTACCGATGGCTCTGGTAAGTGGGGAAAACGGCCGCAAAGCGGCAGGCGGGAGGGGTGGGGGGGAACTTTTATGTGGAACTCTCCCGCCGCCCATAAAAGTGAACCAGTGGCGAATCAGGCACCGGGACCACTTATGTGATAGAGGTTTATAGCTACGTCGGTTTGCCCAGGAGCGGTGGGCGGTCATTAACCGGTTAATGTCTAAACCACTGGCAACCAAAGAGAGTACACCCCTCAGTAAAAATGTCCAAATTGGGCCCAAAGGGTCAATATTTTGTGTGGCCACCATTATTTTCCAGCACTGCCTGAACCCTCTTGGGCATGGAGTTCACCAGAGCTTCACAGGTTGTCACTGGAGTCCTCTTCCACTCCTCCATGATGACATCACAGAGCTGGTGGATGTTAGAGACCTTGCGCTCCTCCACCTTCTGTTTGAGGATGTCCCACAGATGCTCAATAGGGTTTAGGTCTGGAGACATGCTTGGCCAGTTCATCACCTTTACCCTCAACTTATTTAGCAAGGCAGTGGTAGTCTAGGAGGTGTGTTTGGGGTCGTTATGTTGGAATACTGCCCTGTGGCCCAGTCTCTGAAGGGGGGGGGGGGGGAGGGGGATCATGCTGTACTTCATTGAGGGAACCATGAATGCCAACATGTACTGTGACATACTGAACTGTAGCTCCCCAGTAACTTATAAATTATTAACTGATCATTTGTCAGTGGGCAAACGTACAGAAAACAGCAGGGGATCAAATACTTTTTCCCCCCTCACTGTATATGGCACGGTGATTTGAAAAATAGTTCCTGCACTAATTTTGGTGATTTCATGTACAACTTGCATTGATATCCATGCTTAAAAAACACTGACCAGTGGCTTTGAAATTGCACTGAAGTGTGATTTCAAAGCCACATTTGCTGTGAATGGGGCCAAAACCTGGAAGCCGATTGGTTTCTATGCAGAGCAGCAGCAGATTTTGTACTCTCCAGTTTTAGCAAACCCCCCCCCATTGTGTATAAGGGACACCAACTTGTACTAAAATGGCAAGATCACCTTTTCACTGGCAGCACAGGACATCAGCGCCACTATGCTTAGCAAAGTCCGGAGGGGTAGCCAGGATATGTGGAGTCAGCTCACCTTTTCCCTTTTAAAAAAGTGAACTTACCCTTTAAATGACCCTGTAATCTATTTTTTCTTAAAGTAAAACTATGGGCAAAACTTTTTTTTCCCCCCCCCCATTTCAAATAGAGTAAGGGAGTGTTATAACCCGTCAGATTCCCCCCCCCCCCCCCCCCCCATCTGTGTCCCATTGCAGACATTTCCCCTTCACTTCCTGTCCCATAGTTAAACAGGAAAGGAAGAGGAAATCCCTGCAAATTAATGGAATCCCTTGGTGTCCCCCAGATCAACAGAACCCAGAGTCCCCATTAGAAGATTTTCCCTCTATTACTTTACTGGGGACAACCCAAAGTTTGGGATTTTCATAGAAACGCAGTCTGGATATGTTCTGAATGCTTTTCTGCATGTGCGATTTTGATGCGTTCCAGGTGCATTTCCTCCCCCTCTTTTTTCTTAACCTTAAGGGCCAGTTCACACCATAGAAACACAGTCTGGATACGTTCTGAATGCTTTTCTGCGTGCACGTTTTTGATGCGTTCCAGGTGCACCCCCCCCCCCCCTCTTTTTCTTAAACTTAAGGGCCAGTTCACACCATAGAAACAGTCAGGATGCGTTTCAGATGCTTTTCTGCATGTGCGTTTTTGATGCAGTCCAGTACATTTCCCCCCCCCCTCGTTTTTCTTAACCACTTGCCACCACCCACCCTCAAGTGGCAGCTCTCGTTCTGGGACGACGTCATATGACGGCGCCCCAGAACGGCCGCGCCATGTTCCTAGGACACAGTGCGACCCGATCTTCGTAAATAGCCAACGACGTGACTCTTTACATGTGACCGGCTGTGATTGGACACAGCCAATCACATGGGTAAATGAGGAAGTGCCGTTTACTGGCTCTTCTCGCCTCCCACTGTCAGTGTCAGCGGCTCCTCCTCAAAAGGCAATCAGGACAATGATTACAGTAGAAAAAAAAAAAAAAAGTGCCCATAAGTCATCCCAACCAATGCCCATCAGTGCTCACAATCAGTGCTGCCAGTCAGTGCCTGCTTATCTATGCTGCCAATCGGTGCCCATGAGGGCGGCATATTAGTACCTCCTCATAAGTGCAGCCTATCAGTGAAGGAGAAAAATTACTTATTTTCAAAAATTACTGACAGAAAAAAAAAAATTATATATATATATATATATATATATATATATATATATATATATATATATATATATATATATATATATATATATATATATATATATATATATATATATATATATATATATATATATATATATATATATATATATATATATATATATATATATTTTTTTTTTTTTTTTATTTATTTATATATTTTTTTTTTTTTTAAAGTAAGTAAGTAAGAAATAAAAAAACCCAGCTGTGATTAAATATCACCAAAAGAAAGCTCTATTTGTGTGAAAAAAATGATAAAAATTTCATATGGGTACAGTGTAGCATGACTGTGCAATTGTCATTCAAAGTGTGAGAGTGCTGAAAGCTGAAAATTGGCCTGCGCAGAAGGGGGTGAAAGTGCCCGGTATTGAAGTGGTTAAAT
The DNA here is from genome assembly GCF_965119305.1 of Pelophylax lessonae. Classification (NCBI taxonomy): domain Eukaryota; kingdom Metazoa; phylum Chordata; class Amphibia; order Anura; family Ranidae; genus Pelophylax; species Pelophylax lessonae. Next base: position 22,234,313 of record NC_138779.1, on the reverse strand, counting down.
AGGGAGGTGTGTGTTCCAGTGCATTTAGATGCGCATTTTTTTTTTTTTAATGCATTTTACCGCATTCTAATACATTTCAGTGCAGAAAAAAAAAAAAAATACAATACAATAGGTTTTTTTTTCTCCCTGGAACACAGTCTATAGTTCCATTCAGCAAGTGAGGGTGGCTTTGTTCCTATATACAGCGGGGCCATGGAGAACAAACAGTCCCACTATAACAGGAAGTCAAAACCATAGTATGAAAAAAAGAAAAAAAAAAAATGGGGGAGGAGATGAGCAATAGAAGAGAATGGGGTTCAGAATACACACTTAAAGCAGTAGTATACTCCGCTTTTTAACATTTACCTACAGGTAAGCCTAAACCGCGCAGGTTTAGGAGATATTCACCCTTCATGCAGCCGCTGACACCAGCGGCGCATGCACCCTGGCGTATCTTGCCGGACCTTCAGAGCTCCTTCCCGGAAAGTGAATTCCGTGGCTCCGGCCACTCACAGTGCTGGAGCCGCTGAACCCGGAAGAGCAGCTGAGGGAACATGTCAGCTGCCTCAGCGGTGTCCGGGCTTCATTCTAAGTATTTCATAATGTGCTAGTATGTGATGCATACTAGCACATTATGCCATTGTCCTGCAGGGTTTGCTTTTGATTTTTTTGGGGGATACAACTGCTTTAAAAGACACTTACCTGTCCGGCGGAACCTACGATGTTGGCACCCAAAGCTGGACCCGTCCATCGGCTTTGGGTGCAGGCGCCGGCCTTACTAAGGGAAACAGGAAGTAAAGCCTTGCTGCTTCACAGTCTGTTTCCTACTGCGCTTGCTTTCTGCATGGTCCCGTCGTCTTCTGGGAGACACACAGGTCCCAGAAGGCAACGGGGGGGGGGGGGGGGGGTGGAGGTCGGGAAGGCCAGGAGGAAGGCACGATAAAAGCATGGAAGTGACGTGCCTCGCTGCGGTAACATGGGACGGAAGTCCCGAAGAAAACATAACAAAAAAAAGTTTTAAAAAAGAAAAATATATAAAAACAAGGGGGGCTGGGGTGTTCTTTGCTTCAAAGAAAATTTAATTTTTGCCTGGAACTCCGCTTTAAATAGAATAGGGTAGAACGATAGGCATGGCAGTCGTGTGTCCCTTTACCTACATACTTTTTGAATCCAATTTTTTAGTTGGGAGGAACGTATAGTCATACACATACTGTATCTGACAAACCGCTATCACATGGCGATTCCTCACCTCAGGGCGCTGGCCGGGGGTCACATCGGCAGTAATCCCCAGCGTTGTGACCAGGGTGTCCAGAGGAACGTAGTCACCGGGAGAGTCTTGAACAAAGTGAAGGAGCACCTTCTCTCCGCCTAGAAGAAAAAAAAAAAAAAAAAAGTAAGATTTCTACAATGCAGTTTGGGTAATAATAAATAAATGCAGACCTGGCACTGCAAGGGTTAAGTCAACAGTCTATCCAATAATTGATCTCAAGGTTTAAAGGCAGCAAAGCAAAGTTCACTGGATGGTGTTTCTTTGTCGCCACCTTGTGGCTACATTGGGATAATGCCCCGTTTTGCTTGTCTGTTGCCCTAAAGTTTTCATTCATTTCCCCTATTTAGGGCTCTTGCACACAAGTGGCAAAAAAAAAAAAAAGTCACATTCAGGCCTTTTGTTTTTACTGATCTGAATGCAGCCCATTGCTTTATTGGGCCCCCTACACACAGGGAAGTAAATATTAGCAAACTAGTACTGCGTATAAAATAAAGAAACAAAAATCTGCATTAGGTCAGTATTTATTGCACGAATGTGCAGAAATGCTCAGCTAGGAAGATCCGGTGTTAAAATAAATGCATTGCTTTCCTAATCATGTGCAACATTCATCTCAGTCCTGCCCCTGCCTCAGAAGAGCTTACAATCTAATCTTCATACATGCACACTACAGGACCAGTGTGGTTGGGAGCCGATGATGCCTCCAGCATTTTTTTTGATTGTGGAAAGAAAACCGAAACAGGCCAAGAAAACGTGGGAAGACTTTCAAACTCTCAATCTGCAGTCCTGGTGGAACTTGAAACCAGGACCCCGGCACTGCAGGACAAACAGTTCTACCGATACAGTATTAAAATAATAAATTTACCTATTTAAATGTATTTTTAGAACCCCTTATCAGGATTTTTGCAGTAGGTGTCCCGTTTGAAAAACTTCCATTAACTTCCTTTACTGGTAATAATGTAACTGGGACAGGAAGTATGGAAAAATCTCCAAAACAAGGCAATAGACAGGAAAAAAAAAAAAAATGTAATTATATATATATATATATATATATATATATATATATATATATATATATATATATATATATATATATATATATATATATATATATATATATATATATATACATACATACATACATACATACATACATACATACATACATACACACACACACACACACACATACAGAAATTAATATTATTATTATTATTATTATTAATACTACAACCCCCCCCCCCCCCCCCAAAAAATAAAAAAATAAAAAAAAAAATAAATAAATAAAAACAACAACTAAATGGGACAGCTTTTTTAGGCCAAGTTCAGTGCTTTGTCAGAAACGCATGCAAAAAAAAAAAAAAAAACATTGCATGCTTACCCGCACCCTGCAGAGAAATGCTCTTCCCTTTAGCAGATGTGCGGCAGTGCCATTAATCATTTTCTGATCCATGTGGTTGCCATGGCTCCAAGCGGTTTGGTGGGACACATTTTTTTTGGAAACGAGTCCAGGACCTCTTTCCTCCATTTCTCATGTGTAGGGCAGCACAAGAAATGGATGGACTGCCCCGCACGCTACAAAAAGGAATGCACTTGGGTCAGTCGAACCTAGAGCCTAGAGGTTTGACCCAAACCTTAATACTCCATACTTCAGGGGTATCAAACTCAATTTTATCACGGGCAACATCAGCATTATTATGGTTGCCCTCAACTAGATGTCCAGAGCACCCTACTCCCCCTTACATCAGATGTCAAGAGCCCCCCCCCCCCCACTATCAAAGGTCAAAAGTCCCCCCACCCTCCCTTACATCACAGTACACCCCCTCTACAGTGTGCAACTGCCTGGAAGAAGCTGTGGATTGAGCTGGGAAGCAGAAAGTGCAGGGTCTGGAGGAGGACTGGAGTTTGCTGAATGCCGAGACCAGGTGAAGCAGAGACAAGGGGGTGCTGCAGCTTGACAGAATCTTAATGAGAAGTTCTGTCCTCCTCTTTGCTGCCAAATGCTGGGATAAGGTGGGGGAAAAAGATGAGGGGGGAGGGGGTTCGCCGCAGCTGCAGGAGAGGTGAGGGCCACAAATTGGTCTGAAGGGTCGCATTTGGCCGCAGGCCTTGTGTTTGATACATGCCTTACCTTACTTTATCCAAAACAAAAATGTTTTATCCTGGAAAAAACATTTTAAGGGCATGAATTGAGCTAGTAATGTTAGAAGCCTTGGATTGACGCCGCCATTCTGGCTCTTGGGCTGCATTAAAGAAATCTAGAGTAGATTCAGCTTCACTGCTCAGACAGTATGTGAACTAGGAGTCAGAAAACCGCAGCTTCCATCTGCAGCTTCTCACATCGCTGGATTGCTTTGCATTAGACCCGTTTAAATGTGGTCACGAGATAACATCCTTCTTTTCCTTACCTTTGCTGACAATGAGCATCCCACCGCTCTGTAGGAGATCTCCGCTGAAATTGCCTTGGACCCCATCTGCATTAGCCTGGAGGGAGAAAAAAAAAAAATTAATAAAATTTTTTTATATCTATCGATCTATACACACACACACACACACACACACATAGATGTGTTTTATTATTCAGGCAAAACCTTTACCATAGAGTAACTGAAGCCTTCTTTCTGATGAGCAGGTAGTTATGGATGTGGGGGGGGGGGGGGAATTTTACATTTTTGAGTACTACAGTGCTGCAACTAGGGGTTCCAAATCTGGCTCACAGCATGCAGGAGATTCAGATTGCGGCCCAACACAGAGCACAGCGGCCCAACAATCCCCCCCTACACAACTAAATACAGTGGAAGAAATAATTATTTGATTCCCTGCAGATTTTGTAAGTTTTCCCACTCAAAGAAATGAAGGTTATATCATTTTTATCATAGGTGTATTTTAAAATGATAGAGACAGAATACCAACCAAAAAAAAAAAAAATCAAGAAAAAAAAACAAAAACAATACAAATGTTATAAATGGAGTTCAGTGAGTAAAATAAGTATTTGATCCTCAAGCAAAACATGACTTAGTACTTGGTGGAGGAACCCTTGTTGGTAAGCGCAGAGATAAGACGTTTCTTGTAGTTGGTGGCCAGGTTTGCACACATCTCAGGAGGGATTTTGGTCCACTCTTTACTGATCTTCTCTAAATCCTTAAGGTTTCTTGGCTGTTGCTTGGCAACTCCAAGTTTCAGCTCCCTCCATAAATTTTCTATGGGATTAAGGTCTGGAGACTGGCTAGGCCACTCCATGACCTTAATGTGAATCTTCTTCAGCCCCTCCTTTGTTGCCCTGGCAAAGTGTTTTGGTCATTGTCATGCTGGGACACCCATCCATGACCCATCTTCAGTGTTCTGGTTGAGGGAAGAAGGTTCTCATCCAAGATTCTACAATACATGGGCCCATCTATTGGCCCCTTGTGACGGGAGTCACTTTGGTTGGGGGGGGGGGGGCCTGTGGAACCCACCTTACCTTCAAGAGGTTGAGAAATCCTTCTCTCAGCTGCCCGAGCCCCTCTTATGTGTCAGTCACCCTGTCTATTAGGGGCACAGGGTGACCAAGGAAATGATGGACAACTACCTAATGGACGCTGAGAATATGGTTTGGATTATTTCAAATGGGACAGTAATATTTATCAACCATATATCTCAAGAAATATATGAAGACTATTCCTGGCCTGTTTAGCTCTTTCAATAAACCTGTTCAGAATCAATCACATTGGCCTTTGTTCCATGGTCTTCAATGTCAGAGACGGACAGTCTGACGAGTCTGTTACTGGTGGTCTCTTTCTATTGTCTGTGTATTAAGGTGTGATGCGTTTTCTGTTAAGCCTCTGTCTCATTGTTAATGAACTCCACATATTGTTTCTGTCCAGATGGCTAGGTAATTAGTTCAGGTTAATTCTATTTATGTACAAAATTTTATCTGCATAGGATCAGGAAGGATTTTTTCCCCCTGCTGTAGCAAATTGGATCATGCTTTGCTGGGTTTTTTTTTTTTTTCCCCCTCGCATTCCTCTGGATCAACTGCAGGTATAGGATTGTTTATATGGGATTGTATGGTTGTGGGGGGTATTTTTTTTTTTTCCTTATTGGTTGAGCTAGATGGACTTGGGTCTTTTTTTCAACCTGACTATGCAATTATGTAACATGCAATGTCTACAGTCTAAAAAGGCAAACACATGCAATGTCTACAGTCTAAAAAGGCAAACTTTTTTTTCTTTTTCCCACCATTTTGAATAGATTGAGGCAGAGGTGTAGCTAGAACCTTCAGGGCCCTAGTGCAAGAAACCATGAAGAGGACCCACCCTTCCCCCTTACATCCAAGCCCCAGGCTTTCAGTTCCCAGGAGGGCATCTATGGACATCCTCCCAGGACCCTGCCTCCCACGCAGGGCTGTCTTTAATATTGATTGGACCCTGGGCAAACATTTTCTTGGGCCCTCTCGAATGCACTTATCAACTATTTGCCAGCAGTGCAGGCTTAATGGGAAGCTGCCTTGGGCCTCACAACAATGACTGGGCGCAGGGGAGCTGCCCCTTTTGCCTGGTGTTAAAGACGACCCTGCTCCCCTTTGCCCCCTGCATCCAGCATGCTCTGCGACTGCTATGTAATACAGACACAGCCAATCACAGATCACGGTAAAAGGACCAATCACAGTGGCCCTTTCCCATCAGACCACATGTAAACAGACTTGCCAGTTACCAGCAGTCCTTGCCTCCCATGCTGTGTCTGTGGAAAGGAGAACCGCACTTGAAAGACTCAGTAGATTGTTTACACTGATAATCAGGGCAACCCAGCAGTGCCTCCTCCTCAGCAAGACTGAGCTGAAAGTGTCTCTCGCATACAGCCCAGAGCCTGCACTGACAGTTGCCCCTCCCTCGCACAGATGGGAGACAAGAGAGCCAATCAGTTTCTTCCCCTCCTGCCCCTCTCCTCCAGCAGTGCTTCACACTTTCTACAGTGCACACAGGAGGAGAGGGGGCGGGAGGAGAAGGACCAGATTGGCTCTCTCGTCTCCCATCTGTGCGAGGGAGGGGGGGGGGGGGGACTGTCAGTGCAGGCTCTGGGCTGTATGAAAGAAACTCAGCTCAGGGCCCTGTGGCCAGCAACCCAGTTGGGACCCCCCCCCCCCCCCCCCCCGAGTGATAACAGTAAACAGAGGGTGAATCGCACCATTAGGGGCACAGCAATAAAAATGGACAGGGGGGTTCCAATTCCTCTCCACTCTATCCAAAACTAAGAGAAAACTAAAGTTTTGCCATCAGTTATACTTTAAACAAACACAGAGCAGCTGAGAACACATTCATTAGCACACTTCATATACCTGTGAAAAGCATTACAATAATGAACAATGGTGTGCCATTTTCATGTTTCTCACCTTTGTGACGATATCTCGCACCTTCTTCCCCAGAGCGGCTGGGACTACAGAAAGCGCATTGTATCTGAAAGAGCAGAATGCAGAGATCAGCATCAGAGATTATTATTATTACAGGATTTGCATAGCGCCAACAGTTTGTGCAGCACTTTACAATGTGAGGGAAGACAATACAGTTACAGTACAATTCAATACAGGAGGAATTAGAGGGCCCTGCTCGTTAGAGCTTACAATCTAGAAGGGAGGGTCAAGTGAAACAAAAGCCAATAACCATGGGGGATGGTCTGCTGGAGAACATGGAAGTATAGTTGTTCAGTGTGGGTAGGATAGGCTTCTCTGAAGAGGAGGGTTTTCCGAGATCGCCAAAAAGCTAATTAACCGCTTGCCGACCGCCGCAAGTAGATTTACTGCGGCGGTCAGCCCCTGCCAGGCAGAGTGACGTTAATTAACGTCACTAGCCTGGGAGAGTCTGGGGAGTGCTCCCGCGCGGTCACGGACCCCCCCCCGCGCGTGTGACTGGCGGACCCGATGTCCGCCGGTCACTCGGCGATCGTCGAGGGAGAAAGTCAGGCGGCTTGTGTAAACAAGCCACCTGTCATTCTCCTCGGTGTAAAAACACTGATCACATGGATCTACTATGTAGATCCGTTGATCAGTGTCCTTACAGCTCAAGCCACAGCCAATCACAGTAGAAAGCACGCCCCTAGGGACACACACAGCCCCTCCCTCCCAAATAAAGTTAACCCCTTCACTACCAGTGGATTATTACAGTAACAGTGTATATGTATAGCACTGATTACTGTAGAAATGTCACTGGTAACCCCAAAAGTGTCAAAAATGTCAGTCAAGGGTCCGATCTGTCCGCCCCAATGTCGCAGTACCGCAAAAAAAAACAAAAATGACAAAAATCTTTCCCTTTGTTAGTAAACACGATAACTTTTGCGCAAACCAATCAAAATACGCTTTTTGCGATTTTTTTTACCAAACATAGGTAGCATAAAACAAATTGGCCGAAAATGTTAAAAAATTTTGATTTTTACATTTTTTTGGGGGGGAATTTCATATAAAAAAATGTGAAAAATATTGCTATTTTTGCAAAATTGACGCTTTTTTTTGTTTATAGCGCATGGAAAAAAAAAAAAAAAAAAAAAAAAAAAAAAAAAAAAAAAAAAAAAAAAAAAAAAAAAAAAATCGCACAGGTGATCAAATACCACCAAAAGAAAGCTCTGTTTGTGGGAAAAAAAGGACGTCAAATTTGTTAAGGTACAGCGTCGCACGACCGCGCAATTGTCTGTTAAAGTCACGCAGTGCCGAATCGCAAAATACCCCCTGGTCTTTTAGCAGGAAAATCCTCCGGGGCTTAAGTGGTTAAAAGTAGGAGATAAGCGGACAGATAAGGGTAAGGAGTTCCATAGGATTGGAGAGGCTCTGGTAAAGTCCTGGAGGCAAGCGTGGGAGGAGGTGATAAGGGAGCTAGAGAGCAGGAGGTTCTGAAAGGAACGAAGAGAGCGATTAGGTTGGTATTCTGAGACTAGGCTAAGCTGTGGAGGGATTGACAGAGGAGCAGCGGACACTGAGCGATTGGTAAGGTGGATGAGTCTGGCGGCAGCATTCATGATGGATTGAAGGGGGGAGGAGCCTGTGTAGAGGTAAGCCAATGAGAAGGGAATTGCAGTAGTCGAGGCGCGAGATGACCAGGGAGTGAACTAGCAGCTTTGTTGTGTCTTTGGTTAGAAAGGGGCGTATTTTGGAGATGTTGCGGAGGCTGAGGCGGCAAGATTTGGACAGTGATTGGATGTGGGGCTTGAAGGAGAGTTCAGAGTCCAGGACTACACCCAAGACCTTGGCATGCAGGGGATGGGCTGATAGTAATGCCATCAATATGGACAGAGAGATCAGGGGAAGGGGCACGCGGTGGAGGAAAAATTAGAAGCTCGGTTTTGGATAGATTGAGTTTGAGGAAGTGGTGTGACATCCAGACCGATATATCTGATAGTAAATTAGTGATACGTGAGGAGACAGAGAGAGCTGAGGGGTGGATAAATAGATTTGGGCATCGTCAGCATAGAGATAGTATTGGAAGCCATTGGAGGCTGTCAGCTGACCCAGAGAGGAGGTGTAGATTGAAAATCGGAGGGGTCCAAGAACAGAACCTTGGGGGACCCCAACAGAGAAAGGAAGAGGAGAGGAGGAAGTAGAATTGCAAGTAACGCTAAAGGTGCGGTTGGATAAATAGGAAGAGAACCAGTGAAGAGTACGGTCACGGAGACGAAAGGCATGGAGTTTGAGGAGGAGCGGAATGGTCAACCGTATCAAAGGCAGCAGAAAGGTCCAGGAGTAGGAGCTGCATGCACGCAAAAGGAAAGGGATGTCTATGACATTGACCTACTATGGCTATAGTAGGATATATTAGGCCATGAGCAGAGATGTATAGTAACTAAGTAGAACTACTTCACTACTGTACTTCAGTACCGAAAGGCGGTATCTGTACTTTCCTAGAGTAGAATTTTTTTTCTCCTACTTCCACTTTTACTTCACTACATTTTTTCAATGATTTCAATACTTCTACTCCGATATTTTTTTTTTGTGCTGCATAGTTACTCGTTACAATTATAAAAATTACCACTGCCAGAACAGTAGATGGCAGGTTTCATGAAGCTCAAAACATGTGTATTATCAGCGCATACGAAAATAAATGCTACTGTATGTATAAATAAAAGCTGCATTTGAAATAATAAAAAACAATATGATGTTCAAACTTTTGACTTCTTTCTTTAATAAAGACATAACACAGTACTTGTACTTTCAGTACTTGAGTAGCAAAATTTTTTAAAAAACTACTTGCAATACTTAAGTAGAAAAAATGTTGAATACTTTAGTACTTCTACTCAAGTCACTTTTTGATCGAGCACTTCCACTTCTACTCAAGTCACTTTTTGATCGAGCACTTGTACTTTTACTCAAGTATGGGTTTCGAGTACTTTATACAACTCTGGCCATGGGCATTCACCACTTTGTGTGCATACAGCTCCAATTTTTTGTAATGACAATATTATATAATAATAATAATAATAATAATAATAATTCAGACACACATTGACTTACCTCTTAAACCCCAACTCCTTGTAGCTCTGCTTTGATTCATCTAGGTATAACTCTAGAAATAAACAGAAGATTCCAGTTGCATTTTAAATTGTACATTTACCTTCGTAAAGTCACAAAAACAAAAAATATAAAAAGACACAAAAAATATACAATAAAAACAAATATATAATAAAAAAACGTTAGTTTTATATTTGACATCACTACAAAAAAAAAAAAAAAAAAAAAAGTTCTACTCTTCTACCCGACACTACCCTAGTTTTACCCCCGATCTATATATTTTTATTTATTAAGGCTAACTCACACAGGCATTGAAATTAGGGGGTTTGGTGACTTTTTACGACCACCTACCAGCGCCATCAAAATGGTTAAAATGGGGAACGGATGGAGGTGTACACACTGCAGCGTTAGCATTGCCTCCTGTTGCAAAAACACTTTGCAACCACCTCTGTTCACTTCTATTGCACCTATGGCATTAACAATAGGTTTAGGGCGTGGCCTGGTTTCAAATCACCAAAAAAGTGTTTTTTTTTTTTTTTTTTTTTTTTTTTAGACAAAAATGGGAAATAATGTAATTCACAGAACATTTTAGGAGCATCACCTGACTGAAATTTCCCACCAAAAACGAAAAAGTATTTTATTGGGATTTTATGTGATAGACCAACACAAAGTGGCACATAATTGTAAAGTGGAAGGTAAATGATAAATGGTTTTCCAATATTTTTACAAATAAATATGTGAAAAGTGTGGCATGCATTTGTATTCAACCCCCTTTACTCTGATACCCCTAAATAATTTGCCTTCAGAAGCCACCTAATTAGTAAACACCTGTGTGTAATTTAATCTCTGTATAAATACAGCTGTTCAGTGAAGCCCTCAGAGGTTTGTTAGAGAACCTTAGCGAACAAACAGCATCATAAAGGCCAAGGAACACACCAGACAGAAAGTTGCAGAGAAGATTAAAGCAGGGTTAGGATATAAAAAAAATTCCCAAGCTTTGAACATCTCATGGAGCGCTGTTCAATCCATCATGGGGAAATGGAAAGAGTATGGCACAACTGCAAAACTACCAAGACATGGCCGTCCACCTAAACTGACCGGCTGGGCAAGGAGAGCATTCATCAGAGAAGCAGCCAAGAGGCCCCATGGTAACTCTGGAGGAGCTGCAGAGATCCACAGCTCAGGTGGGAGAATCTGTCCACAGGACAACTATTAGTTGACTTGAATGGGCAAAGCGACAGGAGCAGAGTGACAGGAGCAGAGTGACAGGAGCAGAGTGACAGGGTCTCTCTAACTTTACCATGTAGCAAGCAGCTCCAGTATTTCCCAGTTACTGACTACATACTGCACTACTTACCTCCTGTGAAATATTTGCCATCCAGGAACTCCTGTAGACCTTGGGTTTCTGGGCCGATCCCTACGAGACGGATCTGGTTGGCATCTAAGGATTCCTTTAGCTGGGACACGTCTTTTGCAATCCAGCGGCAGATCTGGCAGCCGAACCTTCGCAAGAAAAAAAGGATGCTGGTGTTGTCTTTCCACAGAGATTGTAATTCTACCGCCTAAAAAAAAAAAAAAAAAAAAAAAAAAAAACAAGAAAATTAATAATAAAAAAGGCATAAGAAGGGGAGACATTAAAAAGTACATTCAGCTGCTTTGCCTGTGCTCAATATAATAATAGGTTATATTCATTTTTTTTTTTTTAAATGTATCAGGACGAGAGAGAGAAAAAAAAAAAAAAAAAAAAAAAAAAAAAAAAAAGGGAAAAAAATGAAAAAAAAAAAAGCAGAAAAAAAAGGAAAAAAGCAGAAAGGAAAAAAAGAAAAAAAAAAAAAAAAAAAGCAGAAAAAGAAGAAAAAGAGGAAAAAAAGCAGAAGAAGAAAAAGAAAAGGGACATACATATATATATATCTCTCTCCATCTCATGTGTGTGTATGTATAATATACAGTGGGTACGGAAAGTATTCAGACCCCCTTAAATTTTTCACTCTTTGTTATATTGCAGCCATTTGCTAAAATCATTTAAGTTCATTCTTCTTCCTCATGAATGTACACATAGCACCCCATACTGACAGAAAAACACAGAATTGTTGACATTGTTGCAGATTTATTAAAAAAGAAAAACTGAAATATCACATGGTCCTAAGTATTCAGACCCTTTGCTCAGTATTTAGTAGAAGCCCCCTTTTGATCTAATACAGCCAGGAGTCTTTTTGGGAAAGATGCAACAAGTCTTTCACACCTGGATTTGGGGATCCTCTGCCATTCCTCCTTGCAGATCCTCTCCAGTTCTGTCAGGTTGGATGGTAAACGTTGGTGGACAGCCATTTTTAGGTCTCTCCAGAGATGCTCATCTGGGTTTAAGTCAGGGCTCTGGCTTACCCTGCATGTCCTGATACATTAAAATAAAAAATGTATATAACCTATCAGGACATACAGCATAAATATATATATTATACATACACACATATCTATCTATATAAAATAAAAATTATTATTATTATTTTTTTAGTATTTTATATTCTGAGATTAGATTATATTATATATATATATATATATATATATATATATAACATTCTATATCTGGACATAATGTAAATTGTATGATTTTGTGTCGCTGTCACGCAATGCTATAGTGTGAATGCAGCCTAAAAGTTGAAGATGGAGCGAGTAAATAGATACCAAACATGTGAAGCCATAAAATTTCACATGCCCATGAAACAGCGACAAACTGTGGTACCCAAAATTGTCCATAGGGGTCGCTATAAAAGACTTTACAGGTTACCAGTATATTGTTAACTGAATAATGGTTCTAGCTAGAACTATTGCACACACTCCAATGTTCGCAGTGATATGTAACCCGTGTAGCACGATCGTTGTTTACGCACTCAGGCATTGCCGCTGCATGTGTTTTTATGTTGGTGTAAATGGGGGGAGGGGACTTTTTGTGTTTAATAAGTTACCTTCTTTGTTTACATCCAGATTTTTACACCCACGCATAAAACCATGTGGCCTTCCCAGTAGGGGAAAACTCCAAGAATCTAATCTATATAGCCAGACACAAGCATGTGCATTGAAACCTAAGGAGAAAAGGGATGGCAGCTCTAAAAACAAATTAGCAATGGCCCACTTCAATATTTTTTTAGATTTGGACAAGTTCCCCTTTAACATGATGAGTGTTCTGTCGCAAATGCTGCTTTATGCACAGACACACCTCCTTAGACCCAGTCTGTCAGGACAGTATTGTCCCCTGCTGACTTAGCACAATCCACAAGCAGCTTAACTCTTCAATAAGACACAGAAGTTGGATCCTATGCAAATTTTACATCAGATAATTGCAGTACAGAGGATGTTTTTCCAGTCTTTGTAAGGAGACCACGAATTTCCTAAGCCCTGTCTATGGGAATGACCAACACTGACTGAGGGATGGGGGTGGGTAGGGCGAAATGCATCAGAGTGTGTAGTTTGGTAGAGACATGTAGGCTGAGTCTGCTTTTTAGCACTTATTCACCTGGGATGGACAGGAGTAGTGGCAATCCTTCCCTCTTTACACTAAATGAGGAAACATGGAAGAAATGGGGATGGTCCAATTCGGACTAAACTGACTAACACTAGACAAGAGGGGAGGAAAAAGGGAAAAACCAAAAAGGACATACATAAGCTATAGTGGCCCAAAACGTCCACTAGAGGTCAGCATACTACTGAACAATAGGATACAGGTCACGACAACACCGAATAGTGGGATAGAACAATGAGGATTAAATTAATGCAGCCGCCCTTGGAAGGGGGGGGGGTGCATGGGGGTTAAGTTAGAGTTTAAATTGGTTTTCCTAAAAGCCAGGCTTCATTTAGAAAAAAAAAAAAAAAGAATCTTCTGCCGAAACCCGGGATCGAACCAGGGACCTTTAGATCTTCAGTCTAACGCTCTCCCAACTGAGCTATTTCGGCTCACTGGGAATACATGAAATTTTTAGAGTGAGGCGATGAGGAGTTTTTTGGAAGCTGAATTCCAGTGTAAGTAAAAATGGATTGGGGTTATCCAACCCACATTACTGGGGTTGAATGCAAGTTTGGGTCTAGGGTTCGAAATAAAGCAATTTTACTTCCCTACTCGCAGGCTCCTCTACATGATCAATCTCCGCAGACTCTTCTCCCCCGTGCCCCAGCCGCCACTGGTCCTCTTCTTCCCCCCCATGCCTGGCCACCACAGGCCCTCTTCTTCACCCCCCCCCCCCGTGCCCCGGCCACCACAGGTCTTCTTCCCCAGGAGCCTGCAGTCACTATATCTGCTCTCCCCCAGGAGCCTGCAGTCACTACATCTGCTCTCCCCAGGAGCCTGCAGTCACTACAGGTCCTTTTAAAAAAATTAGCATATTGTGATAAAGTTCATTATTTTCTGTAATGTACTGATAAACATTAGACTTTCATATATTTTAGATTCATTACACACAACTGAAGTAGTGCAAGCCTTTTATTGTTTTAATATTGATGATTTTGGCATACAGCTCATGAAAACCCAAAATTCCTATCTAAAAAAATTAGCATATCATGAAAAGGTTCTCTAAACGAGCTATTAACCTAATCATCTGAATCAACTAATTAACTCTAAACACCTGCAAAAGATTCCTGAGGCTTTTAAAAACTCCCAGCCTGGTTCATTACTCAAAACCGCAATCATGGGTAAGACTGCTGACCTGACTGCTGTCCAGAAGGCCATCATTGACACCCTCAAGCAAGAGGGTAAGACACAGAAAGACATTTCTGAACGAATAGGCGGTTCCCAGAGTGCTGTATCAAGGCACCTCAGTGGGAAGGAAAAAGTGTGGCAGAAAACGCTGCACAACGAGAAGAGGTGACCGGACCCTGAGGAAGATTGTGGAGAAGGACCGATTCCAGACCTTGGGGGACCTGCGGAAGCAGTGGACTGAGTCTGGAGTAGAAACATCTAGAGCCACCGTGTACAGGTAATGGGCTACAGGTGCCGCATTCCCCAGATCTAGCCACTTTTGAACCAGAAACAGCGGCAGAAGCGCCTGACCTGGGCTACAGAGAAGCAGCACTGGACTGTTGCTCAGTGGTCCAAAGTACTTTTTTCGGATGAAAGCAAATTTTGCATGTCATTCGGAAATCAAGGTGCCAGAGTCTGGAGGAAGACTGGGGAGAGGGAAATGCCAAAATGCCTGAAGTCCAGTGTCAAGTACCCACAGTCAGTAATGGTCTGGGGTGCCATGTCAGCTGCTGGTGTTGGTCCACTGTGTTTTATCAAGGGCAGGGTCAATGCAGCTAGCTATCAGGAGATTTTGGAGCACTTCATGCTTCCATCTGCTGAAAAGCTTTATGGAGATGAAGATTTCATTTTTCAGCACGACCTGGCACCTGCTCACAGTGCCAAAACCACTGGTAAATGGTTTACTGACCATGGTATTACTGTGCTCAATTGGCCTGCCAACTCTCCTGACCTGAACCCCATAGAGAATCTGTGGGATGTTGTGAAGAGGAAGTTGAGAGACGCAAGACCCAACACTCTGGATGAGCTGAAGGCCGCTAGCGAAGCATCCTGGGCCTCCATAACACCTCAGCAGTGCCACAGGCTGATCGCCTCCATGCCACGCCGCATTGAAGCAGTGATTTCTGCAAAAGGATTCCCGACCAAGTATTGAGTGCATAACTGAACATAATTATTTGAATGTTGACTTTTTTTTGTATTAAAAACACTTTTTTTATTGGTCGGATGAAATATGCTAATTTTTTGAGACAGGAATTTGGGTTTTTCATGAACTGTATGCCAAAATCATCAATATTAAAACAAAAAAAGGCTTGCACTACTTCAGTTGTGTGTAATGAATGTAAAATATATGAAAGTCTAATGTTTATCAGTACATTACAGAAAATAATGAACTTTATCACAATATGCTCATTTTTTGAGAAGGACCTGTATATCTGCTCTCCCACAGTACACAGAATATGGAAATGTAATTATTTTAGTAAAACTAAACTGCTAAATACCTTTTCTCATCAGCAGTATATAGCAGTCTTGTGACTTCTATCAGTGACTGGTTAAAGTGATATTAACCACTTCTGGACTGGAAGATTTTTACCCCCTTAACGACCAGGCCCTTTTTTCAATTCGGCACTGGGTTACTTTAATGGACAATTGCGCGGTTGTGCGATGCTGGACCCAAATAAAATTGATGTCTTGCCGCGGCCCCATGCCCCATCTTTCCTCATTGGCTCACTGACTTTGATAGACAGCAGCGGTAACCAATAGCGCTTCACTGCTGTCTCAGCCAATGTGGGAGGGACAGCCGAGTCTCTCGGGCAACATCGCTGGATCAAGATGGGGCTCAGGTAAGTATAAGGCTTGGTTTTCACTAGTGCGACTTGTCGTGCGACTTTGGACACAAAGTCGCATCACAAGTCACAGCCCATTGATTTCAATGGCACCCGTTCCCATCTATGAGTCTTAAAGTTGCAGTGACTTTGAAAAGGTGCCTGCAGTACTTTGATGCGACTTTGAGTCAGAGTGTGTCAAGTCAGACCAAAAACTTTGCATCAAAGTCTCACTGCAAAGTTGCATTGTAAATCGCACGACTTTGGCGTCGCACTAGTGGAAACATAGCCTTAGGGGGCTGCTACACACAGAAGGTTTTTTTTTTTTTTTTTTTTTAATCTTAATGCAAAGAATTCATTAAGGCTGGCCATACACTATACAATTTTCTTATTCAATTTCCTTTAGATTTACCTTAAACTACGCAGTGCAAGGGCCTGCCTGACTGCATTTAGGTTTGACCCTATATTACATGGTTTTGGTAAATCTAAAGGAAAGTTGAACAAGAAAATTGTATAGTGTATGGCCAGCCTAAGATAAAAAAAAAAAAAAAAAAAAAAAAAAACTTCTGCCCTTACAATCACTTTAGAGCTTGTAGGAGGAGTTCATTCTCCTCTGACTGTCCTGTGAGGCTCAAGACCCCTGACCCTTTGTCTGGAGAGTGTGGATTGGCCCTGTGCTGATCACATTCACCCTCCCAAAAAGAAAAAAAAAAAATAAATTTATAATTATATATATATATATATATATATATATATATATATATATATATATATATATATATATATATATATATATATATATATATATATATATATATATATATATATATATATATTTTTTTTTTTTTTTATTAAGAAAAACAGCTATTTAGCAATACATACCAAACTGAGCATGTGCAGCTTGTTCCCTAATGCTCTGTATGATCAGGAAATATATTGGGGACAGTGGAAGAAGGGGAGGATCAGAGGAGACTGGAATAAACTTTATAAAATTTAGAGGATTAACCCCTTAGTGTTTATAAGCAGTAAAATATGTTTGTGGAACCCGATTTTACTGTTGTGGGTTTAGTAACACTTTAATGCATTCTCTGTACTAAGGTAAAAAGCCTTCTGCATGCAGCCCCCCTCCCCCCCTTATACTTACCTGAGTCCAATCATGATCAGAGTGTCTCTCTCTCTCTCGCTATCTCTCTCCTCATAGGCTCAGAGACAGTAGTGGGAGCCATTGGCTCCAGGTGCTGTCAGTCCAAGTGAGTGACAAGAGAGCGGGGCAAGGCAGAGCTGCACTGTGTCAATGGACACACAGAGCGAGTGGCTCAGGAGCAAGCTTAGATGAGTGCCCCCCCATAGGTAGCATCTTGCTATGGGGGCAAATGGAGATGTTTGGTGGGAGGAGTGCCAGCTTAAGGGGACCCCAAGAGAAGGAGTGGGGTTGCTTTGTGCAAAAAAAATAAAAAATTACATTAATATATTAATAATTATTATAATATATAAGGGGAATATTTTTTGCCCCCCATACATTATGTATTCCCGTCATATAATATATTATAATAATTATGAATATAAATTTTTAATTTTTTGCACAAAGCAACCCCACTCCTCCTATAATATATAGTATTCCCTTTATAAATCAATTTAACCCTTGCAGTGCAGGGTCAGACCTACTGCAAGGGAGCAGTTTTACATGATATTAGTTAGCCTTTCACTGCTCGACTGATTTTTATTTTTTTTAACTGGATCTAAAAATGCACACAATAAGACACGTGCACTACAGAAAAATGTATTTCATTCATTTTTTTGTTTATCGAAATTCGTTGTGATTTGCATTCGTTACTTTGGATGCATTCGTAGTAATTTATCTCTCACCAGCCCACCACACCCTGTCTGGACTCTGGAAGGAATGCAAGCTGACACAGAAAAAAAAAAAAAAAAAAAAAAAAAAAAAAAAAAAAAAAAAAAAAAAGGGACAAAGCTCATTGGCCAGAGATAACACACCAACACTGCCCATCCAAAAATAAAACGAATCCGAATATTTTCAAAAGAAATACATATTCATTATTTTTTTATATGCAGCGATAACGAATAGTCGGAAATAACAAACAACAAAATTATCCAAATGTAATCGACTCGTTAAACTCGTAGGTTGAATCGTTTTAAGGGTTTATCGTTCTAACATTTAATTTTTTGGACGCATTCGTAAAAAAAAAAAAAATAAAAGTATTTTGATTCGTGCTTTCGAATGAACGAATATGCTGAATTTCGGCAGAAAACGAACGTGTCAAGCACATCGATGACTTGGAACGTTTACTAACACATAACCAAAACTTAATTTTCTGAAGCCAAGAAAGACTAAGCGCCGGTTCACATTACCGCGACGCTACTTGCAGGGTCGACCTCCGAGATCGCGGTGCGAGCAGCGCGCCGCGACCTCGGAGCGGCCGCCACGGACTTCATAACATTGAAGTCTATGGCGGTCGCCTCCGGGTCGCCCCAAAGAAGCTCCGGACCCTTTTTCTAGGTTGGAGCGACTTGTGTCGCTCCTATTAGAACGGGTCCGCAGCTTCCCTATGGGAGGCGACCTGCGGCGACCAGGTCGCCTCACAGGTCGCCCCAGTGTGAACCGGCACTCATGCAATAAAATAAATATTAAATAAAAAAAATAAATAAAATAGTAATCTGGTTTTTTTTTTCTTAACACTTCTGGTGTTAAATCCTGACTGGGCTCTGGGTGACGCTTATATTCAAGATTTCCTTAAAAACATCCGACTTCGCCATTTCAATTTGGACAAGTTCCCTTTAATGGCGATCTAATCACAGAGGTCAGCACAGGATGGGAGGAATGAACTCAGCAATTCATGTCGGTGTGATGGCGGTGGAGGATGATGCAACTGAACAGCTGTGTTACTGCACGCCATCATCTCTACATACCGCATTAATGATAAAGTGGAGCCACAAATTATATATACACACATATATATACACACACTTTTTTTTTTTAATCAAAAAAAAAAAAAATAAATAAAAAAAAAAACAAAGTGTGAGGGGGGGGGGGGGAGGATTGGTAGACATCTTTTTTTTTTTTTCTGAAAGCAAAGACCCTGGAGAATAAAAATAGTTATCGTTCAGATTTTGTTAGGCTGGCCATACAGTGTACAATTTTTCAACATTTAAAAACACCGTAACCAAAATACAATTCTATTTGTAAACAATCAGGCAGGCCCTTGCATTACATTTTTTTTAGGGTAAATCTAAAAGGAAATTGAAGAAAATTGCGTAGTGTTTGGCCAGCTTTGGTCTCATAGCGCAAAATTTTCAGTGAAAAAAAAAAATTATTAATTTTAGTACACACAATATCCAAATTTTCAGTACAATATAAAAAAAGAAAGAAAAAAGAAAGAAAAAAGAAAAAAAAAAAAAGAAAAAAAAAGAAAAAAAAAAGAAAAAAGAAAAAAGAAAAAAGAAAAAAGAAAAAAGAAAAAAAGAAAAAAGAAGAAGAAAAAAGAAGAAGACGAAGAAGACGAAGGAGGAGGAGGTTGCGCCAAGTAGATCCCAAGCATGCCAAGCCTTAAAAATTGTGAGAACTGCATGAATATTATTTGTAAACTTTATATCCAAGTTGGATGTTAGCGCACAACTGCTGAGACATAATATAGGGTGGGGGGGGGGGGGATTCTAATATTGACAGCGCAGGGGTCAATACTATTAAAAACTGTGTGCGCCAATGACAACAAATATCAATACCCGAAAAAAAAAAAAAAGCCATAGGAGACACTTTGTGCTTCGATCTATGAAGAGCGATATGCATTTGGATGGCGCGTCAGAAAGCATTAGACAGGCAGTGAGAAGGCATTGTGTCGCCTCCTCACTGCCTGATTTATTAAATCAATATTTATAATAAAAATATTTAGGATTTAAAAAAATGTGTATATTTATAAATCATTATATAACCATGAATCCCGGACTAGCTGCGGAACCGCGTGCATTGCGCACAATCGTGGGGTGTTTGCAGAGCAGCCCAACACAAAACGGCGTTCGCGGAGCAGATTTTTACATCTATAAACAAATATTGATTGTATTTATAAATCAATATTTAACCATGACTCCCAAAGAAGCTGCGCAACCGCATTCATTGCACACCAATTGTAGGGTGTTCCCACAGCGGCCCCATGCAGAGCGCCCTTCCCAAAGAGGCCCCGTGCAGAGCGCCCTTCCCACAGCGGCCCCGTGCAGAGCGCCCTTCCCACAGCGGCCCCGTGCAGAGCGCCCTTCCCAAAGAGGCCCCGTGCAGAGCGCCCTTCCCAAAGAGGCCCCGTGCAGAGCGCCCTTCCCAAAGAGGCCCCGTGCAGAGCGCCCTTCCCAAAGAGGCCCCGTGCAGAGCGCCCTTCCCACAGAGGCCCCGTGCAGAGCGCCCTTCCCACAGCGGCCCCGTGCAGAGCGCCCTTCCCACAGCGGCCCCGTGCAGAGCGCCCTTCCCACAGCGGCCCCGTGCAGAGCGCCCTTCCCACAGCGGCCCCGTGCAGAGCGCCCTTCCCACAGCAGCCCCCGTGCAGAGCGCCCTTCCCACAGCAGCCCCCGTGCAGAGCGCCCTTCCCACAGCAGCCCCCGTGCAGAGCGCCCTTCCCAAAGAGGCCCCATGCAGAGCGCCCTTCCCAAAGAGGCCCCATGCAGAGCGCCCTTCCCAAAGCGGCCCCATGCAGAGCGCCCTTCCCACAGCAGCCCCATGCAGAGCGCCCTTCCCACAGCGGCCCCATGCAGGGCGGCTGCATCATGTGTACACCCCCTGGCTGCTGCCTCTGAAGCTAAAGGGGAGCTGTTGGGGGAAGAGGTAAAAACGCAGCTCAACCGCAGGGTGTTAGGGAACTATTGCTCTCTCTCTAGTGTGCATAGCAATGTGATGTAGTGATGCAGCGATGCGATGATGTGATGTAACACCATCAACATTTTTTGTACACAGGCACTCCTGACGGAGATTAGTAAATTAGCAAAGCAGTAAAAGCTCAGTCCACCCAAAAGCGGCATTTTAATTTCTAGGCGGAGTCAGTCCACAGATTATTAGGCTGCATTCACACAGGTGAATCCCAGAAGCAGGAATCTACCATCCCTGGGATTCACACCCGCGCAGCCTTAAGCCCCGTACACACGTACCGATGGTCGGCATACAAATGTTCCTCTTTTCTCCCCGGGATGTCGGTGTCTGCTGAAAAGTGCAAAGACAGCACAAGGACAGCACAAGAATTTTGTCCGCCGACTGCAGAAGTGATGTCATGTAATGGTTAACTTTCCCTGTGTTTTCTATTTTCTGAGCATGCCCAGTCTTGCAAATCTGCGGTCTGTCGGCCGAATTGTGTACTGACAGGCGAACAATCGTCCGTTCTGGTGTCGGCATACAAATATTTTCATGTTTGCAAGAAAGACTTTTGTCCGCGGATTGTGCGCAGACATCTGTCGGAGGCACCATACTAACACGCGTACAATCGGCAGATCCTTCGTCCACCGACGTTTGTATGCCGACGATCGGTACGTGTGTACGGGCCTTAACAGGTCCTGGATGCTTCGTGGCCGTGGCAGGAATTATACCCCTCTGTTACTTTCAAGGGAATGAGGGGGCGCTCTGCAAGCACCCTGCGATCACATCCAATGCATGCGGGTGCAGCACGCTAGTGTAGGGTTAAAGGGGTTAAAGCAGGCGATGGGACTCCTCACTGCCTGTCAAATGCTCTGTGAAGGGCAATCCGAATGCAGATCACCCTTCAGAGAGCAAAGCTTGTGTGAACGAGCCCTTTACATTCTCCTCTACTATCAATAAATATTACATTGAGCAGGGATGGTGGGATGGAGGGAGCCCCCCACAATGGAGAGATACAGACAGCGCACCTCCCAACTTATTGAGATGGGAATGAGGGATACCTATTAGTAAAAGTACATAGGCATAGGACACACCTCCTGCCACACCCCCTTAAAGGGGAATTGTACAAAAAAAAAAAAAAAAAAATAATTGGTTAAACCCACGTGCTTTTTTTTTTTAACCACTACTATTTCTTTACATCGGCTTTTGGAATTTACAAATGCAACAGTTCAGAGATCGGATGAAAGATTTAGCACTTAAAAACACATTTTGAAAGATAAAAAGAGCATTTTATATACAACTATACAGATCAGACCAAAATGAGGGACTAATGAGGAGGAAAGAGGGACTTGGTTCCAAATCAGAGACAGTCCTCTGAAAATCAGAGACAGTCCCCCAAAATCAGAGACAGTTGGAAGCTATGAGATAGAAGGAAATGCTCGGTGGGGGTTTATCTCCGGTTTGGGTGGAGTGACCCTTGAACACGGTAGGATTGCAGTAAAGAGATCTCACCTCTCCGGTTACGGCATTTTTCACCACAATGGCACCGAGCTTCACCAGATCTACGTTACCCATCTCACCTCCTTGCTGCTAATGTCTGCAGCCAACTCCCTGGCTTCCTGATATCAGTCCATGACAGTTCAGGGGCCAGCCAATCACAGGACAAGTATGGCAGTGGGCGTGAAGAGAGGGGAGGGCCTGCCCTCCTTATATGGTCATACAGGCGGGGCTCAGTTGCATAAGCTGGTCCCTTTCATAACACTGCAATTATCTGGGGCTGAAGTCACATTGTATAATTCCTGCGGAATGTATCCCTTTGTATCCCTTTGTATCACTTCCTATCACTTTGTACTATGTTGCAATTTCTGTTATTTTGTGTCTTTTAGGCTAAATTTAGATCTTCATCTAAACTCTGCTCCCCTGAAAAGTGATCCATGTGCAGATCACATGTAAAGGGCTCATTTACAGCACAATCCCTGCGTTCCCTGTGCGCTTCTACAAGCTCGATTGCGTCCGTTTTCAGTGCGTTTACATGCGTTTCCGGGCATTTTCAGCATTTTTTTTAAAAAATAATGTTTTCAACTATTTCAATTTCTTATATACTAAATTCAGTGCTGGGACAAGGTCATCTAGAGCGGTGTTTCTCATCTCCGGTCCTCAGGGCCCACTAACAGGCCAGATTTTAAGTATTACCTTGGGGAGATGCAGACTAGAATACTGCAATCACTGAGCAGCAAATGATATCACCTGGGATGTATTTCAGTTTTCTTGCAAACCTGGCCTGTTAGTGGGCCTTGAGGACCGGAGTTGAGAAACACTGATCTAGAGCCCAGGGAAAACATGCCAAATGCATGTCCTGTGCGGGAACTGCTGCCCGTACACCTAAATGAGCTGCTGTAGCTGCGTGAAAAGCAGGAAAAAAGTCCCTGCATCTTTTTCAAAACGCAGCCGCAGGGAAATCGCATGGTGCTTTTGATCTTTTATGGATCAGTGGGGATCTACATAGCAGAGCGGACACGGACCTGTCACCCACCTGCTTACTGGGGAATCTGTACAGGAGAGTGGACACGGATCTGTCATCCACCTGCTCAGCGGGGATCAGTGGGGATCTGCATAGCAGAGCGGACACGGACCTGTCATCCACTTGCTCAGTGGGGATTAGTGGGGATCTGTATAGCAGAACGGACACGGACCTGTCATCCACCAGCTCAGCGGGGATCAGTGGGGATCTGCATAGCAGAATGGACACGGACCTGTCATCCACCTGCTCAGTGGGGATCAGTGGGGATCTGCATAGCAGAACGGACACGGACCTGGCATCCACCTGCTCAGCGGGGATCAGTGGGGATCTGCATAGCAGAACAGACACGGACCTGTCATCCACTGGCTCAGCGGGGATCAGTGGGGATCTGTATAGGAGAGCGGACACGGACCTGTCATCCACCGGCTCAGCGCGGATCAGTGGGGATCTGCATAGCAGAACAGACACGGACCTGTCATCCACCGGCTCAGCGCGGATCAGTGGGGATCTGCATAGCAGAACCGACACGGACCTGTCATCCACCGGCTCAGCGGGGATCAGTGGGGATCTGTATAGCAGAACGGACACGGACCTGTCATCCACCGGCTCAGCCGGGATCAGTGGGGATCTGCATAGCAGAACGGACACGGACCTGTCATCCACCGGCTCAGCGGGGATCAGTGGGGATCTGCATAGCAGAATGGACACGGACCTGTCATCCACCGGCTCAGTGGGGATCAGTGGGGATCTGTATAGGAGAGTGGACATGGACCTGTCATCCACCTGCTCAGCGGGGATCAGTGGGCATCTGTATAGGAGAGTGGACACGGACCTGTCATCCACCTGCTCAGTGGGGATCAGTGGGGATCTGCATAGCAGAACAGACACGGACCTGTCATCCACCTGCTCAGCGGGGATCAGTGGGGATCTGCAGACAGATCCCTCATTGAGCAGAGGGATCCGCTTAGCAGAGTCCGCCCCGTCTGCACAGGGCCTTAGGCTGGTTTCACACTTGTGCGATGCAAGACATCGCATGTAATTCGCACCGCATTGCTGTGCAGGTCACATGCGATATCTGTGCAATGCGAATTCAGCCATACAAACTGTATGGCTGAAATCGCATCGCATTTGCACCAACATTTTCGGATCCTGGAATCGGATCACATGGGTTTTCACACCTATGCGATCCGATTCCTTCACCATTTGACAGTTCGCACTGCGATCTGCATTCCGATCTGGGGGTGCCATTACCTTTACATTTACACCCCCAACGGTTCGCAGACCTCAGTGTGATCCAGTGTGCGATTCAGGTGACATGCAGTAACTGGCACTGAATCGCATCGCACCAGTGTGAACTGGGACTTAGTGCTGCTGATCTCCTACAGCCTCTTTGCAGCAACTTCCTGCCTCTATGTCCTCCAGCAATGAAATTAAATGGTTATGGGCGTAGGAGATGAGATAAAAGCTTCTAAAAGGAGACACAAGCAGTAATAAAGGTTTTCCTTCCCAGTCACTTCAACACTATGCAACAGTTTGCTCATAGGCTTGTGCACAGGGTGTGCCGGATGTGCCTGGGCACACCCTAATCACCCCATGCGCATTATTGCTCTGTATGCCAGCAGGAAGATTGGAAAGATCTCCCTCTTACCGCTTCGACCATAAGAGACGTGTTTACGCATTTCTCTTTCACTGTGCCGGAAGGGAGATCAATGTGTCGGGGTCATACATATGTAGACACGCACACACGTGTTTGAGGTTTGGGGTGCACACCCCAAGGCAATAGGCTGCCCACACCTATGACTTGGGTCACTTTAACCACTTCCGGACCGCCTACCGCATGCATACTGCTGCAGGGCGGAACGGCTGCGCAAAATCACGTACATGTACGTGCACGAGATGTCGGGGGCACGTGAGCGCCGCCGGAGCGCTGCTCCCGCTGTGATTGGAGCCAATCAGCAGGTCCAATCAGCAGGACAGAACGGCGGTCTGCCTATGTAAGCAAGGCAGAATGCTCTTCTGTCACAGAGTAATAGAGAGATCTGCTGAAACACACATCTCTCTTTTCCTCGCAGGGATCCTCAAACTACGGCCCTCTAGCTGTTGAGGAACTACACATCCCATAATGCATTGTAAAACTCTGACATTGACAGACATGACTAGGCATGATGGGACATGTAGTTCCTGAACAACTGGAGGCCATAGTTTGAAGAACCCTGCCTCTAGTGCAGTGATGGCAAATCCTGGCACCCCAGATGTTTTGGAACTATGTTTCCCACGATGCTTAACTACACTGCAGAGCATCTTGGGAAATGTAGTTCCAAAACATCTGGGGTGCCAAGGTTCACCATCACTGATCTGGTGCATCCACTCCCCCACACAGTTAGAAAGCACTCCCTAGGAGCACACTTAACCCTTTGATCACCCCTGGTGTTAACCCCTTCCCTGCCAGTGTCATTAGTACAGTAACAGTGCATTTCTTTTTTTTTTTTTTTTTAAGCACTGATCACTGTATTGGTGTCACTAGTCCCCAAAAAGTGTCACAGATTTTTCCGCCGCAATGTCGCAGTCCCGCTAAAAATCGCTGATCGCCGCCATTATTAGTATAAAAAATTTAAAAAAATAAAAAGTCCGTAAAAATGTATCCCATGGTTTGTAGACGCGATAACTTTTGCGCAAACCAATCAATATACACTTATTAGGATTTGTTTTTTTACCAAAAATATACATATTGGCCTAAAATGACGAAAAAAATTTTTTTTTTACATTTTTTTATGGGATATATAT
This sequence comes from Pelophylax lessonae, assembly GCF_965119305.1. Lineage (NCBI taxonomy): Eukaryota > Metazoa > Chordata > Amphibia > Anura > Ranidae > Pelophylax > Pelophylax lessonae. The sequence continues at coordinate 22,208,119 of NC_138779.1, read as the reverse complement.
TTTATAGCAGAAAGTAAAAAGCAAAAAAAAAAAAAAAATTATATATATATATATATATATATATATATATATATATATATATATATATGTATATATATATTTTTTTTTCAAAAATGTCGCTCTTTTTTTGTTTATAGCGCAAAAAATAAAAATCGCAGAGGTGATCAAATACCACCAAAAGAAAGCTCTATTTGTGGGGGGAAAAAAGACATCAATTTTATTTGGGCACAGCGTCGCACGACCGCGCAAAAAACACTGGCGAAGCACACAGTTAACCCTTTGATTGCCCTAGTTGTTTAACCCCTTCCCTGCCAGTGTCATTAGTACAGTGAGATGCATATTTTTGCACTGATCACTATATTAGAGTCATTGGTCCCCAAAAAGTGTCAAAACTGTCAGTGTCCAATTTATCCGCCACAGTGTCGCAGTCCCGCTATAAGTTGTGGTTTTTGTTTTTTTAACCAAAAATATGTAACAGAATAAATATTGGCCTGAACTGATGAAAAAAATGTATTTTTATTTTTTTTTTTATTTTTTTTTTTTAATTGGCTGTGTTATATTGCAGAAAGTAAAAAATAATGTTTTTTTTTTTTTTCAAAATTGCCTGTATTTTTTTTTTTATAGTGAAAAAAATAAAAACCGCACAGGTGATCAAATTCCCACCAAAAGAAAGCTCTATTTGTGGGAAAAAAAAGACAACAATTTTATTTGGGTACAGCGTCGCAAGAGTGCGCAAAAAACACTGGCTAGGCACACAGTTAACCCTTTAATCACCCTAGATGCTTAACCCCTTCCCAGCCAGCATCATTAGTACAGTGACAGTGCATATTTGTTTTAGCAATGATCACTGTATTAGTGTCACTGGTCCCCAAAAAGATTCAAAATTGTCCAATTTGTCCGCCACAGTGTCACAGTCCCGCTATAAGTTGCTGATTTTTTTTTTTTTTAACCAAAAATATGTAGCAGAATAAATATTGGCCAAAATTTATGAGGAAATTAGATTTTTTACATTTTTTTTTTTTTGGATGTGTTTTATAGCAGAAAGTAAAAAAAAATACTTTTTTTTTTTTCAAAATTGCCTATATTTTTTTGTTTATAGTGAAAAAAATAAAAACCGCACAGGTGATCAAATCCCACCAAAAGAAAAAAAATATTTTAAATTACCTGTATTTTTTTGTTTATAACACAAAAAATAAAAACTTATTGTGATTTTTTTTTTTACCAGAAATATATAACAGAATAATATTGGCCTGAATTGATAACGAAATTTTATTTTTTTACATTTTTTATTGGAATTTTTTTTAGCAGAAAGTAAAAAATATTGTTTTTTTTTTGTTTTTTTTTTCAAAATTGTCTTTCTTTTTTTGTTTATAGCGCAAAAAAATAGAAACCGCAGAGGTGATCAAATCCCACCAAAAGAAAGCTCTATTTGTGGGAAAAAAAGACAACAATTTTATTTGGGTACAGCGTTGCACGACCATGCACTGATCACTGTATTAGTGTCACTATTCCCCAAAAATTGTCAAGAGTGTCAGTTACTGTCCAATTTGTCTGCCGCAGTGCCACAGTCCCATTATAAGTTGCTGATTTATTTTTTTTTACCAAAAATATGTAACAGAATAAATATTGGCCTAAATTGATGAGGAAATTTAGATTTTTTACATTTTTTTTTTTGGATGTGTTTTATAGCAGAAAGTAAAAAAAAATACTTTTTTTTTTTTTTTTTTTCAAAATTGCCTATATTTTTTTGTTTATAGTGAAAAAAATAAAAATAAAATTGGCCTAAATTGATGAGGATATTCGATTTTTTACATTTTTTTTTTTAATTGGATGTGTTTTATAGCATAAAGTAAAAAATATATTATTTTTTCAAAATTGTCGCTCTTTTTTTATTTCTTGTGCAAAAAATAAACACCTGCAGAGTTGATCAAATACTAATCAATATACACTTATTGGGATTTATATTTTATTTTTATTTTTTTACCAAAAATATGTAGCAGAATAAAAATTGGCCTAAATTGATGAGGAAATTCGATTTTTTAAAAAAATTTTATTGGATGTGTTTTATAGCAGAAAGTAAAAAAAAATATATATATTTTTTTTTTAAATTGTCGCTCTTTTTTTGTTTATTGCGCAAAAAATAAAAAACGCAGAGGTGATCAAATACTAATCAATAAACAATTAATGGGATTTATATTTTATTTTATTTTTTTTTTACCAAAAATATGTAGCAGAATAAATACTGGCCTAAATTGATGAGGAAATTCGATTTTATACATTTTTTTTTTTTAATTGGATGTGTTTTATAGCAGAAAGTAAAAAAATATTTTTTTTTTCAAAATTGTCGCTCTTTTTTTGTTTATTGCGCAAAAAATAAAAACAGCAGAGGTGATCAAATACTAATCAATAAACACTTAATGGGATTTATATTTTATTTTATTTTTTTTTTTTACCAAAAATATGTAGCAGAATAAATATTGGCCTAAATTGATGAGGAAATTCGATTTTTTAAATTTTTTTTTTTTTTGGATGTGTTTTATAGCAGAAAGTAAAAAATATATATTTTTTTTCAAAATTGTCGCTCTTTTTTTATTTCTTGCGCAAAAAATAAAAACCTGCAGAGTTGATCAAATACTAATCAATATACACTTATTGGGATTTATATTTTATTTTTATTTTTTTACCAAAAATATATAGCAGAATAAAAATTGGCCTAAATTGATGAGGAAATTCGATTTTTTAAATTTTTTTTATTGGATGTGTTTTATAGCAGAAAGTAAAAAATATATATATTTTTTCAAAATTGTCCCTCTTTTTTTGTTTATTGCGCAAAAAATAAAAACAGCAGAGGTGATCAAATACTAATCAATATACACTTATTGGGATTTATATTTTATTTTATTTTTTTTACCAAAAATATGTAGCAGAATAAATATTGGCCTAAATTGATGAGGAAATTAAATTTTTTAATATTTTTCTATATAGATAGATAGATAGATAGATAGATAGATAGATAGATAGATATGTATATATATATATATATATATTTGTTTTAAAATTGTGGGTATCTTTTTTTGTTTATAGCGCAAAAAATAAAAACCACAGAGGTGATCAAATCCCACCAAAAGTAAGCTCTATTTGTGGGGAAAAAAAGACAACAATTGTTTTTGAGTACGGCATCGCACGGCTGCGCAATTTTCAGTTAAAGCAATGCAGTGTCGTTTTGCAAAAAATAGCCTAGTCATTAAGGGGGTAAAACCTTCCGGCGCTGAAGTGATTGAAAGGGCCGTTCACACCAGTGAGCTGTGCTTAAAGGCATGGCCACTAGAGGGCACTGCGACACACAGTGTAAGTCCCAATGCATTCAACTGTTTTTTTTATTCTTTACTGACATTTAGCTGACATTTCAATACAGTTGTATGCATGACGGCGATGTGGTGGTTTGCGGTAAAACGCACTGCGCTGAACAAAATGACTGCCTGCAGTTTAGCTGTACACATGCAACCAATGCCGTTTCAGCTGAGCTGTGTTTTTCGCCGCATAAAAAAAAAATCTGCCGAAACCCGGGATCGAACCAGGGACCTTTAGATCTTCAGTCTAACGCTCTCCCAACTGAGCTATTTCGGCTCTGTAACAACCAAAAATTTTAGAAAAAGTGGGGGGAGGAGACGGTGTTTAACACTTTCACTGCTGGACTAATTTCTCCATTTTATTTAAAAAAAATTTTTTTTTTTTTTTTTTTACAAAATGCATACAATTGTGTTTTTTTACATTTTTATTTTTTTTAATTTTTATTTTTTTATTTTTTTAGGGCCAGTTCACATCATAGAAACGCAGTCCAAAAAGTAGAACTTCAGGCAAAACTTTGGCTAGAGTAATGGCGGCCATACACTGTACCAAAAATCCTTCCAACTCATTTTCCAAAAACGAACACTCGGCCGTGAGAGCAGACGATCGTCCCGTCATGTAATGACCGCACTTTGATCGATAATCCGTTTGATGGACGTAAATTAATCCGTTTTTCGTGCATTTTGTCACATATGCCCAGTGCAACCAGTTCAAGAAACACATTAACCACTTCTGGCCCGGAAGATTTTCCCCGCTAATGACCAGGCCATTTTTTGCAATTCGGATATTATTTAACTGACAATTGCGCGGTCGTGCAACGCTGTACCCAAATAAAATTGATGTCCTTTTTTTACCCACAAATAGAGATTTCTTTTGGTGGTATTTGATCACCTGTTCGGTTTTAATTTTTTGCGCTATAAACAAAAAGAGAGCAACAATTCTGAAAAAAAATATATATATATTTTTCACTTTCTGCTACATAACATCAAAAAACAAAAAAAAAACTACATATTTTTGGTAAAAAAAAATCCCAAGAAGCGTATTTTGATTGGTTTGCGAAAAAGTTATCGCGTCTACAAACTAGGGGAAAGATTTATGTCATTTTTATTTATTTATTTATTTTACTTTTTTACCCCCTTAATGACAAGGCCATTTTTTGCAATTTGGTTATTATTTAACTGACAATTCCGCGGTCGTGCGACGCTGTACCCAAAACAAATAGAGATTTCTTTTGGTGGTATTTGATCACTTGCGGTTTTAATTTTTTGCGCTATAAACAAAAAAAGAGTGACAATTCTGAAAAAAAAAATAAAAAAACAATATTTTTCACTTTCTGCTATAAAACATCAAAAAACAAAAAAATGTAAAAATCTAATTTTTTTCATCATTTTAGGCCAATTTGTTTTCTGCTACATATTTTTGGTAAAAAAAAATCCCAATAAGCGTATTTTGATTGGTTTGCGCAAAAGTTATTGCATCTACAAACTACGGGAAAGATTTATGTCATTTTTATTGTTATTTTTTTTTTTTACTAGTAATGGCGGCGATTTGTGTATTTTAGCGGGACTGCGACATTGCAGCGGACAGATCGGACCCCTAACTGACATTTTTGACACTTTTGGGGGGACCAGTGACAATACTACAGTAATCAGTGCTAAAAATATGCACTGCCACTGTACTAATGACACTGGCAGGGAATGGGTTAACACCAGGGGCGATCTAAGGGTTAAATGTATGCCTAGGGAGTGTTTTCTAACTGTGAGGGGGATGGGCTTGTGGAACCAATACTAAACGAAATACTAATACTAAATACTAATATAAAATTACTAATTAATTAAATTAAATTATTTAAACGAATTAAAATACTAAATACTATTATACTAAATACTAATATAAAATTACTAATTAATTAAATTAAATTATTTAAACAAATTAAAATACTAAATACTATTACTAAAAAAAAAAAAAAAAAAAAAAAAAAAAAAACTAAATTGGAGGATCACAAGCGCTCTGTGTTCATTCCGGAGAGAACAACGGTCTGCTGTGTTTACAACAGCAGACCTCCATTCTCTATTCACGGGGAGCGATCGCAGGTGCCCAGCGGCAGTCGTGGGCGCTGGCCCTGTGGATCTGCTTCCTCGCTGCCAAATGGAGGTGGGCGCGCACCACCGGCGATGCGCACGCGCCCCCCAGGAGCACTCCTGCCAATTTCGATACAGGTACGGCGATTCGCGCAGCCAAGCCAGCCTGCAGCAGTATATCTGCGGTGGGCGGTCGGCAAGTGGTTAAAGTAACGCAGTGCCGTTTCGCAAAAAATGGCCTGGTCATTAAGGGGGGTAAAATCTTCCAAATCTGAAGTGGTTAAAGGCTCATTCATATCAAGGCATGGCCACTAGAGGGCACTGCGACACACAGTGCATGCAACTGTTTTTTTTCTTTTTTTACTGACAGCTGACATTTCAATACAGTTGTATGCACGGCGGCGATGTGGTGGTTTGCGGTAAAACGCACTGCGCTCACTGCGGTAGCTGTACACATGCAACCAATGGCGTTTCAGCTGAGCTGGATTTTTCGCCACATAAAAAAAAAAGATTTTCTGCCGAAACCCGGGATCGAACCAGGGACCTTTAGATCTTCAGTCTAACGCTCTCCCAACTGAGCTATTTCGGCTCTGTAATAATGAAAATTTTTTGAAAAAGTGGGGGAGGAGACGGTATTTAACTCTTTCACTGCTGGACTAATTTTTCCATTTTATTAAAATTTTGTTTTTGTTTTTTGTTTTTTACAAAATGCATACAATTGTGTTTTTTATTTATTTATTTATTTATTTATTTATTTATTTATTTATTTATTTATTTTTTTTAGGGCCAGTACACATCATAGAAACGCAGTCCAAAAATTAGAACTTCAGGCAAAACTTTGGCTAGAGTAATGGTGGCCATACACTGTACCAAAAATCCTTCCAACTCCTTTTCCAAAAACGAACACTCGGCCGTGAGAGCAGACGATCGTCCCGTCATGTAATGACAGCATTTTCATCAATGAACCGTTCAATGGACAAAAATTTATCAGTTTTTCGGTCATTTTGTCACATATGCCGAGTGTAACCAGTTCGGGAGAGAAACACATTAACCACTTCGGGACCAGAAGGATTTTCCCCCCTTAACCACTTTACCACCGGAGGATTTTGCTGTCTTACGTCCAGGCCACTTTTTGCGGTTCGGCGCTGTGCGACTTTAACGGACAATTGCGCAGACGTGCGATGCCCTACCCAAACGAAATTTACGTCCTTTTTTCCCCATAAACAGAGCTTTCTTTTGGTGGTATTTGATCCCCTGTGTGATTTTCACTTTTTGTGCTATAAACAAAAAAAGAGCGTAAATTTTGAAAAAATAACAATATTTTTCACATTTTTTTATATGAAATCCCCCCCCCCCCCCCAAAAAAAAAGTAAAAATCCCAATTTTTTTAAATTTTTGGCCAATTTGTTTTCTGCTACCTATGTTTGGTTAAAAAAATCACAATAAGCGTATTTTGATTGGTTTGCGCAAAAGTTATTGCGTTTACTAACTAAGGGAAAGATTTTTGTCATTTTTGGTGTTTTTTTTTTAACGAGTAATGGCGGCGATCTGCGTTTTTTTTTGCGGGACTGCGACATTGCGGCGGACAGATCGGACCCTTGACTGACATTTTTGACACTTTTGGGGTTACCAGTGACATTGCTACAGTAATCAGTGCTATATATATGCGCTGTTACTGTAAAAATTACACTGGCAGGGAAGGGGTTAACTTTATTGGAGAGGGAGGGGTTAATGTATGCCTGGTGCTTACTGACGTGTGTGGGGGGAGGGGACTGAGTGACACAGGGACAGATCGGATGTCCAGCTATGCTGAATCCTGCAATCTGACCCTGCCTGTCACTTAGGAGATCCGCCCGCTTGTGTTTACACAAGCAGGCGGATCTCCACACTCGATTCCCCGACGATCGGGGAAGAGCGGCGGCGATCACCGCCGCTCCTCCCCTGGCCCGACTCCCGCTGTGAATGAATACAGCGGGAGCGAGCCTCCGGCGGTGCGCGAGCGCCGCCCACAAGGGGAGGGGTCAAGCGACGTAGGTCTACGTCGCTGGAAGATAACTAACCACTTTGCCGCAGTAGAGCTCGAGTGAGCGGTCGGCAAGTGGTTAAAGAGGAAGTAAACTCTTCCTTTTTTTTTTTTTCCTTTCTTTTTCCCCTGCAAAGTAAATGCATAATGTGCTAGTATGTGCGACGCTGCACCTAAATAAAATTGATGTCCTTTTTTCCCACAAATAGAGCTAGAGATAGAAAATTTGATCACCTGTGCGGTTTTTATTTTGTTTGCGTTATAAACAAAAAAAGAGCGACAATTCTGAAAAAAATAAAAATAATAATAATGTTTTTCACTTTCTGCTATATAACATTCCCAAAAAAAAAAAAAAAGCATTTTAGGCTAATTTGCATTCTGTTACATATTTTTGGTAAAAAAAAATCCCAATAGCTGTATATTAATTGCTTTGCGAAAAATTTATCACATTACTAGTAATGGCGGCGATCTGCGATTTTTAGCGGGACTGCGACATTGTGGTGGACAGATCGGACCCCTAACTGACATTTTTTGACACTTTTGGGGTTACCAGTGACATTACTACAGTAATCAATGCTAAAAATATGCACTGTTACTGTAATAATGACACTGGCAGGGAATGGGTTAACACCAGGGGCGATCTAAGGGTTAAATGTATGCCTAGGGAGTGTTTTCTAACTGTGAGGGGGACGGGCTTGTGGAACCAATACTAAACTAAATACTAATACTAAATTACTAATTAATTAAATTAATTAAACTTATTAAATTAATTAAATTCAATAATTTAAACTAATTAAAATACTAAATACTAATACTAATCATACTAATCAGTGCTAAAAATATGCACTCTTACTGTAATGATGACACTGGCAGGGAAGGGGTGAGATCAAAGGGTTAAATGTGAGCCTAGGGGGTGTTTTCTAACTGTGAGGGGGAAGGGCTTGTAAAATAAATACAGAGACCTGTGTTTCTAAAAAGGAGGAACACAGGAGCTCTGTTTTGATTCCTGAGAGAACAACATTGTGGGTGATCAAAGGGTTAAATGTAAGCCTAGGGGAGTGTTTACTCACTGTATAGGGGCGGGGTTTGTGAAATGACCATAGAGACATGTGATCCTATATAGAAGGATCACATGCGCTCTGTGATCATTCCAGAGAGAAAAACGGTCGGCTGTGTTTACACATTTGACAAATCGCATGTCAAATTGGAGTCAATTGCTACCAATGGCACCATCTGTATCGGTGCGACGCCGACTTTGCACCGATTCCCAAAAGTCGTTTCTGCACTGCTATTGGTGACTTTGGGGAGCGATTTCAATAGACATCTGTGCAGGAACCCTAAAAAAATATAAATAAATACATTTTTAAAATTTTTTTAAAAAAATACGACAATTGTATGCATTTTATATAAAAGAAAAAAAAATTAAATGGTGGAAAAATCAGTCCAGCAGTGAAAGAGTTAAATACAGTTTCCATCCCTCTTTTTCAAAAATTTTCAATCATCAAGGAGCCGAAATAGCTCAGTTGGGAGAGCGTTAGACTGAAGATCTAAAGGTCCCTGGTTCGATCCCGGGTTTCGGCAGAAGATTTTTTTACATGGTGAAAAATCCAGCTCAGCTGAAATAAGATTAGAAAATGATGTCGTAATTTCATCTCAACACCAAAAACGAAAAAAAAAAAAAGTAATAATTTGCAAACTTGTAAACGAAGTCTGAATTTCGCAGTGAAAATCACAGTAATCTACCATTTTTAGTGGGACTGCGACATTGTGGTGGACAGATCGGACCCCTAACTGACATTTTTTGACACTTTTGGGGGTACCAGTGACATTACTACAGTAATCAGTGCTAAAAATATGCACTGTTATTGTAATAATGACATTGGCAGTGAAGGGGAGAGATCAAAGGGTTAAATGCGAGCCTAGGGGGTGATTTCTAACTGTTAAGGGGAAGGGATTGTAAAATCAATACAGAGACCTGTGTGTCTAAATGGGAGGAACACAGGAGCTCTGTTTTGATTCCTGAGAGACCAACGGTCTGCTGTTTTTACAACAGTAGACCGCCATTTTCTCTTCACGGAGAGCGATCACCTGTGCCCGGCGGCAATCTCGCTCTGACAATCGCAGCGATACCTCACATGTGTGATCTGAACACCGTTTTCATTTGTGGGCATGACTTACAGTACGTATGCGTTTTCTTTGGTGTACGAGCACGCCGGGACTGGGGTACTTTAAACCCTTTTTTTTTTAATTATTTTATTTTATTATTTTATTTATTTTTATTATTTATTTTTTCCTATTTATTTTATTTTATTTTATTATTTTATTTATTTTTATTTTTTTTTATTTATTTTATTTTATTTTTTTATTATTTTATTTTATTTATTTTTATTATTTTATTTATTTTTTATTTTTTATTTTTTTCTCTATTTATTTTATTTTATTTTTTATTTTTTTTCACTGTGTCGTTCAATAAAATAAAATAAAAATAAAAATCTGATCACTTTTATTGCTGCCATGTAATGTAAACATCCCTTGTGAAGGTAATATTCAGTGACAGGTACTCTTTATGGAGGGATCAGGGGTCTAAAAGACCCCAAGCCCCTCCACTGCACTTCAAAGTAGCACACATGTGTGATCTGAACACCGTTTACATTTGTGGGCACGACTTACAGTATGTATGCGTTTTCTTTGGTGTACGAGCACGCCGGGACTGGGGTACTTTAAAACCTTTTTTTTTTTTTTCTATTTATTTTATTTTAATATTTTTTTATTATTTTATTTATTTCTATTTTATGTATATTTTTATTTTTTTTCTATTTATTTTATTTTATTTTTTATTATTTTATTTATTTTTATTATTTTTTTATTTTTTATTTTTTTCTATTTGTTTTATTTTATTATTTTTTATTATTTTATTTTTTATTTTTTATTTTTTTTCCTATTTATTTTATTTTATTTTTTATTTTTTTCACTGTCCCTTTTAATAAAAAAAAAATCTGATCACTTTTATTGCTGCCACAAGCAATGTAAACATCCCTTGTGAAGGTAATATTCAGTGACAGGTACTCTTTATGGAGGAATTGGGAGTCTAAAAGACCCCCAATCCCCTCCACTGCACTTCAAAGTATTCAAAATGCCAAAATCTGAAATTATTGAATACTGACAATTTTTTTTTTTAAATCAGCGCCATTGGCTGCTGAATAACCTGGAAGTGACGTCCCTTCCGGGTTACATGATGGGAGACCCGATCTAAGTCAAATTTTGTTCGGGACTCCAAACAGCCGGCGGACATGCTGGCTGGTCACACGGGTCTCCTGGTGGGACCTGGTTAGCAATGATTACTGTAGTAATGTCACTGGTCCCCCCCAAAAGTGTCAAAAATGTCAGTTAGGGGTCCGATCTGTCCGCCGCAATGTTGCAGTCCCGTTAAAAATCGCAGATCTCCACCATTACTAATTAAAAAAAAAAAAATGACACAAATCTTTCCCTTAGTTTGTAGACGTGATAACTTTTGCGCAAACCAATCAAAATACATTTATTGGGATTTTTTTTTACCAAAAATATGTAGCAGAATATAAATTGGCCTAAAATCATGAAAAAAATTTGAGTTTTACATTTTTTTTTTTATAGAGAATGTTTTATAGCTACTCCTGATGACGTCTGTATGACGAAACGCGTAGAGTGTCACTGCATCACTTCCGCCTTTGCTTTTGGGACGCACTTCCGGACAGCTTTCCGGAACAGTTACAGCGCGGCAGACCTCCCGGCTCATGTTGATTTTAACCTGTTGACCACCCCCCCCCCCCGCCTTTTTACTGCGACAGAGTGACCTTCCTGTGCAAACCGACATAGACCTACGTCAGTCACGCGCCGGCAGCTAGGGGGCGAGCGCGCACCGCCCCCACTCGCCAGCGGTGACTCCGATGCATGGGACAAGCGGCTCCGATTGCCGCCTGACACCCGCGATCATTCCCCACTGAGAGAGAAGAATAAATACAGCTGACCGTTCTTCTCCCTGGAATGATCACAGAGCGCCTGTGATCCTTCTATATACGATCACAGGTCTCTATGGTCATTTCACAAGCCACGCCCCCCACAGTTAGAAACACACCCCTAGGCTCACATTTAACCCCTTGATCACCCACAGGGTTAAACCCTTCCCTGCCAGTGTCATTATTACAGTAACAGTGCATATTTATAGCACTGATTACTGTAGTAATGTCACCGGTCCCCCCAAGAGTGTAAAAAATGTCAGTTAGGGGTCCAATCTGTGCGCCGCAATGTCGCAGTCCCGCCAAAAATTCCAGATCGCCGCCATTACTAGTAAAAAAAAATGACATAAATCTTTTGCGCAATCCAATCAATAAACGCTTATTGCGATTTTTTTTTTTTTTTTTTTACCAAAAATATGTAGCAGAATACAAATTGGCCTAAAATGATGAAGAAATTTGATTTTTACATTTTTGTTAATTGGGAATGTTATATAGCAGAATGTGAAAAATATTGTTTTTTTTTTTTTCCCGAAATTGTGCTTTTTGCTCTTTTTTTGTTTATAGCGCAAAAAATAAAAATCGCAAAAGTGATCAAATATCACCAAAAGAAAGCTGTTTATGGGGGAAAAAGGACATGAATTTTATTTGGGTACAGCGTCGGTTAAAATAACGCAGTGCTGAATCGCACAAAAATGGCCTGGTCATTACGGGGGGGGGGGGGGGGGAATTCCTGCAGCTGAAGTGGTTAAGCTTTGAGAGCAAAAGAGAGAAGCTGATTGGTTGGCATTGAGCAGCTGATCAGGATTCTGGCAGCTCCAGCCCACTTCCCAGCAATGTCAGGATGGCCGAGCGGTCTAAGGCGCTGCGTTCAGGTCGCAGTCTCCTCTGGAGGCGTGGGTTCGAATCCCACTTCTGACAGCAACATTTTTACTATTTACAGAAGAATTGCAACATGATATTCCCAATATGTGAGATAATGACAGTACAGGGAGGGGAGCGCCTACCTGACAAAGTCCAACAGGTCACATGACAGTGCGCTTTACTTTGTTGTCACACTGCCAAGATATATATATATATTATTCAATATTCTTTTTTGCATTATGTTTTGGGGGGAACATGGGATTGAACCACTTCTGGACCGGAAGGATTTGCCCCCTTAATGACCAGGCCATTTTTTGCGATTCGGCACTGCGTTACTTTAACGTACAATTGCGTACATAGGCAACGGGGATCTGCCTATGAAACAACGCAGATCGGCGACCTATCAGTAGGGAAGGCATGGATCCTGTGTTCCTGCAATGCAGATATACGTATCTATGCCTTCCCCTAGTAAAAACCCCTCCCCCACTATACAAACACTGGCTAGGCACGTATTTAACCCTTTGATCGCCCCTGGGGTTAACCCCTTCCCTGCCAGTGTCATTATTACAGTGACAGTGCATATTTTTAGCTCCGATTACTGTAGTAATGTCACTGGTACCCCCAAAAGTGTCAAAAAATGTCAGTTAGGGGTCCGATCTGTCCGCCGCAATGTCGCAGTCCCGCTAAAAGTCGCAGATCGCCGCCATTACTAATTTAAAAAACATAAAAATATCCGCTAGTTTGTAGACGCGATAACTTTTGCGCAAACCAATCAATCTACTCTTATTGGGATTTTGTTTACCAAAAATGTGTAGCAGAAAACCTAAAATGATGAACAAAATTTGATTTTTCCATTTTTTTTTATTGGGAATGTTTTATAAAAATATTGTTTTTTTTTTCCCCAAAATTGTGTTTTTTTTTTTTTGTTTTTTTTGTTTATAGCGCAAAAAATAAAAATCACAGAGGTGATCAAATACCACCAAAAGAAAGCTCTATTTGTGGGGGGGAAAATACATCAATTTTATTTATGTACAGTGTCGCACGACCGCGCAATTGTCAGTTAAAGTAACGCAGTGCCGAATTGCAGGAGGGGGGTGAATGTTCTGCAGCTGAAGTGGTTAAGCTTTGAAAGCAAAAGAGAGAAGCTGATTGGTTGGCATTGAGCAGGTGATCAGGATTCCGGCAGCTCCAGCCCACTTCCCAGGGATGTCAGGATGGCCGAGCGGTCTAAGGCGCTGCGTTCAGGTCGCAGTCTCCTCTGGAGGCGTGGGTTCGAATCCCACTTCTGACAGCAACATTTTCACTCTTTACAGAAGAATTGCAACATGATATTCCGAATATGTGAGATAATGACAGTACAGGGAGGGGAGCGCCTACCTGACAAAGTCCAACCGACCAACAGGTCACATGACACTGCGCTTTACTTTGTTGTCATGCTACAATGATATATATATACTGTATATATATATATATATGCACACAGTGTATATATTAATTTTTGCAATATATTATGTTTTGTGGGGTACATGGGATTGAACCACTTCTGGACCGGAAGGTTTTACCCCCTTAATGACCAGGCCATTTTTTTGTGATTCAGCACTGCATTAATTTAACTGACAATTGCGCGGTCGTGCGACGCTGCACCCAAATAAAATCGATGCCCTTTTTTCCCCCACAAATAGAGCTTTCTTTTGGTGGTATTTGATCACCTGTGCGATTTTTTTTTTTTTCTTTTTGCGCTATAAACAAAAAAAAAGAGCGACAATTCTGAAAAAAGAAAAACAATATTTTTTACTTTCTGCTATAAAACATTCCCAATTAAAAAATTTAAAAAATCTATTTTTTTCATCATTTTCGGCCAATTTGTATTCTGTTACAAATTTTTGGTTAAAAAAAATCCCAATAAGTGTATATTGATTGGTTTGCGTAAAAGTTTTTGCGTCTACAAACTATGGGAAAGATTTATGTATTTTTATTTATTTATTATTTACTAGTAATTTTTTTTTTTTACTTTCTGCTATAAAACATCCAATAAAAAAAAACTATTTTTTTCATTATTTTAGGCCAATTTGTATTCTGTTACAAATTTTTGCTTAAAAAAATCCCAATAAGTGTATATTGATTGGTTTGCGCAAATGTTTTTGCGTCTACCAACTATGGGAAAGATTTATGTATTTTTATTTATTTATTTTTTTTAGTAATTTTTTTTTTTTTTTTACTTTCTGCTATAAAACATCCAATAAAAAAAAAAAAACTAATTTCTTCATTATTTTAGGCCAATTTGTATTCTGTTACAAATTTTTGGTTAAAAAAAATCCCAATAAGCGTATTTTGATCGGTTTGCGCAAACGTTTTTGCGCCTACAAACTAGGGGAAAGATATATATGTCATTTTTATTTATTTATTTTTACTAGCAATGGCGGCGATCTGCAAATTTTTAGCGGAACTGCGACATTGTGGCAGACAGATCGGACCCCTAATTGACATTTTCTGACACTTTTGGGGGGACCAGTGACATTACTACAGTAATCAGTGCTAAAAATCATTAAAAAATAAATAAATAAATAAAAATAAAAATTTTTTAACATTTTAGGCCAATTTGTTTTCTGTTACAAATTTTTATTTAAAGAAAAAAAAAAACCCAATAAGCGTGTTTTGATTGGTTTGCGCAAACGTTTTTGCGCCTACAAACTAGGGGAAAAGATGTATGTCATTTTTATTTATTTATTTATTTTACTAGTAATGGCGGCAATCAGCGATTTTAAGCGGGACTGCGACATTGCGGCGGACAGATCGGACCCCTAACTGACATTTTCTGACACTTTTGGGGGGACCGGTGACATTACTACAATAATCAGTGCTAAAAATCATAAAAAAAAAATTAAAAATCAAAAATTTTTAACATTTTAGGCCAATTTGTTTTCTGCTACATATTTTTGGTAAAAAAAAAAAAAAAAATCGCAATAAGTGTATTTTGATTGGGTTGCGCAAAATTTATCGTGTCTACTAACTAGGGGAAAGATTTATGTAATTTTTATTGTTTTTTTTTTTTTTTTACTGGTAATGGCGGCGATCTGTGATTTTTTTAGCGGGACTGCGACATTGCGGCGGACAGATCGGACCCCTAACTGACATTTTTGACACTTTTGGGGTTACCAGTGACATTACTACAGTAATCAGTGCTATACATATGCTCGGTTACTGTAATAATGACACTGGCAGGGAAGGGGTTACTACCAGGGGCGATCAAAGGGTTAAATGTGTCTCTAGGGGGTGCTTTCTAACTGTGGGGGGGATGGGCTTGCTGCATGAATACAGAGACCTGTGTTTCTAAATCAGAGGATCCCTGTGTTTATTACTGACAGAACAACGGTCTGCTGTGTTTACCGCCGTTCGCTCTCCACGGGAAGCGATCACGGGTGCAGACAGGTGGGCCGTTTTGCGGGACAGAGCCGAGCTGCCGCAGTAAAAACGACAGAGACTGGTCGGCAAGTGATTAAAATTGTTTATTGTAGTATAAAATTCAGATTTCATCTACAAGTTTGCAAATTATTTTATTTTTTTTTTTTTTTGGTGTAGAGATGAAATTATGACATCATTTTCTAATCTAATTTCAGCTGAGATGGATTTTTCACCATATATAGAAAAAAAGTTCTGCCGAAACCCGGGATCGAACCAGGGACCTTTAGATCTTCAGTCTAACGCTCTCCCAACTGAGCTATTTCGGCTCTGTGGTGACAGAAATTTTTGAAAAAGAGGGAAGGAGACGATGTTTAACTCTTACACTGCTGGACTGACTTTTCCACACTTTAAATTATTTTCTTTTTTTTTCTTTTATACAAAATGCATACAATTGTTGACAAAAAGTCCGTAAATGTATCCCCTAGTTTGTAAATGCGATAACTTTTTACGCAAACCAATCAATATACGCTTATTAGGATTTTTTTTTTTTTTTTTACCAAAAATATGTAGCAGAATACAAATTGGCCTAAAATGATAAAAAAAAAAAAATTGATTTCAAAATGTTTTTTATTGGATATATTTTATAGCAGAAAGTAAAAAAAAAATACATATATATTCTTTTTTTTTTTTTTTAAATGTCGCTCTTTTTTTGTTTGTAGCGAAAAAAAAAAAAAGACATCAATTTTATTTGGGCACAGCGTCGCATGACCGCGCAAAAAAAAAAACAAAAACAGTGGCGAAGCACACAGGTAACCCTTTAATCGCCCTAGATGTTTAACCCCTTCCCTGCCAGCAGTGGCGGCTGGTGCTCAAAATTTTTTTGGGGGGGGGGGGCGCAAAAAGAAAAATGTAAAAAGAAAAATGTAATAGGTATTGCTTTGCGGCAAAAAAACGCGGTAAAAATATTGCATGACTTTGAGGTCATGGTTCAGGCATGGCACAGGTGATGGTATAGGCATGGCACATGTGATGGTATAGGCATGGCACAGGTGATGGCACAGGTGATGGTATAGGCATGGCACATGTGATGGTATAGGCATGGCACAGGTGATGGGACAGGTGATGGCATAGACATGGCACAGGTGATGGGACAGGTGATGGCATAGACATGGCACAGGTGATGGCACAGGTGATGGCACAGGTGATGGCATAGGCATGGCACAGGTGATGGCATAGGCATGGCACAGGTGATGGTATAGGCATGGCACAGGTGATGGCATAGGCATGGCACAGGTGATGGCACAGGTGATGGCATAAACATGGCACAGGTGATGGCATAGGCATGGCACAGGTGATGGCATAGGCATGGCACAGGTGATGGCATAGGCGATGGCACAGGTGATGGCATAGGCATGGCACAGGTGATGGCATAGGTGATGGTACAGGCATGGCACAGGTGAGGGCACAGGTCGGCTTCAATCACTTACCTTCTGACGGCAGCGGGATGGCGGGATTCCGGGAACGAGACGAGCAGTGCCGTGGACGTCCTCCTCTTCAGTCTTCTGTCTTCCGGTCCGGGCGGCGGGAAGGAGATCGGGCGGTGACGGTGCGTGACTGACGCACGCACCGTCACCGCCCCCATTGCGAGTCAGCGATGTCTTGGATGATGATTGGTCCAGGCTGGAGACTGGACCAATCACAGCCAGGATATCACAAAGGTGGGGGTGGCTCAGCGCTTTTTCCTGCGCCCAGGTTACGCCCCCAGAAGGCAGCCAATCGGCGCCTCTTCTGGGTCGTAAACCCCACACCCCCCCCCCCCCCATAGCCACCAGGCCGAGCGCATAGGCCTGCGAACACAATTTTTTTTTTTCAAAACTCTATTTGTTCTTTTTGTCATTTTTTTTTTTCTATTTTTTTTTTCTTTTTTTTTTAAAGGGGGGGCGGTGCTCTGGCGCCCCCTATGCACGGGCCGCCACTGCCTGCCAGTGTCATTAGTACAGCGAGAGTGCATATTTTTAGCACAGATCACTATATTAAATATTAAATAAAAAAAATCCCTTAGTTTGTAGACGCGTTAACTTTTGCGCAAACCAATCAATATACGCTTATTGTGATTTTTTTTTACCAAAAATATGTAGCAAAAAACAAATTGGCCTAAAATGTTAAAAATTTTTGATTTTTAATTTTTTTTTTTTGGGGGGGGGGGGGGGGATGTTATATAGCAGAATGTGAAAAATACCGTATATATATATATATATTTTTTTTTTTCAGAATTGTCGCTCTTTTTTTGTTTATGGCGCAAAAAATAAAATGTGATCAAATACCACCAAAATAAATCTCTATTTGTGGGGGAAAAAGGACGTCAATTTTATTTGAGTACAGCGTTGCACGACGGCGCAATTTTCCGTTAAAGTATTGCAGGGCCGAATTGCAAAAAATGGCCTGGTCATTAAGGGGGCAAATCCTTCCGGCCCAGAACTGGTTAAAGCGGTAGTGTACTTTTTACCTACAGGTAAGCCCTATAATGAGACCTATAATAATATAATAATAATATTAACCTCCCTGGCGGTATGATTATGTCAGGAATTATGTACCAAAAGCGGTACAATTCTTTTCATGGAAATTTGGCGTTCTGTATTATAGGCCTACAATTCTTAGTAATTACTGACTTAAACCTGACCAAAACAAGAGTCTAGTAGACATCCCAGATGTGATAAATTTGAAACACAAACACATGAATTATAATCGAATCAATAATATAATTTTATTATATAATATATATAATAAAATTATATTATTGATTAGACTATAATTCATGCATTATATATATATATATATATATATATATATATATATATATATGTGTGTGTGTGTATATATATATATATATATATATATATATATATATATATATATATATATATATATATATATATATATATATAACGCATGAATTATAATCGAATCAATAATATAATTTTATATATATATATATATATATATGTGTGTATATAGGTATATATATATATATATATATATATATATATATACATGTGTGTGTGTGTGCATATATATATATATATATATATATATATGTATATATATACATATATACATATATAAAATGTGTTTTGTGTTTTGTGCAACTTTTTTTTTTTTTTAATTTCCCTTCCTAGTTCCGCTCCCATGCAGCATTGCTGCTGCAGGGAACGGAACTAGGAAGTCATCACACCGACGGAGGACGGAGGAGCGGCGGGACTCTCAGCTGGCGGTCACAGCAATGAGAGATCATCGCTGGATCGCCAAGAGAAGGTAAGAGAACACCGCTGCGCTCTCTGCACATCCACCCTGAGCGTGACTCGGGGATACCAATCCTGGTATGAAAAATCCACCCCGAGTCACGCTCGGGGTTACCGCTAGGGAGGTTAATATAATAATATAATAATAATAATAAGGCCTATAATAATATAATATAATAATAATAATAATATAATAATAATAATAATACCTATAATAATATAATAATAATATTAATATAATAATATAATATAATAATAATAATATTATAATAATAATAATAATATTAATAATAATAATAATAATAATAAGACCTATAATAATATAATATAATAATAATAATAATAATATAATAACAATAATAATAATAATAATAATAATATAATAATAATAATAATAAGACCTATAAGAATATAATATAATAATAATAATAATAATAATAATAATAATATAATAATAATAATAAGACCTATAATAAGAGTTACCTGTAGGTAAAATTAATATCTCCTAAACCTGCACGGTTTAGGAGATATTCACCCTGCATGCAGCTGCTGACACCAGCGGCGCATGCGCTCTGAAGGTCCGGCGTATCTTGCCAGAAAGTGAACTCCCACGTGCATGCGCAGGAGTGACGTCATTGCGGCTCCGGCCACTCACAGCACCGGAGCTATCGAACCCGGAAGAGACGCAGAGGGAACATGTCTGCTCCCTCGGTGGTGTCCGGGCGACCGTATGGGGGCTTCGTTCTAATGTGAGAATTTCATAATGTGCTAGTATGCGATGTATACTAGCACATTATGCCATTGTCCTGCAGGGTTTTTTTTTTTTTGGGGGGGGGGGGATACAACTACTTTAATACTTATTGTTTTTAATGTCTTTAATTGTTTTTATCATTATTGTGTGCACCAGATTGACCTTGCAGGGGCTGTGGGGTGGCAATATGATTTCATATTTATTTTGATAACGTTGTGTATTTCTCTTCATTACGCACTATTGTTGGTTTATTGATTTATTTATGCAGCGGCAGCATTTTTAGTGTTTTACCTCATGAGATTCTGCATCTAGCTTTTTTTTTAGGATTTACTATTTGTTTTTATTTATTTATATTTCATTGTTGCTTGCACTGATTTTTAGACCCCGTTCACGCTGGGGCGAAGCTACTTGCCGGGGCGCACCGCGACCTCGGAGCGGCCGGCACGGACTTCATATCATTGAAGTCAATGCAGGTCGCTCCGGGTCACCCCAAAGAAGCTCCGGACCCTTTTTCTAAGTCGGAGCGACTTGTGTCGCTCCTATTAGAACGGGTCCGCAGCTTCTCTATGGCAGGCGACCTACGGCGACCTGTCAGGCGACCAGGGCGCCTGACAGGTCGCCCCAGTGTGAACGGGGTCTTACAGTTTCAGATTCCTTAACCACTTTTGGACCGGAAGGATTTGCCTCCTTAATGACCAGGTCATATTTTGCGATTCGGCACTGCGTTACTTTAACTGACAATTGCGCGGTCGTGCGACACTAAATAAAATTGATGTCCTTTTTTTCCCACATTTTTTCCCAATTTTTTGCGGTATAAACAAAAAAAAGAGCGACGATTTTAAAAAAATATCAATATTTTTCACATTTTCTTATCACATTTTTTTTATATGAAATTCCCCCAAAAAAATGTAAAAATCTAATTTTTTTTAACATTTTAGGCCAATTTGTTTTCTGGTACATATTTATGGTAAAAAAAAAAAAATGCAATAAGCGTATTTTGATTGGTTTGCGCAAAAGTTATTGCGTTTACTAACTACGGGAAAGATTTACGTCATTTTTTATTATGTTTTTTTTTTAACTAGTAATGGCGGTGATCTGCGGGAAAAAAAAATAAAAACAATATTTTTCACTCCCCCGCCAAAAAAAATGTAAAAAGCTAATTTTTTCATCATTTTTGGGCCAATTTGTTTTCTGCTACATATTTTGGGTGAAAAAAAAAATCGCAATAAGCCTATTTTGATTGGTTTGCACAAATCACGTCTACAAACTAGGGGAAAAGATTTTTTTTACTAGTAATGGCAACAATCTGTGATTTTTTGCGGGACTGCGACATTCCGGAGGACAGATCGGACCCCTAACTGACATTTTTGACACTTTTGGGGGGACCAGTGACATTACTATAGTAATCAGTGCTAGAAATATGCATTGTTAGTGTAATAATGACACTGGCAGGGAAGGGGTTAACACAGGGGCGATCAAAGGGTTAAATGTGAGCCTAGAGGGTGTTTTCTAACTGTGAGGGGAGGGGCTTGTGGAATCAAGACAGAGACCTGTGTTCCTATATAGAAGGATCACAGGCGCTCTGTGATCATTCCAGAGAGAATAACGGTCGGCTGTGTTTACAACAGCCGACCGTTCTTCTCTCTCAACGGGGAGCGTTCCCGCAAACCGACATACAGGTATGGCGGTTCGCACAGCAGAGGTATCGGGCGGTCTGCAAGTGGTTAAAGTGAATACTCCAAGAAAAAAAAAAAAAAAAACACGCAGTGCGCCGCTAAAGTGTTCGGGTTTGGCTTGAGGAAAAAGTGACAACCGTATCCGACACCTGCCGATTGTTCCTATACACAGGCAGAACCGCTGTCTGCCAGGAGGGAAGATATTGATCCTTGCAGGAACGCGGATCTCTGACTTCCCTTAGTAAAAACACCTCCCCCACAGTTAGCAAACACTGGCTAGGAACACATTTAACCCTTTGATCGTCCCTGATGTGTGAATCCCTTCCCACCCAGTGTCATTAGCACAGTGACAGTGCATAATTTTAGCACTGATCACTGTATTAGAGTCACTGGTCCCCATAAAGTGTCAAAAATGTCCAATTCGCCGCCATTACTAGTTAAAAAAAAAAGTAAAAAAAAAAAAAAAAAATATCCCTTAGTCTGTAGACACGATAACTTTTCCGCAAACCAATTAATATACACTTATTGGGATTTAAAAAACAAATAAAAATATGTAGCAGAAAACATATTGGCCTAACATTTTTTTATTGGATGTTTTATAGCAGAAAGTAAAAAAAATATTGTTTTTACTTTATCAGAATTGTCAGTTTTTTTGTTTATAGCGCAAAAAATAAAAACCGCACAGCTGATCAAATACCGCCAAAAGAAAGCTCTATTTCGCACGACCGTGCAATTGTCAGTTAACGTAATGCAGTGCCCTATCGCAAAAAAATGGCCTGGTCATTAAGGGGGGTAAAACCTTCCACAGCTGAAATGGTTAAAGTGATTGTAAAGTCTATTTTTTTTTTTTTTTTTAAATTAAAAAATACCAAACATGTTACACTTCCCTCCTCTGTGTTGTTGGATTGCACAGAGCGGCCCGGATCCTCCTCTTCTCGGGTCCCTCTTCTGCTCTCCTGGCTCCTGGAGTGTGAAAGCAAAAGAGAGAAGCTGATTGGTTGGCATTGAGCAGCTGATCAGGATTCTGGCAGCTCCAGCCCACTTCCCATCAATGTCAGGATGGCCGAGCGGTCTAAGGCGCTGCGTTCAGGTCGCAGTCTCCTCTGGAGGCGTGGGTTCGAATCCCACTTCTGACAGCAACATTTTCACTCTTTACAGAAGAATTGCAACATGATATTCCGAATATGTGTGTGCTGAGATCCTCACATAACAGCTGAATACTTATAAAGAGACAGTACAAGGAGTAATAATAATTGTACCTACCTGACAAAACTTACCTGCATGTCACATGACAGCGCACTGAACTGTATTCTTTGGTGTTGTCACACTACAACTATATATATATTTTTTTATTTTTTTTATTTTTTTTATTTTTTTTATTTTTTTTATTTTTTAATTTTTTTATTTTTTTTTTTATTTTTTTTTTTTTTTTAATTTTTTTTTTTTATTTTATTTTTTTTGCAATATATTATGTTTTGGGGGGAACATGGGATTTAAACTGGTTTGTCCTAGAAGAAAATTCAGACTTTACTTACAGGATTGCAAATTACTGTTTTTTTTTATTGTTTATTTTTGGTGTAGAGATGATATTATGACATGTATTTGTAAAGTCATCATTTCAGCTGAGCTGTTTTTTTTTTTTTCCATCTATCAAAATGTTCTGCCGAAACCCGGGATCGAACCAGGGACCTTTAGATCTTCAGTCTAACGCTCTCCCAACTGAGCTATTTCGGCACTGAAGAAAAACATAAACTTTTTGAAAAAGTGGGGCACGAGATTGTATTTAACTTTTTCATCGCTGGGCTGATTTTTCCATTTTATTTGAATTTTGTTTTTGTTTTGTTTTTTTTGTTTTTTTTTTACACTCATACAAAATGCACAAAATTGTGTTTATTTTTGTTTTCATTTCTTTATTTTATTTATTTTATATAGTTTATTTCATATATTATTTTTTTATTTAATTATTTATTTTAAATATTATTATTTATTAATAACAATAATAATAATAAATATATTTATTATTATTTTATATATATATACATATATATATATATATATATATATATATTTTAGGGTCAGTTTACACCATAGAAACGCAGTCCAGATATATTCCAGATGCTTTTCTGCATGCATGTTTTTGACGCATTTTTGATACGTTCCAGTGCGTTTTTCCCCCCCTTGTTTCCTAACCTTAACCACTTAAGCCCCGGAAGATTTTACCCCCATTCTGACCAGGGTTTTTTTGCGATTCGGTACTGCGTGACTTTAATGGACAGATGCGTGGTCGTGCGACTCTGTACCTAAACGAATTTGACGTCCTTTTTTCCCCACAAACAGAGCTTTCTTTTGGTGGTATTTGATCGCCTGTGCGATTTTTACTTTTTGCGCTATAAAGCAAAAAAAGAGCAACAATTTTGCAAAAATAACAATATTTTTCACATTTTTTTATACGAAATTCCCCCCCAAAAAATTGAAAAATCTAAATTTTTTAACATTTTAGGCCAATTTGTTTTCTGCTACATATGTTTGGTAAAAAAAAAATAGCAAAAAGCATATTTTGATTGGTTTACACAAAAGTTATTGCGTTTACTAACTAAGGGAAAGATTTCTGTCATTTTTGGTGGGTTTTTTTTA
Organism: Pelophylax lessonae; assembly: GCF_965119305.1. Taxonomy (NCBI): domain Eukaryota; kingdom Metazoa; phylum Chordata; class Amphibia; order Anura; family Ranidae; genus Pelophylax; species Pelophylax lessonae. Next base: position 22,184,052 of record NC_138779.1, on the reverse strand, counting down.
ACGCGTAATGGCGGCGATCTGCGATTTTTTTTTTTTGCGGTATTGCGTTGGACAGATCGGACCCTTGACTGACATTTTTGACACTTTTTGGGTTACCAGTGACATTACTACAGTAATCAGTGCTATACATATGCACTGTTACTGCAAAATGACACTGGCAGGGAAGGGGTTAACTTTATTGGGGAAGGAGGGGTTAAGTGTGTCCCTAGTGGTGTGTTTCTAACTGTGATTGGACATGGCTACTGGTGTAGGAACAGTGATCAACGGTCCTACATAGTAAAACCGTATGATCACCATTCCTACACAGGGGAGAATGACAGGCGGCTTTGTTTACATTAGCCGCCTGCCTTTCTCCCTTCACGGAGGACGATTGCGAGTGACCGGTGGACATCGGGTCCGCCGGTCACACGCACGGACTTCCGAGGGAACGAGCCTCTGTGGGCGCGCGCTCGCCCGCTAGTGGCTCACAAGTAAGTGACAGGTTAGTGACGTACCGGTACGTCACTTTGCCTGGCTGGGGCTGACCGCCGCAGTATATATACTTGCGGCGGTCGGCAACTGGTTAAGCCTAGGTTCACACTGAGGCGGGATTGAAATCAGCTGAAATCACACAATTTCAAAACAGCATTTTCAGTCGGACTTCGGGGGTGATTTCCCAGACATCTGGGCGGGTTCCTGCACAGAAATGTCTACTGAAATCGCCCCCCCCCCCCAAAGTCGCCAAAAGTAGTGCAGAAACTACTTTTGGGAATCGGTGCGGCGCCGCACTGATATGGATGGTGCCATTGCCAGCAATTGCCTCCAATTTGACATGCGATTTGAAAAGTCGCATGTCAAATCGGACCAATGTGAACGTGGGCTAAGGGTCAGTTCACAGCATAGAAACACATTATGGATGCGTTCCAGATGCTTTTTTGCATGCACGTTTTTGATGCGTTCAATTGCGTTTTTAGTGTGTTTTTGATGCAGTCCAGTGCATTTTTTCCTCTTCTTTTTTGTTAAACTTAAATAAGGATATGTGCGTTCCAGTATGTTTTTTTGGTGTGTTGCGGTGCGTTTTTGATGCGTTTTACAGCACTTACAGTCCAGTGCAGGAAAAATGCAGCATGTTCTACTTTTTAATCCTGAAACTGCAAGCACTGGTGTGAACTGTGCCATTGAAAACCATATAACCTACTTTCCATGCATTTTTGATGCAGAAAAAAAAAACGCACTGGACTGCATGTATTGTGAACTGGCCCTTAGTGTGTGTGGGTGCCATTAACCACTTAAGCCCCGGAGGATTTTCCTGCTAAACGACCAGGGGGTATTTTGCGATTCGGCACTGCGTGACTTTAACGGACAATTGCGCGGTCGTGCGACGCTGTACCTAAACGAATTTGACGTCCTTTTTTTCCCACAAACAGAGCTTTCTTTTGGTGGTATTTGATCACCCGTGCGATTTTTTACTTTTTGCGCTATAAACCAAAAATGAGCGTACATTTTGCAAAAATAACAATATTTTTCACATTTTTTTATATGAAATTCCCCAAAAAAAAATGTAAAAATCAGAATTTTTTTAAATTTTCAGCCAATTTGTTTTATGCTACCTATGTTTGGTAAAAAAAATCGCAAAAAGCGTATTTTGTTTGGTTTGCGCAAAAGTTATCGCATTTACTAACAAAGGGAAAGATTTTTGTCATTTTTGTTGTTTTTTTTTTTTTAACGTGTAATGGCGGCGATCTGCGATTTTTTTTGCGGTACTGCGACATTGGGGCGGACAGATTGGACCCTTGACTGACATTTTTGACACTTTTGGGGTTACCAGTGACATTTCTACAGTAATCAGTGCTATATATATGCACTGTAAAAATACACTGGTAGTGAAGGGGTTAACTTTATTTGGGAGGGAGGGGCTGTGTGTGTCCCTAGGGGCGTGCTTTCTACTGTGATTGGCTGTGGCTTGAGCTGTAAGGACACTGATCAACGGATCTACATAGTAGATCCATGTGATCAGTGTTTTTACAGCGAGGAGAATGACAGGTGGCTTGTTTACACAAGCTGCCTGACATTCTCCCTCTCCCCCGCCGATCGCCGGGTCCGCTGGTCACACGCGCGGGGGGGTCCGTGACCGCGCGGGAGCACGCCTCCGCGGGCGCGCGCTCGCTCCCCAGAGCCTCACAGGCGAGCGACGTAGACCTACGTCACTCTGCCTGTGAGGGGCTGACTGCCGCAGTAAATATACTGTGAGCAGTCGGCAAGCGGTTAAGGCTCTATTCACACCTGAGCGCACGAGTTTTTCAGGCGTTTTTTTTTTTTGTTAGGGCCAGGTCACACCACGTGCAGTCCAGTGCGTTTTTTTCTGCATTAAAAACGCATGGAAAATAGCTTAGATGGTTTCCAATGGCACAGTTCACACCAGTGCTTGCAGTTCCAGTGCGTTCCAGTTCCAGAAAAAGAAGTAGAACGCGTTGCTTTTTTCCTGCATTGAACTACACTGGAACACTGTAAAACGCATCAAAAAAGCACTGGATGGAACACACATGTCCTTATTTAGGGTTAGGAAAAAAAAGCACTGAAATGCATCAAAAGTGCGTCAAAAACGTGCCAGATCACACCACATGCAGTCCAGTGCATTTTTTTTCTGCATCAAAAGCGCGTGGAAAATAGGTTGGATGGTTTCCAATGGCATAGTAGGTATATAATAATAAAACCACGCTTATCCTAAGATAATTAACCACTTGCCGACCAGTCACTGGGACTGTACTGCGGCAAAGTGGCTCGTTCCCGTCCAGTGATAGGCTGGCTCCCGCTGTATTCAGTCACAGCGGGAGTCGGGCCAGGGGAGGAGCAGCGGTGATCACCGCCGCTCTTCCCCGATCATCGGGGAATCGAGTTTGGAGATCCGCCCGCTTGTGTAAACAAAGCGGGCGGATCTCCTAAGTGACAGGCAGGGTCAGATTGCAGGGTTCAGCATAGCTAAACATGCGATCTGTCCCTGTGTCACTCAGTCACCTCCCCCCACACAGTCAGTAAGCACCAGGCATACATTAACCCCTCCCTCTCCAATAAAAATAACCCCTTCCCTTCCAGTGTCATTTTTACAGTAACAGTGCATATTTATAGCACTGATTACTGTAGAAATGTCACTGGTACCCCCAAAAGTGTCAAAAATGTCAGTCAGGGGTCCGATCTGTCCGCCGCAATGTCGCAGTCCCGCAAAAAAAACGCAGATCGCCGCCATTACTCGTTAAAAAAAAAACACCAAAAATGACAGAAATCTTTCCCTTAGTTAGTAAACGCAATAACTTTTGCGCAAACCAATCAAATTACGCTTATTGTGATTTTTTTTTTTACCAAACATAGGTAGCAGAAAACAAATTGGCCAAAAATGTAAAAAAAATTTAGATTTTTACATTTTTTGGGGGGGGGAACTTCATATAAAAAAAATGTGCAAAAATATTATTTTTTCAATATTTACGCTCTTTTTTTGTTTATAGTGCAAAAAGTAAAAATCGCACAGGTGATCAAATACCACCAAAAGAAAGCTCTGTTTGTGGGGAAAAAAGGACGTCAATTTCGTTTGGGTACGGCGTCGCACGACCGCGCAATTGTCAGTTAAAGTCGCACAGTGCCGAATCGCAAAAAGTAGCCTGGACGTAAGACAGCAAAATCCTCCGGTGGGAAAGTGGTTAATATCTATAATCAATAAATATAAGTGAATAAACAACAATGTGCTTGATCAATAATAAATGATTAATATGTTCAAAGTGCTCCTAGTGCCACCCAGTGTGTAAAAATAAAATATATAATAGCATGAATAGTCCGTGAGGTGCAAACTGCTGTGACAAAGGTGCTAAGTGAAAGAAAATAATATATAAATCCAGGGACAGGGTCAATATTCAATACATATCCATCCAGGGATCATATCCATACAATATCCAGGGTCAATACATATACTCTCTTCATCCCAGTGTGACGGCTAACTGTACCTCCAAAATATACACAGTGAACAGTAGGATGATAATATGAGGTATAAAACTAATCAACAAAGAAATAAAAAAAAAAAATCCCATAAAACAAGTCCATTCAGTGATCTGTTTCAGCTTCAATCATCATACAGTGAAAGTGGCATGAAATCAGGTGGTGTAAAATCGGGTGAGTCGTCCCAGTGTGACAGCTAACTGTACCTCCAAAATATATATAGTGAACAAAGTGACAAGTGCACACTTTTTTTGTTTATAGCGCAAAAAAATAAAAACCGCACAGGTGATCAAATACCACCAAAAGAAAGCTCTATTTTGCATGACCGGGCAATTGTTAGGTAAAGTAACGCAGTGCTGTATCGCAAAAAAATGGCCTGGTCAGGAAGGGGGGTAAATCTTCCACAGCTGGTTAACAATCACTTTAACCACTTAAGCCCCGGAGGATTTGGCTGCTAAACGACCAGGGGGTATTTTGCGATTCGGCACTGCTTGACTTTAACGGACAATTGCGCGGTCGTGCGACGCAGTACCTAAACGAATTTGGCGTCCTTTTTTTCCCACAAACAGAGCTTTCTTTTGGTGGTATTTGATCACCTGTGCGATTTTTTGATCACGCGCTATAAACAAAAAAAGAGCGTCAATTTTGCAAAAATAGCAATATTTTTCCCTTTTTTTTATATGAAATTCCCCCAAAAAAAAATGTAAAAATCAAAATTTTTTAACATTTTCGGCCAATTTGTTTTATGCTACCTATGCTTGGTAAAAAAAGTTATTGCGTTTACTGACTAAGGGAAAGATTTTTGTCATTTTTGTTGGTTTTTTTTTTAACGCGTAATGGCGGCGATCTGCGATTTTTTTTTTTGCGGTACTGCGACATTGCGGCGGACAGATCGGACCCTTGACTGACATTTTTGACACTTTTGGGGTTACCAGTGACATTTCTACAGTAATCAGTGCTATATATATGCACTGTTACTGTAAAAATACACTGGTAGTGAAGGGGTTAACTTTATTTGAGAGGGAGGGGCTGTGTGTGTCCCTAGGGGCGTGATTCTAACTGTGATTGGCTGTGGCTTCAGCTGTATGCAGAGTGATCAACGGATCTACATAGTAGATCCATATGATCAGCTCTCATACAGAGGGGAGAATGACAGGCAGCTTGTTTACACAAGCTGCCTGACTTTCTCCCTCTCCCCCGCCGATCGCAGAGTGGCCGGCGGACATCGGGTCCGCCGGTCACACGCGCGGGGGGGTCCGTGACCACGCGGGAGCGCGCCTCCGGCGGCGCGCGCTCGCTCCCTAGACCCTCACAAGCTAGTGACGTAGCCCTACGTCACTTTGCCTGTGAGGGGCTGACCGCCGACGTAGATCGGCGTGCAGCGGTCGGCAAGTGGTTAACAGTGGTTAAAGTGATTGTAAAGTCTCATTTTTTAAAATTGAAAATAACAACCATGTTACACTTCCCTCCTCTGTGTAGTTGGATTGCACAGAGCGGCCCCAATCCTCCTCTTCTCGGATCCTCCTCTTCTCGGGTCCCTCTTCCGCTCTCCTGGCTCCTGGACTTTGAAAGCAAAAGAGAGAAGCTGATTGGTTGACATTGAGCAGCTGATCAGGATTCTGGCAGCTCCAGCCCACTTCCCATCAATGTCAGGATGGCCGAGCGGTCTAAGGCGCTGCGTTCAGGTCGCAGTCTCCTCTGGAGGCGTGGGTTCGAATCCCACTTCTGACAGCAACATTTTCATTCTTTGCAAAAAGAATTGCAACATGATATTCCAAATATGTGTGTGCTGAGATCCTCGAATAACAGCGGAATACTCAAAAACACAGTACAAGGCCTCTTACACACAATACTCCCGTTTGAGCATCTACTTTTTCATCCGTTTTTTTTTTTAAATATATTTACGTGTATTTTCGCACATATGCGTTCGTGCAATTTCGTGCGCAATTTTGCATGAATGTGCGCATTTTTTTGCAAAACGTATTCTCATGTTCTTGTTTTGTGCATTATGTAAATGCCCATTTGCGCATATTTGTGCGCAACTGCACATATTTGCACGTTTAAAGGCGTAAAATGATGCCTCTTACACACGATACTCCTGTTTAAGCATCTACTTTTTCATCAGTTTTTTTTTTTATGTATTTGCACGTATTTTCTCAGATATGTGTTTGTGCAATTTCGCACGCATTTTTTGCAAAAATGCGCAGAAACGTAATCTCATGTTCTTGTTTTGTGCATTATATAAATGGCCATTTGCGCACATTTAATTGTGGTCTAAAAATTCAGACTTAATTTACAAAATTGCAAAATATTATTATTATTTTTTCTTTTTTTTTTGGTGTAGAGATTAAAGCGGAGTTCCGGGCACAAAATCAATGTTTTTTTTTTGTGCCCGTCCGCTAGTTCTGGATAACCTGAAAAGGAATTGGATAGTTAGGTTTTTTTTTTTTTTTTAAAACTCACCTTGTAATTGTAGATCGTAAATACTCACCTCAGGGTACTTCCTCCCTCGGAGCCGCGGCTCACCCCGTCACTTCCTGCCTCGCGATGATTCCTGGGAGCTGAACGTCATAGCTCCCAGGAATCAATGCGACGGCACCGGCCCCGCACGTCACTTCCGGGCGACGCCGCATTCCCCTGCTAAACAGCTTCTGGGCATGCCCAGAAGCTGTTTAGGAATGCGGCGCCGCACCGGAAGTGACGAGAGGGGCCGGTGCGGCGCATTCTGGGAGAAGAAGACGCGGAAGAAGACGCAGAAGAGGACCGCGCCGGCTTCAGCTGCCCACAAGAGAGATGGAAACGCTGTGGAAGAAATTTTATAAGTAAGTATTTCTTCTCGCAGGTAAGTGCGAACCGGGACAGATCAGAGGCTAGCCATTGTGGAATGTGCTAGCCCTGACTGTCCCGGGGTTATGTTTATTGAAAAATCACATCTGTGCCCGGAACTCCGCTTTAAATTATGACATCATTTTGTAAAGTATTTCAGCTGATCTGTATTTGCTCCAGTAAAATGTTCTGCCGAAACCCGGGATCGAACCAGGGACCTTTAGATCTTCAGTCTAACGCTCTCCCAACTGAGCTATTTCGGCTCTGTATGAGTTTAAACTTTTTGAAAAAGTGGGCAGGAGATCGTGTTTAATTCTTTCACTTCTGGACTGAATTTTCAATTTTATTTCCTTTTTTTAAATTTTTTCTATTTTTCTTTTTTTTACACTCAAAAATGTATATAATTTTTTTTTACACAAAATCTATATAATTGTCATTTCTTTTAAAATTTTTTTAGTGTGTATGGGTGCCATTAACCACTTTACCCCCAGCCCTATTTCGGACACTTTTTGTTCACAAGTTAAAACCAGTATTTTTTCCTAGAAAACTACTTAGAACCCCCAAACATTATATATATTTTTTTAGCAAAGACTCTGGAGAATAAAATGTCGGTCATTGCAAAAATTTTGCGCAGCGGTCTTTAAAACGCCATTTTTTTGGAAAAAATTTGAAAAATCACATTTCACTGCATTTAAAAAATACTAAACAGTAAAGTTAGCCCATTTTTTTTGTATATTGTGAAAGATGATGTCACGCCGAGTAAATAGATACCAAACATGTTACGGTTTAAATTTGCGCCCCCCCGTGGGATGGCGACAAACTACGGTCAATAGAGATCTCAATCTGCGACGCTTTAAATTTATTTAACGGTTACCAGTTTAGAGTTAAAGTGTAGCTCTTTTCTTAAAATTATTGCCCACGCTCTGGCGATCGCGGCGATACCTCACATGTGTGGTTTGAACAGCGATTTCATTTGCGGCTCGACTTGCGTATATGTTTTTTTTTGTGCGCGAGCTAACGGTGACGGGGGCGGCTAAATTTTTTTTTTTTTTTTTCCTATTTATTTTTTCTTTTTTTTTAACTTTATTACAGTTTTTTTAAAAAAAAAAAAATCTGATCACTTTTATTGCTGTCACAAGCAATGTAAACATCCCTTGTGACACCAATATGTGTGACAGGTACACTTTATGGAGGGATCGAGGGTCTAAAAGACCCCAAACCCCTCCACTACACTCCCATGTATGCAAAATGCCGAAAACGGCATTTTTGCATACAGCCGTTTTTCAAATCTGCCGCCTTTTGCAGCACAGTAACCCGGATGTGACGTCATGGACGCCGCCTCCGGGTTACGTCATCGGAGACCCGATCGATGCTGTTTCCGGCATTCATCGGGACTCCATCCAGCCGGCGGACGCGCCGGCTGGGTGCTCGGGGCTCCCAGTGGGACGGGAGCCCCGAGCAAAGCCGCCGAAGGCGGCGGGAGGGGGGGGGGGACGTCCCCTCCCGCCCCCCCGGGTAACGATCGAGCGGCTCCCGAGCCGCATCGATCGTTACCGACGAAAAGCCGACCGTCGGCTTCAAACAACGGTACCGGGATGATGCCTCTAGCTAGAGGCATCATCCCGGTATAACCACTCAAAGTCAGCCGACGTAGATCTACGTGGCTGGTCGTTAAGTGGTTAAACTCCCTGGCGGTATGATTATGTCAGGAATTATGTACCAAAAGCGGTACAATTTTTTTGCATGGAAATTTGGCGTTATGTATTATAGGCCTACAATTCTTAGTAATTACTGACTTAAACCTGACCAAAACAAGAGTCTAGTAGACATCCCAGATGTGATAAATTTGAAACACAAACACATGAATTATAATCTATATTTGTAATTATAATTATAATTATTTGTAATCATTATAATAAGTATAATAAGTATAATATATACTTATATAATTATAATACTTATATAATTCCCACGCGTGGAGTCATTTCATCGATTTCTCCTCCTTTCTCTCTCCCTCTCTTTTTGTGTTTATGAAGGGCATCTTTTATGCATTTGTTTATGTTTATCATTCACGTCACTATAGTTATTTTATTTAAAATTATTTTATACTGCATTGAGTGCACTTCTCGATGCACATGCATGTGTGTGTGTACACTTTTTTTATACATCTGATTTCAGTTTGCAAGCAGATCCAAATTTTGAAGTCGAAATATGTCTACGGTTAGTGGTAATATACGTGACTAGTATATTCAACATGGTAGGACGAGCCCTTTCTTTCCTGGAGGATCTCTCCAGGATCGATTCGGTTGTTGAGTCTACATAGGTTTTTAACCTTTTTTTTTTTTTACATACTTATGGGGGTTTCTTTGGGTATACACAGAGTTGTATAAAGTACCTGAAACCCATACTTGAGTAAAAGTACAAGTGCTCAATCAAAAAGTGACTTGAGTAGAAGTGGAAGTGCTCGATCAAAAAGTGACTTGAGTAGAAGTGGAAGTGTTCGATCAAAAAGTGACTTGAGTAGAAGTGGAAGTGCTCGATCAAAAAGTGACTTGAGTAGAAGTACTAAAGTATTCAACATTTTTTGTACTTAAGTATTGCAAGTAGTTTTTTTAAAAAAAAATGCTACTTAAGTACTGAAAGTAAAAGTACAAGTACTGTGTTATGTAGTTATTACAGAAAGAAGTCAAAAATTTGAACATCATATTGTTTTTTATTATTTCAAATGCAGCTTTTATTTATACATACAGTAGTATTTATTTTCGTATGCGCTGATAATACACATGTTTTGAGCTTCATGAAACCTCCCATCTACTGTTCTGGCAGTGGTCATTTTTATAATAGTAACGAGTAACTATGTAGCACAAAAAAAAAATATTGGAGTAGAAGTATTGAAATCATTGAAAAAATGTAGTGAAGTAAAAGTGGAAGTAGGAGAAAAAAATTCTACTCTAGGAAAGTACAGATACCGCCTTTCGGTACTTAGGTACAGTAGTGAAGTAGTTCTACATTAGTTACTATACATCTCTGGGTATACATGAAATGACACCTATAAGTTTTAATGATGATGAGTTTATATTGTGGGTATATGTGCAGGCATATACATGTGTGCCTTCTACTACATAGTATACATATAACATACAATTTTCTAGCATATGTACCAGTCTACATTTCCCACTTTTAATTTGGGGGGCACCTTTGTTTGGATCCCACTAAGGGGGGGGGGGGTGTAACGCTCCTGCGTTTCTTATATGGTGTGGATTTTCAGCTGCAGAAATAGTTCCACGTCAGTAGTCATGTAAGAGATATGCTGAGATACCATTCCCAACCTCAATGACTCATCATGTGTGGAAGGTCTTATTTCAGCCAGTAAATACACACAATTAGCAAGCTGGTTCCTAGAGTGACTTTATGTATGTGGTAACACAATGATGAAGGTTGAGGGATAGGTTGAGTGGAGGTGATAGGTGATAGACACTTGAAGGTGAGACAGTAGCAGATGGATGCAGGAAGGTTTAGCAATGTTGTATGATAGCAGATGATAGAATAGCAGGTGGACATACAAAAGAGATCAACCCAGTGCAGAAAAGTAGCAGTAGTCTCAAGAGCTAGCAATCTAGTTTATGCAGATGTGATAAACAGTCTTTACTATGCAGAGCTAGATAGAGTAAGCTTAGTATAAGTTTATAAAGAATTCCCCTGCGGGGTACTTAGCACTATTAGCGATACAGCCGAAGGGTGGTTCAGGAGAGGCGGATGATCCAGTAGCGGGGTACCAAAAGTACCGGAACATTACAGGGGGTTGCCCCTATGCATGTGCATGTGTACATGTACGGTTGGGTGTACATGCATATACCATACTTGCCAACTGTCCCTTTTTTCCAAGGACAGTCCCAGCAAAAAGGAGCCTGTCCCGGGTAATTTACATTGTCCCTGGAAGCGACATAAATGTTACACAGAAGTATGGGTGGGCTGCCCATAAATGTTACGCAGAAGTATGGGTGGGCTGCCCATAAATGTTACGCAGAAGTATGGGTGGGCTGCCCATAAATGTTACGCAGAAGTATGGGTGGGCTGCCCATAAATGTTACGCAGAAGTATGGGTGGGCTGCCCATAAATGTTACGCAGAAGTAGTGCAGCTGAATGGGAGAATTATTCCAACTCTGCTACTTTGGCCTTAAGTTTGAAATTCCCTTTTTAATTTCCTGTAATTCTCTCTATATTGAGCAGACTCTATAATCTGATAAGTAGGCCGAGTGGGCGGAGCTTCATGGAAGTGGTAAGTAATTGATAGCTGTGCTGCAAAGTGTCCCTGGAAATTTTTTCAAATGTTGGCAACTATGATATACACATATATGTGTCCCTTTATGTTTGGGGCTCATGTTTGAGGCATGTGTGCCGGTCCACTTTCTCCCCATCGTCACTCTGGGGGCATTTTGGTTGGACTGGCTTTTTGGGGGGGTGCTGCTGTTCTTATTTCTCCCCCCCCCCTTTTTTTTTCCATGTCCCAGTGGTCAGCCGGGATATGGGGGGTGTGGGAATATGGAGTGATGGTATGTGGATGCCTGGGAGGTACAGTATATGTGGGGACATGGGAGCGGAGGGTGGTAGAGTGCAGATGGCGGGCGCTGGATCCGCGGGTGTGCTGGGCTTGCACAAAGACGGCCGTCCCTGTGTTTACTCCTGCCGCTATGGATGTGCAGGAGGAAATGACGTCAGCGGAAGTACCGTCAATCAGCTGGAACGCATGACGTGGCGACCCGGAAGTCAGCCGGCGCCGTGCGTTCCAACATATGTGTCAGCGAGCTGCATAATCTGGTCAGCTGCTCTGAACACACACCATCCCATCATCTCTTGTAATGCTGCAAACTGACTTTTGGCATATAAGACAAACACAAATACAGGCATACCCCGTTTTATATACACTCACTTTACGTACACTCGCGAGTACGGACACAGCTTGGTCAGCTTGGCATCGTACTACTCCCGAATTTTTAACATTGACGTCTATGGGAAATCTTTGTCAGCTTGACATGACACTACTCCCAAACCATAAGTGACAAGGATACCAAACTTAGGGAGCATCGAGAGGGGACCCAGGACTACAACATATCCTATTTTGTTGTCGACCAGCTTGCCAGCTTTGTAATCGACCATGTCATAGTCCTGGTTCCCCTTAACATGCTCCCCCAAGTTTGCATAGGTGTGCGCAGCCTATTGCATTAGGGTGTGCACCCCAAAGTTTCAATACACATGCATGTGTGTGCCTACATGTATATGGCCCCGGTACATTACTCTCCCTGCTGGCACAGTGAAATAGAAGTGCGTAGGAATAGGGTGTATGTATTACATGGGTACCATGAACCCACCCTGCTGGGGGTTGATTGGGGGTGACACAAGTGGGAAGGGTTCTAGCATCATTGCCACACCCCAGAGGAAGGAGCTCCTTAGACCGCATGGATGGGGCTTGGGCCATTTACTGTTATTTAAACTTGTGAGTAGATCATGACACAGTGGCTCTGAGGAAGAGGCGCAGCCTCGAAACGCGTCAGCCGTCATCCAAACAGGACAAAGGACATTCGTGTGTACTACTCCTGATACTGAAGTTTTTTGAGTCCGATATGATTAATTTTCACCTTCGTTTGTGAGTAGCCATTTTTATGTTATATTAATAAAGCCAATATTGAGGATAATGCGCTAGGTTGGTGCGCCCTTCTTTCTGTTTTTTGTTTGCATCACTGTGTTAGTGTCACTGGTCCCCAAAAAAGTATAAAAAAAGTGTCCGATTCGCCGCCATTACTGTTTTTATATTTCTTTATTAAATTTTCCAGGTAAAAAATTATTTACAACACTCCAATCGCTGGAGAATTTTTTCATATACATTTTACACATATTACCTTTTATCCCTTTTTTTTTTTCGCCCCCTCCCTTCCTTATCCCTCCCCCCCCCCCCCCCCCGTCTCTTCTTATCATTCGACTCCTATTATTTCTCTGTATTCCCTTGTGTCCTTAAACTCTTGCCACTCATCCCAAATCTCCTCTTCATTCCCCTGTTCTTCCTCCTCCCAGGTCCTCAGCTGCTCCAACTTTCTTATTTTCTCTACTTTTAACAGCCATTCTTTCCTGGAGGGGGCCTCTTCTTTTTGCCAATTAAAGGGAATCAAGCTCTTAGCTGAGTTTAATAAGTGAGGGAGTAATGTTTTTTTATATTGTTTCACTGACATATGGGTTCCATGAAACATGCATTTCCAAGGATCCAAGGGAATATCTATTTTAGTAATTTTACTTATTAATTCTATAACTTCACTCCAGAATACTTTAATTTTTGGGCACTCCCACCATATATGGGCTATAGTCCCTACCATCTGACATCCCCTCCAGCAAAGTCTTGAACTCTCTACCTGAATTCTTCCCATCTTATCAGGAGTGTTGTACCACCTTGTGATCAATTTATAGTTCATCTCCTCCGTGTTGGTGTCTATCGCGGATTTATGTACTAATTGAAGGCTCTTATCCCACTGTTTGTTGTTACTACACGGGCCGAGGTCTCTTTCCCATTTTTCTTTTAATGTTATTCCTCTCTCTTTTGTTATTGTTAATAGTATTTTATACACATTCGAAATATTGTTTATTATCTTATCTTTAAGACATAATTGCTCAAGAGGGCGGAGGTCGTTTTTATCTCTCAATGGCTGCGGTAGTGACAATGTGAAGTGCTTTAGTTGGATATACCTCCACTCATTTATCTTCCAGTTTTCTTTCCTTTGTTTCAGCTCCGCCAAGGTTATAATTTTCCCCTTCTCTACTATATCCCCTAATTGTGCTTCTCCTTCTTCTATCCATTTACCCAATTCCTTCTCTTCCCCTGGTGCAAAAAATTTTGTGCCCTGTAACGGGATCAGTGGTGAATTGTGTTTCCAATTTTCTTTTTTATGTATATTATCCCAAACCTTAATAGCATGTCTTGTGATTATATGCGTGTTAGTGTCCAGATTTCTAAACCTCTCAGGTATCCATATAACTTTTGCTAGGTGTGTACCACTCATCGTGCTTTCTATTACCACCCAATTTCTATCATTATTTTTTTTTGTCCATTCTATCACCCTTGTGAGTATTGCTGCAAAATAATAATTTTTAAAGTCGGGTAGGGCTAGTCCCCCTTGTCCCTTACCTTTACATAGTGTAGTGTACTTTACCCTTGGCTTTTTGTATTTCCAAATAAAGCGGGATATTAATCTTTTCAGTGTTTTAAAAAATACTTGAGGTAATGAAATCGGAATCATCTGGAATTTATATATAATTTTTGGCAGGATTATCATTTTTATCGTATTTATTCTCCCTATCCAGGAAAAAATTCTCGGAGATAATCTATTTAATTCTGATCTTACTTCATTCAGAAGTTCTAGAAAATTTGTTTTGTAGAGTTTTTCTGGAGTTGGGGTTAATTTTATCCCTAAGTATTTAATCTCATCTTTTCTCCAGTTAAACTGAAATTCTTTTTTTAACATCTCCTCTTCTTGTTTAGGGATATTAATATTTAATATTTCTGATTTTTTTTGATTAATTTTTAAATTGGATAGTTCTCCATATTGTTTCATTATTTTAATTATGTTGGGCAAAGTAATCCTCGGATTACTTATGTAGAGCAGGATATCATCTGCAAAGGCAGATACCTTATGCTCCACTTGTCCCACCTTTATGCCCCCGATGTCCACACTATTTCTAATAGTTGCCAGTAGTGATTCCAAAGATAAAACAAATAACATCGGAGACAAGGGACATCCTTGTCTTGTTCCATTGAGCATTTTAAACGAGTCTGACAAAGTTCCATTGACCTTTACCTTTGCAGTTGGTTGATTATACAAAGTTTTGATCCAGGCTAACATTCTAGGTTTTATTCCCAACTCCACTAGGGTGTTTATCATGAACTCCCAGTCTACCCTGTCAAATGCTTTTTCCGCATCTATTGACAGAAGTAGACTGGGAGCTCTGCTTTTTACCATATGGTCTATCAACAGTATAGTTTTTATCCCATTGTCCCGTCCCTGTCTCCCCGGGATGAATCCTACTTGATCATTGTGTATCCACTCCCCCATTAGGTTCTTCATTCTAGTGGCCAAAATTTTTGTGAATAATTTAGTATCAACATTAAGTAGGGAGATGGGTCTAAAACTAGAACATAATACCGGGTCTTTTCCCTCTTTCCGTATAACTGTGATTGATGCTGACAGGGCCTCTCTACTCATCTCGTACTGAGTCCCTATTCCGTTTATATATTCTTTAAATCTTGGGATCAAAATGTCCTTAAATTTTTTATAATAACCTATGGTAAACCCATCCGGTCCTGGGCTTTTACCTAGACTCGTTTCTTTAATAGCTCTCTCTATTTCTTGTTCTGAGATTGGTCTTTCTAGGAATGTTAACTTTTCCTCATCTATCTTTGTCAATCCTGCGTCTACAAGGTATTTTTTGATTTTCTCCCTCCTTTCTGTTTCATTCCCCTGTATCTCACCTTTCTTTACTGCATACAGATTTGCGTAGTAGTTTTGGAATTCTTTGGCTATTCCTGTCGTTGTTTGAATTATTTCCCCATTTTTATTTTTAATTTTATCTACAAAATTTTTTCCTTTCTTCTTTTTCAGGATTTTTGCTAGGTTTTTCCCAACCTTATTACTTTCAATGTATTTTTCTTTTATGCATCTTTTCATTTCCTGCTTTATTTCCTGTTCAGGTAGATCTTTCAATTCTTCTCTCTTCACCTCAAGTAAATTATTTATTAATATATCTTGTGTATTTTTATGTTTTTGCTCTAATTGATGTACTTCTGTCATTAGCCTAGTCTTATCTTTTATTCTTTCTTTTTTCCTTTGGGTCCCCTTTGAGATAAATATGCCCCTCATATAAGCCTTATGAGCTTCCCATACCATGTCTTTTGGTGCATCTTTTGTATCGTTTATTTGAAAATAGAATTCCAACTCTTTCACTATTTCTTTTTCCCACTTTTTATCTCCAAAAATCTCCTCATTTATTTTCCAAGCATCCATCCTAGGCCGCTCTTTCGCCATTTTTATTTTTACCATAATGGGGGTATGGTCCGACCAAGTCTTGACCCCAATCTCAGCCTCGCTTACCCTTTCGATCCACCTATGTTCGATTAGTATATAATCCAATCTTGAGTATGTTCCATGTACACTTGAGTAACATGTATAATCTCTATCTTTCGGATGGAGAATTCTCCAAATATCTGCCAGTTGATTTGTAAATAATTTTTCCTTTATTTTCTTTGCCTGTACTTTATTTATCCGTAGGGTTTTTGATGTGGTATCTACTTTAGGGTCGAGGCAGAGATTGAGGTCCCCTGCCAGTATGACTCCTCCTTTTTTAAACTCCATTAATTTTCCCAGTACTTTACCTAGGAAGTCTACTTGTCTCTCATTAGGGCTATATATATTTACTAGGGTCAAATCTTCATCTCCTATTTTTCCTCTTAGAAAGAGGTATCTTCCCTCTGGGTCTACCATTCTCGACTCGAGAGCAAATCCAAGGTCCCTAGAGATGCCAATGGCTACTCCCTTGGACTTCCTCCCGGGTGAGTCCGCGTAATACCAGGTAGGATGGCTCTTAGAATATAATCTAATATTAGTTGCATGAGATAAATGAGTCTCCTGTAAGAATGTCAGATCTGCCTTCAAATAACTAATTTCTTTTAAAATTTTTTTCCTTTTTTCTGGAGAGTTTAAACCTCGGACATTGTAAGATAATATGTTAACTATAACCATTGTTTCTTAATCTTCATTACTGTCTTTCTCTATCATCTCTTCAACTCTAAGGTGGCCATAAAAACTGTTCAACCAACACCAGGGATCCCTAAGAGATGGCATTAATCCCTCTGATTTTTCTTGTCTTTTGGGTTCTCTTGATTCTTGTATTTTCTTATAGGAGACGTTTTGATCTATTGACTTCTTTTTCCCTCTTTCTTCCCCTTTCCTCTTCCCACCCCTACCCTCCCCTCCCCCAACTATTCCCGGTCCCTCCATCAGGGTTGTCGATTCTCCTTCCTCCCTTTCCAATCGACTTGTGGCCGAGGTCGAGCTCTGCTAATGGTCACCGTTCCCTCCCATCTTCCCTACCGTAGGGTCTAATGGTGACGGCCCGCTGATCTCCATAGGGCCACCTGTTTTTTATTCTTACTTGCCCCTCCTCCCCTTCTTCCGCCAGCCCTCCCCCCCTCCCCCAATCCCCCCGGTCCCCCCAGTCCCTTTTCATCCTTTTGTTTTCTTCTTTTTCTTCTGTTTCCACTGATTCAATTCTCCTTCATCAACTTCTTCCTCTGGGCACTCCTGGTCTGTCCAGCCTGGAATATCTATGAGTGGGATTTTTACTGCTTCACAAAAGTCTTTGGTTTCCTCTGGGTATCTAAGTAGTACTGTCCTCCCATCTCTTCTCACTCCTAAGCCTGCAGGGAAGTTCCAAAAGTATTGTATATCTTTTTTCTTTAATATTTCTACCATTGGTCTAAGAATGCGTTTTCTGTTAATTGTCTCTTTTGCCAGGTCTGGGAAAATCTGAATGTCCTCCCCGTCATATTTTAATTCCGGTCTACTTCTCATTTTCTCCCAGATCTGGGCCCTTGTCTCGTATTTATGGAATCTTGCAATCACATCTCTTGTTTTCTCTTTTGGTAGATTGGTTGGTTTACGCAACCTATGAATTCTCTCAAACTCAATTTTATCTGTGGTCGCCTTTCCCAGCAGAGGGTTAAATAACTTCTCCAGGGTTTCTTCTAATTTTTCTGTTGGCCCTTTCTCTGGTAATCCTCTTATTCTCAGATTTTTTCTACGATTTCTATTCTCCTGATCTTCGATTTTGTATAACATATTTCTCTGCTCCATTTTCATTTTTCTCATTTGTTCTTTTAGATTTTTTAGTTCTTTTCCTTGGGACTCCACCTTCTCTTCTATTTCTTCTACTCTGCCCAGAATATGCCCAAAGTCGGCGTGTAAGGTAGCCATCTCGGCTTTGATGGATCTTTCAAGGCTGGCAAACATTTCCCGCATTTCTGATTTTGATGGTGGATAATCTTTTTCATTAAATTTCTCTTCTCTATTCATGTCTCCATCCTCTATTGTTATACTGCTTTCTCTTGACACTTGTAGGCTTTCTTCTCCACTTACTCCTATATGCTTTTGATTCTTAATTTTCTTGGTTCCCTCTGTATTTTGTTTGGGTCTAACAACCGGTTGATCCTCTTGCTGTGTGTTTTGATCTTTTCCCTCAGATGTCATGTATTTTTTAATTGTTCCTGGGCTTGCTGTAGTTTTTGGAGGTTTCCCTGCCACTTCCTTTGCCGGTTTACCTCTCATTGTGGATTCGGCTCTGGGGAATAAGCCCTCAGTGTAGCTTCCTCTTATGTCTCAGTATGAACTAAATATCATATATATCATTCAGTGATTCAGGTAAGAGAGGTCCCACACTTTTTGCACGACAGTCTCCCTAGTTCTTAAGCTATAGACTCACGCATGATAATATAGCTGTGCTACCAGGGGAAGCAGTTTGTTGAAATCAAACGTATGAAAACCCTGGTGGTTTCCCCTCTCACTCAAGCACTCAGACTCCCGCACATCTCTCAATGCGCGCAAGCAAGATCTGAGGGGCCTCCGCACTCACCCAAGTGAGTAGAGTCTCGCACTTTTTCCAGGGCCGTTCAACTGGCTCCTAAGCATACACTCGTAAATAAATACTGTAGCAGTGCTTTCTAAGAAAGCTAGTATTTGAGATTGGTCATATAGGAATTCTGGGGGGTTTCCCCTCTCATTCAAACAGGCAGAGTCCCGAACCTTTTCAACACAAACCCACCTTCTCTTAAGCCTTATACTCATAGATGACAATATGTCTTTGCTTTCAGAGAGGGCCGGTATATTATATCCAATGAAGGAGGATTCTAGGGGGTTTCCCCCCTCCCTAAGTAAGCAGAGTCCCACACATTTTTTCCAAACAGTCCCGACAATTCTTAAGCTATACACTCATGAAAGATAATCTAGCAGTACTTCCAAGGAGGGCTGATATTGAAATCCTGTGCAATAAGTCCTGGGGGGTTTCCCCTCTACCATAAGTAATCAGTGTCCCGCACAATTTTCAGAACCATCCCCCTGAATCATTAAACTGTAAACTCATAGATGAAAATATACAGATGCTTTCACAAAGGTCTGGGAATGAGATCAGGTGTAGTGCAATTCTATAGGGGTTTCCCCTCATACTTTGGTAAACAGATTCCCGCACATTTTTTCTCAACAGTCTCGTTGACTCTTAGGCTATATACTCCTGGGTGATAATTTAACAGTGCTTCAAGGAAGGCTGATTTTAGGATCCAACGCAGGGGGGTTCTAGGGGATTTCCCCTCTCGCTTAAATAAGCATAGTCCCGCACTATTTTCAGATAAGTCCCTCTGTTCTATTAAACTGCATGCTCATAGATGATAATAAGACAGTGCTTTTTAAGAAGAGCTAATGTTGAGAAATAAACGTACAACCTCTCTGGGGGGTTTCCCTCGCACTCAAGCAAGCAGGGTCCCACACCACTTTTCCATCACAGTCACATTAGCTCTTAAGTTATATAAGTAAGCAGAGTCCCACACATTTTTTCCAAACAGTCCCGACAATTCTTAAGCTATACACTCATGAAAGATAATCCAGCAGTACTTTCAAGGAGGGCTGATATTGAGATCATGTGGAATAGAATCCTGGGGGGTTTCCCCTCTACCATAAGTAAGCAGCGTCCCGCACAATTTTCAGAACCATCCCTCTGACTCATTAACCTATAAACTCATAGATGAAAATATACTGATACTTTCACGAAGGACTAGGAATGAGATCAAATGTAGTGCAATTCTATAGGGGTTTCCCCTCATACTTTGGTAAACAGAGTCCCGCACATTTTTTCTCAACAGTCTCATTGACTCTTTAAGCTATATACTCCTGGGTGATAATTTAACAGTGCTTCAAGGAAGGTTGATTTTATGATCCAACGCAGGGGGGTTCTAGGGGATTTCCCCTCTCGCTTAAATAAGCATAGTCCCGCACTTTTTTCAGATTAGTCCCTCTGTTCTATTAAGCTACATACTCAGAGATGATAATAAGACAGTGCTTTTTAAGAAGAGCTGATGTTAAAAAATAAACGTACAACCTCTCTGGGGGTTTCTCTCGCACTCAAGCAAGCAGGGTCCCACACCATTTTTCCATCACAGTCACATTAGCTCTTGATTTATACACTCCAAAATGATGATAGTATTTTTAAGAAAGACTGTTTTGATATCGTTCATATGAAAATTCTGGGGGGTTTCCCCTCTCACCAGTCCCCTTCGGCTAATCTGTGGCGTCCCTTGTATAGTGGTATGGTGGGGATGATTACGATATCCAATGTTGCTGGGTCTCTCCAGACTGGATCCCTCCAGCACTGGCCCCTCGACGGTGTTCACTCCAATCAAACCTTCTCTCCTGATCCTGGACGCCGGCTCTCCCAGCTTCTCAGCAGCTCCTGCACTCGGCTGCCACCTCTCCAATACACAGCCGATTCCAGTCTCCCGGAGGGACCCAGGGTGCTCGTTCTCCCTCCTCCAAGCCTCAGGGGGGGTTGGCAACCAGGACCGGGTCGGGGCCTCCGGGTAGCGGGGTGGGTGGGGGGGCAGCGGGATCCAGCTAGGCAGGCATCGAGGCTAGGTGAGAGAGCATTCCCTCACATCTCTCTGGGCGGTGGCTCAGAGACTCAGCAGGCCGTCGGGATCAGCTCCATTAGCAGGCTCCTCCCTCCATCAGCTCTCTCCGCCGCCATTACTAGTAAAAAAAAAAAAAAAAAATATCCCATAGTTTGTAGGTGTGATAACTGTTGCGCAAACCAATCAAAATACACTTATTGGGATTTTTTTTCCGCAAAAATATGTAGCAGAATACAAATTGGTCTTAAATAATGAAGACCTTTTTTTTTTTTATTGGATGTGTTTTATAGCAGAAGGCAAAAAAAAAAAAAATATATATATATTTTTATTTTTTTCAGAATTGTCGCTCTTCTTTTGTTTATAGCGCAAAAAATAAAAACCGCAGAGGTGATCAAATACCACCAAAATAAAGCTCTATTTCGCCTGACCGCGCAATTGTTAGGTAAAGTAATGCAGTGCCGTATTGCAAAAATTGGCCTGGTCAGGAAGGGGGGGGGGGTAAAACCTTCCACAGCTGAAGTGGTTAAAGTGATTTTAAAGTCTCACTTTTTTAAAAAAAATTAAAAATAACAAACATGTTACACTTCCCTCCTCTGTGCAGTTGGATTGCACAGAGCGGCCCTCTTCTCGGGTCCCTCTTCCACTCTCCTGGCTCCTGGACAGAAGCTGATTGGTTGGCATGAGCAGCTGATCAGGATTCTGCCACAGCTCCAGTCCATTTCCAAGCAATGTCAGGATGGCCGAGCAGTCTAATGATCCAGGAGTGATCCAGGAGTAATCCAGGAGTGATTCAGGAGTGATCCAGGAGTGATTCAATAATGATCCAGGAGTGATTCAGTAGTGACCCAGGAATGATTCAGGAGTGACCCAGGAATGATTCAGGAGTGACCCAGGAATGATTCAGGAGTGATTCAGGAGTGATTCAGAAGTGATTCAGGAGTGATCCAGGAGTGATTCAATAATGATCCAGGAGTGATTCAGGAGTGACCCAGGAATGATTCAGGAGTGACCCAGGAATGATTCAGGAGTGACCCAGGAATGATTCAGGAGTGATTCAGGAGTGATTCAGAAGTGATTCAGGAGTGATCCAGGAGTGATTCAATAATGATCCAGGAGTGATTCAGGAATGATTCAGGAGTGACCCAGGAATGATTCAGGAGTGACCCAGGAATGATTCAGGAGTGATTCAGAAGTGATCCAGGAGTGATCAGGGAGTGATTCAGAAGTGACCCAGGAATGATTCAGAAGTGATCCAGGAGTGATTAAGGAGTGATCCGGGAGTGATTTAGGAGTGAACTGCCCCTAAGCTTTGAAAGCAAAAGAGAGAAGCTGATTGGTTGGCGTGTTGGTAGCTGGCAGCTCCCAGCTCCAGCCCACTTCCCAACAATGTCAGGATGGCCGAGCGGTCTAAGGCGCTGCGTTCAGGTCGCAGTCTCCTCTGGAGGCGTGGGTTCGAATCCCACTTCTGACAGCAACATTTTCACTCTTTACAAAAGAATTGCAACATGATATTCCAAATATGTGTGTGCTGAGATACTCACATAACAGCTGTACAAGGCCCCCCCGCCTCTTACACTCTTGTTTGAGCATCTACTTTGTCATCAGTTTTTTTTTACATTTTTTTTACGTATAAGCGCGTATTTTCGCACATATGCGTTTTACGAGCAATTTCACGCGCATGCACGCATTTTTGCAAAAATGAGCGGTAATGTATTCTCATGTTCTTGCTTTGTGCATTATGTAAATGGCCATTTGCGCACATTTGTGCACAATCACGCGTATTTGCACGCATGAGGCGTAAATTAGGCCTCTTACACACGATACTCCTGTTTGAACATCTACTTTTTCATCAGTTTTTCTTTAATGTATTTGTGCGTATTTTCGCACATATGCTTTAGCGCAATTTCGAGCGCATGCGCCCAGTTTTGCAAAAATGCGCGGAAACATATTCTCGTGTTATTGTTCTGTACATTATGTAAAAATGCCCATTTGCGCAAATTTGTGCGCAATCGTGCGTATTTGCACGCATGAGACGTAAAAATTAGGCTTCTTACACACGATCCTCCTTTCGCGCAATTTTGAGCGCATTCACCCATTTTTGCAAAAATGCGCGGAAACGTATTCTCATGTTATTGTTCTGTACATTATGTAAATGCCCATTTGCGCACATTTGTGCGCAATCACACGTATTTGCACGCATGAGACGTAAATTAGACCTCTTGCACACCATATTCCTGTTTGATCATCTACTTTTTCATCAGTTTTTTTTATGTATTTGGGCGTATTTTCACATATATGCGTTTGCGCAATTTCACGTGCATGCGCTCATTTTTGCAAACATGCGCGCAAACGTATTCTCATGTTCTTGTTTTGTGCATTACGTAAATGCCCATTTGCGCACATTTGTGCGCAATCCCGCGTATTTGCACACATGAGGCGTAAATTAGGCCTCTTACACATTATACTCCTGTTTGAACATCTACTTTTTCATCAGTTTTTCTTTAATGTATTTGCGCGTATTTTCGCACATATGCTTTCGCGGAGCGCATGCGCCCATTTTTGCAAAAATGCGCGGAAATATATTCTCGTGTTATTGTTCTGTACATTATGTAAAAATGCCCATTTGCGCAAATTTGTGCGCAATCGTGCGTTTTTGCACGCATGAGAAGTAAAAAATTAGGCTTCTTACACGCGATCCTCCTTTCGCGCAATTTTAAACGCATGCAAATTAGGCTTCTTACACACGGTGCTCCTGTTTGAGCATCTCCTTATTCAGCCATAAATTTCAGACGTATTCGTCTTATTGAAATGCGCGCATTTTGCACAATTTTGTGTCTTTTTGCGCAAATTTGCGTCTTTTCGCACAAATGTATTCTCGCGTTCTTGTAAAATATGCAAATTAGCTTGTTTCCAGGTTAACAGTATGTTCGCGTGCGTTCATTTGTTCGCAATCGTGCGTATTTGCGCGCATTTGCGTGGAGTAGGCGTAAATTGCTGTCTAAAAATGCAGATTTTTTCTATTTTGTTCTTACTGAAGAATGCACGGCGCTCATTTACGCACCTTTGTGCACAGGCACATTACAATTAATGGTCGGTATTTTAGCTTAGTAAAAAAAAAAAGGTGTACTGAGCTTGTTCAAGCTGCAAGTGTGCAAGAGGTCCAAGGAGTAATAACGTACCTACCTGACAAAATTCACCCGCATGTCACATGACAGCGCACTTATCTGTATTGTTTGGTGTTCTCACACTACAATGATATATATATATAATAATATATAATAATAATAATAATATTATAATAATAATAATAATATATAGTCTATATATTATTTTTGCAATATTATTTTTTGTAATATATTATGTTTTTGGGGGATCATGGGATTTATCCTAGTATAAAATTCAGACTTTATTTACAAAATTTCAAATTATTATTATTTTTATTTTTTTTTTTGGTGTAGAGATGAAATTATTACATTATTTTGTAAAGTAATTTCAGCTGATCTGTATTTCCTCCATTAAAATGTTCTGCCGAAACCCGGGATCGAACCAGGGACCTTTAGATCTTCAGTCTAACGCTCTCCCAACTGAGCTATTTCGGCTCTGTACATGCAAAAACTTTTTGAAAAAGTGGCGGAGGAGATTGTATTTAACTCTTTCACTTCTGGACTGAATTTTCCATTTTATTTTCATTTTTTTAAATTTTTCTATTTTTTTTTTTACACTCAAAAATCGATATATATATATATATATATATATATATATATATATATATTTTTTATTTTTAAACAAAATCTATAAAATTGTCTCTTGTTTGTTTAGTGTGCGTGGGTGCCATTAAGAGTTAAAAGGGAAGTATGGGGTTTTCTGTTTTTTGCAGATTCATACTTACCTAGGTGGGTGCAGTATTGTTCTGATGCTGCATCTGTCACCCCAGCGCCTCTAACACTGAGAACTGAGCGATCAAACCCCACCGAAAAAAAAAAATCTAAACATTTTTGATTCAACCGATTCAAAATGTATGGATTCGAACGTTTCGAATCGAAAAAAAAAATTGTAAATTTAAAAACATTTAAAAAAAGACATAAAACAAATTCCAAATATGAATTCTGAATAAGAATTGAATGAATCAACTGAATTTGGGCCCCTTTCACACTAGTGCGACTAGTGCGTAGACGTAGGTCTACGTCGCTCGCCTGTGAGGCTCTGGGGAGCGAACGCGCGCCCCCGCGCGGTCACGGACCCCCCCCGCGCGTGTGACCAGCGGACCCGATGTCCGCCGGTCACTCGGCGATCGGCGGGGGAGAGGGAGAATGTCGGGCAGCTTGTGTAAACAAGCCACCTGTCATTCTCCTCGCTGTAAAAACACTGATCACATGGATCTACTATGTAGATCCGTTGATCAGTGTCCTTACAGCTCAAGCCACAGCCAATCACAGTAGAAAGCACGCCCCTAGGGACACACACAGCCCCTCCCTCCCAAATAAAGTTAACCCCTTCACTACCAGTGTATTTTTACAGTAACAGTGCATATATATAGCACTGATTACTGTAGAAATGTCACTGGTAACCCCAAAAGTGTCAAAAATGTCAGTCAAGGGTCCGATCTGTCCGCCCCAATGTCGCAGTACCGCAAAAAAAATCGCAGATCGCCGCCATTACACGTTAAAAAAAAAACACCAAAAATGACAAAAATCTTTCCCTTTGTTAGTAAACGCGATAACTTTTGCGCAAACCAATCAAAATACGCTTTTTGCGATTTTTTTTACCAAACATAGGTAGCATAAAACAAATTGGCCGAAAATTTTAAAAAATTTTGATTTTTACATTTTTTTTTGGGGAATTTCATATAAAAAAATGTGAAAAATATTGTTTTTTTTGCAAAATGTACGCTCTTTTTTTGTTTATAGCGCAAAAAGTAAAAATCGCATGGGTGATCAAATACCACCAAAAGAAAGCTCTGTTTGTGGGAAAAAAAGGACGCCAAATTCGTTTAGATACAGCGTCGCACGACCGCGCAATTGTCTGTTAAAGTCACGCAGTGCAGAATCGCAAAATACCCCCTGGTTGTTTAGCAGGAAAATCCTCCGGGGCTTAAGTGGTTAAAAGCGGCGCGGTTTGTGTGTGGCTGCATGCAGGTGCGGGAGCGCGTGCGATTTATACCCACTCCCGATACCCGCACAGATGGGAACCTTGCCTACAGGGGGGACTGTCCAAATTATTCTGTGTAAATAACACTTTTTAGAAGAAGTGACAGTAAATATTAATACATTGTAAGGAGGTAACAGCGGATATTCTGATATATGGGCTCATTTACACCAGAACACGGTGCGGGAAACCTGAGTTTCATGCACTCTTCCCACACTGCATTTAGGCTCCATGCACACTGGCTTAAAAAAAACAGCGGAGGAGGAGTTTAGCATTTTGCCTGTAAAAAAGCAACCAATGTTATCCTATCCATGCTTTTTTTTTTTTTTTTTAAGCTCAGTGTTCAGATGCAAAAAAAAAAAAGAAAAAAAAATCTCTTCTTTTTTGCATTTTTTAGGGCATTTTTCTATCAGAAAAAAAAAAATGTTAAACACTCCTAAATGCTAGTACAAAAACCTCTCAAAACTAGTGTTTTTTTTCTGCCAAGGGCATGAATGTTTTTTTTTTCCCCTTCATGCCTTAGAACCCCCAAAATTACTTATAACCCCCAAACATTATTTATATTTTTTTATCAGAGACCCTAGAGAATAAAATGGCGATTGTTGAAATATTTTATGTCCCACGGTATTTGCGCAGCGGTCTTACAAATTATTCATACACGTATGAACATGGACTGACATATTATGACAAAACACAACTAGTTTTTTAAAAAACATATTGCAACAATTCACACACGCTGATGCACATACCTTTTCTACTTATTTTGCAGACTGCTGGTGCGTAGTGCTGGTGGGTAATGCTGGTGGGTAGTGCTGGCAGTTGCTGCTGGTGGTTACTGCTGGGTGTTACTGCTGGTGGGTAGTGCTGGTGGTTACTGCTGGCGGTTACTGGTGGTGGGTAATGCTGGCGGTTACTGTTGGCGATTACTGCTGGCAGGTAATGCTGGCGGTTACTGCTGGCGGGTAATGCTGGTGGTTACTGCTGGGGGTTACTGCTGGTGGGTAATGCTGGTGGATACTGCTGGTGGTTACTGCTGGTGGTTACTGCTGGCGGTTACTGCTGGTGGCTACTGCTGGTGGGTAGTGTTGGCGGTTACTACTGGTGGGTAGTGCTGGCGGTCACTGCTGGCAGGTAGTGTTGGTGGGTACTGCTGGCAGGTAGTGTTGGCGGTTACTACTGGTGGGTAGTGCTGGCGGGTAATGCTGGTGGTTATTGCTGGCAGTTACTGCTGGTGGTTACTGCTGGGTGTTACTGCTGGTGGGTAGTGCTGGTGGTTGCTGCTGGTGGTTACTGCTGGCGGTTACTGGTGGTGGTTACTGCTGGGTGTTACTGCTGGTGGGTAGTGCTGGTGGTTACTGCTGGCGGTTACTGGTGGTGGGTAATGTTGACGGTTACTGTTGGCGATTACTGCTGGCAGGTAATGCTGGCGGTTACTGCTGGCGGGTAATGCTGGTGGTTACTGCTGGGGGTTACTGCTGGTGGGTAATGCTGGTGGATACTGCTGGTGGTTACTGCTGGTGGTTACTGCTGGCGGTTACTGCTGGTTGCTACTGCTGCTGGGTAGTGCTGGCGGTTACTGCTGGTGGGTACTGCTGGTGGATACTGCTTGCGGGTAGTGTTGGCGGTTACTACTGGTGGGTAGTGCTGGCGGTCACTGCTGGCGGTCACTGCTGGTGGTTACTGCTGGTGGGTAGTGCTGGTGGGTACTGCTGGCAGCTAGTGTTGGCGGTTACTACTGGTGGGTACTGCTGGCGGGTAGTGTTGGTGGTTACTACTGGTGGGTAGTGCTGGTGGTTACTGCTGGTGGGTAATGCTGGTGGGTAATGCTGGTCATGCGGGTTCTGCTGGAGGAAGCAGCAGCTGCAGTAGAGAGCAGAGCCGCTGCTTCCTGTACGGCTCCTGTCACAGGCGGAGGAAGGGTGCATTTCATATCGCTCCACCTGTGACAGAGCCAGAACTATACAGGAAGCAGCGGCTCTCTCACGGACATCCTAAGTCTCCTGCGGCAGCCGGGAGATCGCACAGCACTTGCGGGTATCCTTGAGCCGCCGGCCAAAGGCGGGAGACTCCCACAAGTCACGGGAAACATGGGATGTCTGATATACTGACTGAGAGAGACCTCCCCTCCTCCATATGGAATATATACTGAGAGACCCCTATTATGGGATATACTGATAGGCCCCATATAATAAAATACTCTTTCAGCATTGCATAATCGGGGGAGGGGAGTAGGATGCGAAAAGAGGGCACAAATCGAACATGCAGGGAGAGAAGAGAAATAAAGGAGATTCTGAGCTTCCAAATACATATAGGAGGCCAATCTGATAGAAGCTGAGCAGACAGCCAAGGTGGTAGAAGGAGCCTTCCCCCCGATCTGCAGTGCCAGCTGAACTCGCATGTGTGCCGGCTGCCACCCAATTCCGTCGCTTCTCTTCCCAGGCCAGTCCAATCTTAAGTTCTCAGGCCAGTCCAATCTTAAGACCCACTTCTTGATTGGCCAGGAGGAGGAGCAGGAAAACAATAGTGAATGTTGATTCGCTAATGTCACAAGTGGGTGGGCTTGGGGCACTGCGCCCCAAGCTCAACCATTTTGAAGCCAATTAGAGCCTCAGGCTGTAATCATGTGCTTCTAAAAAAATAACCTCATAGAAATCCATGCATCCGGCGCCCCACATGGAGATTAGGGGCCGGCACACGGAGATTAGGGGCCTGCACATGGAGATTAGGGGCCGGCGCATAGAAATTATGGGCCGGCACATGGGGATTTGGGGCCGGCGCATGGGGATTTGGGGACGGCGCATGGAGATTAGGGAGCGGCGTATGGAGATTAGGGGGCGGTGGGAGACGGGGGTGGGGAACGCCCCATCCCGCTCCTTGAAAAAACCACTGAGTGGCTGCTGAGCCGCATCGGTTATCATTACAAGAAAGCCGACGGTCGGCTCTAAGTGCTGGTTCACATATATGTGTAGCAGGATTTCCAGGCATTGGGCCTGATGTAGGTCTGCCATGGTTACCGGTGACACCTTCAGCCCATTTAAGATGAATACCCAAGTGTGAGATTGGAGACAATGACCATTCCGGCATCTTTGTTTTGTTTATTTGATTTTGGGGATGGGAAAAGGGAATGAGTGGGATACTCCTCTGGCTCAACTAGGTACAAATGGGACACTCTGAAGAAAAATGCCTGTTAGCGCTGTCTTGACGCCGGCTGGATGCCGACCAACGCTTGCTGGCGCTTGAAAAATACTGACTCGCTGAATTTATGTTAGAACTTGGCTTTTGACACTCTGGTTAGCTCAAAAAGTCCTGGACTAGACTGAGAACTGACTTCTGACACTCTGGTTAGCTCAAAAGTCCTGTAAACAGCTCCCCCCAGCCCTTCACTGACTGAGATAGCTCCTTGTAACTGCTTGTGCTGCTGCAACTCTCAACACTGCACACTGCACGCTGTAAACTTTAACTCTTCAGGGCCCAACCGTTGGCACCCCCTCTACACTTCAGGGTCCTCTCACTAGTCACCCCCTCTACACTTCAGGGTCAACACTGGCATCCCCTTTACCGCTAGCTAGCTCCTGGATCCCTTGGACCTTCACCGGAGTGGTCCCCTCTCTCTAGGCAGACCCCCAGGGGCAGTTTGCAGCACTCACAAACTGGGAATGCTTCCCTGAAACTGGACCCCCTCTACTCTGCTGGTCCTCGGCACACTGGATCCTCTCTGCAGCTCAGCTCAGCTCTCTGTCCCCTCAGGCAAGCCACCTGGGACACCCGATCCTTCTGACAGGAGGAGAGACAGCTGTACTCTCCCTCCTGGGACTCTGCTTCCCGCCAAAGGCACTGCATCAGAAGTGATTCAGGATTGATCCAGGATTGATCCAGGAGTGATCCAGGAGTGATTCAGGAGTGATTCAGGAGTGATTCAGGAGTGATCCAGGAGTGATCCAGGGGTGATCCAGGAGTGATCCAGGAGTTATTCAGGAGTTATTCAGGAGTGATCCAGGGGTGATTCAAGAGTGATCCAGGAGTGATTCAAGAGTGATTCAAGAGTGATTCAAGAGTGAACTGCCCCTAAGCTACAGCAAAAAAGAGAAGCTGATTGGTTGGCATGAGCAACTAATCAGGATTCCAGCAGCTCCAGCCCATTTTCCAGCGCATCTTCCAGCGCATTTTCCAGCGCATTTTCCAGCACATTTTCCAGCACATTTTCTAGCACATTTTCTAGCGCATTTTCCAGCGCATTTTCCAGCGCATTTTCCAGCGCATTTTCCGGCACATTTTCCGGGACACATTTTCCGGCTCTTTTTCCCGCTCTTTTTCCGGCTCTTCTTCTGGCAATGTCAGGATGGCCGAGCGGTCTAAGGCGCTGCGTTCAGGTCGCAGTCTCCTCTGGAGGCGTGGGTTCGAATCCCACTTCTGACAGCAACATTTTGCCTCTTAACAAAATAATTGCAACATGATATTCCAAATACAGTATGTATGTGCTGAGATACTCACATAACAGCTGAATACTCAAGGAGTAATAATACACCAACCTGACACATTTTATGACAGCGCCCTGAACTGTATTGTTTGGCGTTGTCACACTACAACCAATATATATATTTTCCTTTTTGTAATATATTTTTTTTTTTACAATATAATAATCGCTTGCCGACCGACCGCCACAGATATACTGCAGCAGGCTGGCTCGGCTGCGCAAACCGATGTATGGGTACGTCGGTTCACAGGAGCGGTCCTGGGGGGTGCTCTCTCACCCCCCCACTAGGCAGGGGGGATGCCGATCCACTGGACCAGCGGCACCGATTGCCGCCAGCCACCCGCGATCTTTCCCTGCTGAGAGAAGGTCAAGTTATTGTAAACACACACAGCATGAATTGTGAACCTCAGGATGATAAAATAACTAAAATCCGACTCAAAAGTCCCACAGTCCTTCAGCTAGAAGTAAATAACAATAATGATGTGCGTTTTCAGTTCCGGAGTCTTGAATGGGGTTCTCATTGTTTATCTTGTCATACATTGTGAGATTCTTTCCATATATTGTAAACACAGCTGACCGTTCTTCTCTCTGAAATTATCACAGAGCTCATCTGATCCTTCTATGTAGGATCACAGGTCTCTATGGTCATTTCACAGGTCCATCCCCCCCCCCACAGTTAGAAAACACCCCCTAGGCTCACACTTAACCCTTTGATCGCCCCTGGGTTAACCCCTTCCCTGAAAAACAACAAAAGAAGGGCACACCCACCTTGTGCATTACCACTAAAAGGTTTATTAATCGGTCGCCGACCACTTACTGCATATTTACTGCGGCAGTGTGGCTCTACGAGGCAAACCGACGTAGGGCTACATCGGTCGGTTGGAGGCAGCTGGGGGGCGAGCATGACGCCCCCGATGCAGCGGGCAGGCGGCTCTGATTGCCGCCGGACACCGGCGATCGCTCCCCGCTGAGAGAGAACGGTCGGCTGTTGTAAACACAGCTGACCGTTCTTCTCCCTGGAATGATCACAGAGCTCCTGTGATCCTTCTATATAGGAGCACAGATCTCTATGGTCATTTCACAAGCCACGCCCCCCATACAGTTAGAAACACGTCTTTAGGTACACATTTAACCCCTTGATCACCCACTGTGTTAACCCCTTCCCTGCCAGTGTCATTATTACAGTAACAGTACATATTTTTTTTTTTTTCTTTTTACCAAAAATATGAAGCAGAATACAAATTGGCCTACAAGGATGAAAAAAAAAATGATTTTTACTTTTTATTTTTTAGGAATGTTATATAGCAGAATGTGAAAAATATTGTTTTCTTTTTTTTTTTCAGAATTGTCGCTCTTTTTTTGTTTATAGCGCGAAAAATAAAAATCGCAGAGGTGATCAAATACCCCTAAAAGAAAGCTCTATTTGAGTGAATAAAGGACATCAATTTTATTTGGGTACAGAGTCACATGACCACGCGATTGTCAGTTAAAGTAACGCAGTGCCGAATCGAAAAAAATGGCCTGGTCATTAAGGGGGTAAATCCTTCCGGTCCAGAAGTGGTTACCCACCTCCTTCCCAAGCCTATTCTGACACTTCACTCCTACATGTAAAAAGTGACCATACAACTGGGATGCCTGTTATGTCCTGATGTACTTTTTGATATTCTCCAATCTTTGAACATTGTTATATTTGTTCGTGCACTTCTTCATTTTTCAATAAAACATTTTCTTGGGGGAAAAAAAAAATCTACTTTTTTTTTTACTAGAAAATTACTTAGAACACCCAAACATTATATATATATATATATATATATACATATATTTTTTTTTTTTAGCAGAGACCCTAGAGAATAAAATGGTGGGGGTTGCAATCTTGTCACACAGTATTTGCGCAGCGGTTTTTCAAACGCAATTTAAAAAAAAAAAACAAACACTTTCATGAATAAAAAACAACAACAAAAAAAAAAAACAGTATAGTTAGCTCATTTTTTTGTATAATGTGTTACGCCGAGGAACGTCCTTGGATGGGATATGGTTACACAGACATACAGTGGGTACGGAAAGTATTCAGACCCCCTTAAATTTTTCACTCTTTGTTATATTGCAGCCATTTGCTAAAATCATTTAAGTTCATTCTTCTTCCTCATGAATGTACACATAGCACCCCATACTGACAGAAAAACACAGAATTGTTGACATTGTTGCAGATTTATTAAAAAAAAAAAAACTGAAATATCACATGGTCCTAAGTATTCAGACCCTTTGCTGTGACACTCATATATTTAACTCAGGTGCTTTCCATTTCTTCTGATCATCCTTGAGATGGTTCTACACCTTCATTTGAGTCCAGCTGTGTTTGATTATACTGATTGGACTTGATTAGGAAAGCCACACACCTGTCTATATAAGACCTTCCAGATCACAATGCCTGTCAGAGCAAATGAGAATCATGAGGTCAAAGGAACTGCCTGAAGAGCTCAGAGACAGAATTGTGGCAAGGCACAGATCTGGCCAAGGTTACAAAAAGATTTCTGCTGCACTTAAGGTTCCTAAGAGCACAGTGGCCTCCATAATCCTCAAATGGAAGACGTTTGGGACGACCAGAACCCTTCCTAGAGCTGGCCGTCCGGCCAAACTGAGCTATCGGGGGAGAAGAGCCTTGGTGAGAGAGGTAAAGAAGAACCCAAAGATCACTGTGGCTGAGCTCCAGAGATGCAGTCAGGAGATGGGAGAAAGTTGTAGAAAGTCAACCATCACTGCAGCCCTCCACCAGTCGGGGCTTTATGGCAGAGTGGCCCGACGGAAGCCTCTCCTCAGTGTAAGACACATGAAAGCCTGCATGGAGTTTGCTAAAAAAACACCTGAAGGACTCCAAGATGGTGAGAAATAAGATTCTCTGGTCTGATGAGACCAAAATAGAACTTTTTGGCCTTAATTCTAAGCGGTATATCTGCTCATCACCTGTCCAATACAGTCCCAACAGTGAAGCATGGTGGTGGCAGCATCATGCTGTGGGGGTGTTTTTCAGCTGCAGGGACAGGACGACTGGTTGCAATCGAGGGAAAGATGAATGCGGCCAAGTACAGGGATATCCTGGACAAAAACCTTCTCCAGAGTGCTCTGGACCTCAGACTGGGCCGAAGGTTTACCTTCCAACAAGACAATGACCCTAAGCACACAGCTAAAATAATGAAGGAGTGGCTTCACAACAACTCCGTGACTGTTCTTGAATGGCCCAGCCAGAGCCCTGACTTAAACCCAATTGAGCATCTCTGGAGAGACCTAAAAATGGCTGTCCACCAACGTTTACCATCCAACCTGACAGAACTGGAGAGGATCTGCAAGGAGGAATGGCAGAGGATCCCCAAATCCAGGTGTGAAAGACTTGTTGCATCTTTCCCAAAAATACTCCTGGCTGTATTAGATCAAAAGGGGGCTTCTACTAAATACTGAGCAAAGGGTCTGAATACTTAGGACCATGTGATATTTCAGTTTTTCTTTTTTAATAAATCTGAAACAATGTCAACAATTCTGTGTTTTTCTGTCAGTATGGGGTGCTATGTGTACATTCATGAGGAAGAAGAATGAACCTAAATGATTTTAGCAAATGGCTGCAATATAACAAAGAGTGAAAAATTTAAGGGGGTCTGAATACTTTCCGTACCCACTGTATATATATATATATATAAAGATAGATTTATTTTTGGAAAATTATTATTTTTTTGCAATGTATTGTTGCTGTTTTTTTTTTTTGGTGTAGAAATGAAATTATAAAAAGATTTTGCAATGTCATTTCAGCTGAGCTGTGTTTTTCACCACATAAAAAAAAAGGTTTCTGCCGAAACCCGGGATCGAACCAGGGACCTTTAGATCTTCAGTCTAACGCTCTCCCAACTGAGCTATTTCGGCTCTGTAAAATTTATTTTTTTTGAAAAAATGGGAAGGAGTTTAACTCTATCACTGCTGGACTAACTTTTACATTTTATTTAATTTATTTCTTTATTTATTTTTTTTATTCTCATACAAAATGCATACAATTGTCGTTTTTTTTTTTGTTTTTTTTTAAATTTGTTTTAATTTCTGAATGCGCTATTTCTGCTCTCACAGCAAAATGTTTTTTTGAAAAAGTGTGCTGGACTGACTTTTCCATTAACCTCTTCAATTCCAGAAGATTTACCCCCCTTAATGACCAGGCCATTTTTTGTGATACGGCACTGCATTACTTTAACTGATAATTGCGCGCTCGTATGACGCTGTACCCAAATAAAATTGGTGCCTTTTTTTCGACAAATAGAGCTTTCTTTTGGTGGTATTTGATCACCTGTGTGATTTTTATTTTCTGCGCTATAAACAAAAAAAGAGCGACAATTTTGAAAAAAAAACAATATTTTTCACATTCTGCTATATAACATTCCTAATAAAAAAAAATTAAAAATCTAATTTTCTCATCCTTTTAGGCTAATTTGTATTCTACATATTTTTGGTAAAAATAAATCAGTAAAAAAGCGTATTTTGGTTTACGCAAAAGTTTTCGCGTCTACAAACTAGGGGAAAGATTTGTCATTTTTATTTTTTTTTATTAGTAATGTAGTAAAGAAATGTTTAGATTGATGCCCTTTTCCCCCCCACAAATAGAGCTTTCTTTTGGTGGTATTTCGATCACCCGTGCGGTATTTATTTTTTTGCGCTATAAACAAAAAAAAGACAATTTTGAAAAAAAAAACAATATTTTTTACTTTCTGCTATAAAACATTTCCAATAAAAAATTTAAAAAAATCAAACTTCTTTATCAATTTAGGCCCATATTATTCTGTTTCATATTTCTGGTAAAAAAAAAAGTCCCAATAAGCGTATATTGATTGTAGACGCAATAACTTTTGCACAAACCAAACGATTGGATAATCAAATACTAGGTACTTGATCTGACACTTCTGGGTGGGGGCAGCACGCAACATGACACTTCTGGGAGGGGGGCGCACGCAATGTGAGACTTCTGGGAGGGGGCGCACGCAACGTGACACTTCTGGGAGGGGGGCGCACGCAACGTGACACTTCTGGGAGGGGGGCGCAAGCAACGTGACACTTCTGAGAGGGGGGTGCCCGCAACGTGACACTTCTGGGAGGGGGGCGCAAGCAACGTGACACCTCTGGGAGGGGGTGCACACAACGTGACACTTCTGGGAGGGGGGTGCACACAACGTGACACTTCTGGGAGGGGGAAGCATGCAACGTGACACTTCTGGGAGGGGGACGCATGCAACGTGACACTTCTGGGAGGGGGTGCACGCAACGTGACACTTCTGGGAGGGGGCGCACGCAACGTGACATTTCTGGGAGGGGGCGCACGCAACGTTACACTTCTGGGAGGGGGGCGCACGCAACGTTACACTTCTGGGAGGGGGGCGCACGCAACGTTACACTTCTAGGAGGGGGCGCACACAACGTGACACTTCTGGGAGGGGGGCGCACGCAACGTGACACTTCTGGGAGGGGGGCGCACGCAACGTGACACTTCTGGGAGGGGGGCGCAAGCAACGTGACACTTCTGAGAGGGGGGTGCCCGCAACGTGACACTTCTGGGAGGGGGGCGCAAGCAATGTGACACCTCTGGGAGGGGGGTGCACACAACGTGACACTTCTGGGAGGGGGGTGCACACAACGTGACACTTCTGGGAGGGGGAAGCATGCAACGTGACACTTCTGGGAGGGGGACGCATGCAACGTGACACTTCTGGGAGGGGGGTGCACACAACGTGACACTTCTGGGAGGGGGACGCATGCAACGTGACACTTCTGGGAGGGGGGTGCACGCAACGTGACACTTCTGGGAGGGGGCGCACGCAACGTGACACTTCTGGGAGGGGGGCGCACGCAACGTGACACTTCTGGGAGGGGGGCGCATGCACCGTGACACTCCTGGGAGGGGGGGCGCACGCAACGTTACACTTCTGGGAGGGGGGCGCACGCAACGTTACACTTCTGGGAGGGGGGTTCACACAACATGACACCTCTGGGAGGGGGGTGCACACAAACGTGACACCTCTGGGAGGGGGGTGCACACAACGTGACACCTCTGGGAGGGGGCGCATGCAACGTGACACTTCTGGGAGGGGGGCACACGCAATGTGAGACTTCTGGGAGGGGGCGCACGCAACGTGACACTTCTGAGAGGGGGGTGCCCGCAACGTGACACTTCTGGGAGGGGGGCGCAAGCAACGTGACACCTCTGGGAGGGGGTGCACACAACGTGACACTTCTGGGAGGGGGGTGCACACAACGTGACACTTCTGGGAGGGGGAAGCATGCAACGTGACACTTCTGGGAGGGGGACGCATGCAACGTGACACTTCTGGGAGGGGGTGCACGCAACGTGACACTTCTGGGAGGGGGCGCACGCAACGTGACATTTCTGGGAGGGGGCGCACGCAACGTTACACTTCTGGGAGGGGGCGCACGCAACGTTACACTTCTGGGAGGGGGGCGCACGCAACGTTACACTTCTAGGAGGGGGCGCACACAACGTGACACTTCTGGGAGGGGGGCGCACGCAACGTGACACTTCTGGGAGGGGGGCGCACGCAACGTGACACTTCTGGGAGGGGGGCGCAAGCAACGTGACACTTCTGAGAGGGGGGTGCCCGCAACGTGACACTTCTGGGAGGGGGGCGCAAGCAATGTGACACCTCTGGGAGGGGGGTGCACACAACGTGACACTTCTGGGAGGGGGGTGCACACAACGTGACACTTCTGGGAGGGGGAAGCATGCAACGTGACACTTCTGGGAGGGGGACGCATGCAACGTGACACTTCTGGGAGGGGGGTGCACACAACGTGACACTTCTGGGAGGGGGACGCATGCAACGTGACACTTCTGGGAGGGGGGTGCACGCAACGTGACACTTCTGGGAGGGGGCGCACGCAACGTGACACTTCTGGGAGGGGGGCGCACGCAACGTGACACTTCTGGGAGGGGGGCGCATGCACCGTGACACTCCTGGGAGGGGGGGCGCACGCAACGTTACACTTCTGGGAGGGGGGCGCACGCAACGTTACACTTCTGGGAGGGGGGTTCACACAACATGACACCTCTGGGAGGGGGGTGCACACAAACGTGACACCTCTGGGAGGGGGGTGCACACAACGTGACACCTCTGGGAGGGGGCGCATGCAACGTGACACTTCTGGGAGGGGGGCACACGCAATGTGAGACTTCTGGGAGGGGGCGCACGCAACGTGACACTTCTGGGAGGGGGCGCACGCAACGTGACACTTCTGGGAGGGGGGCGCAAGCAACGTGACACTTCTGAGAGGGGGGTGCCCGCAACGTGACACTTCTGGGAGGGGGGTGCCCGCAACGTGACACTTCTGGGAGGGGGGGCGCACGCAACGTGACACTTCTGAGAGGGGGGTGCCCGCAACGTGACACTTCTGGGAGGGGGGGCGCACGCAACGTGACACTTCTGGGAGGGGGGCGCACGCAACGTGACATTTCTGGGAGGGGGCACACGCAACGTTACACTTCTGGGAGGGGGGCGCACGCAACGTTACACTTCTGGGAGGGGGGCGCACGCAACGTTACACTTCTAGGAGGGGGCGCACGCAACGTGACACTTCTGGGAGGGGGGCGCACACAACGTGACACTTCTGGGAGGGGGTAGCACACAACGTGACACTTCTGGGAGGGGGGCGCACACAGCGTGACACTTCTGGGAGGGGGGGCGCGCACCAGGGTTTATGGCTGTCTCAGTGGGTGGGCATTCTTGCAATGCATCCTGGGATTGGCAATAAATCCTGAGGGGACATGTGACAGGGTGGTCTTTTGGCGGGAGCAAAGTCCCAGGAGGAGGTGGATGGCTGTCTCTCCTCCTGCAGAGTGTGAGGAAGGCGGTTCAGGCGGTCGGCCTAGGAACCAGGTGTGGAGCTGAGCTGCA
Source organism: Pelophylax lessonae (assembly GCF_965119305.1). Classification (NCBI taxonomy): domain Eukaryota; kingdom Metazoa; phylum Chordata; class Amphibia; order Anura; family Ranidae; genus Pelophylax; species Pelophylax lessonae. Next base: position 22,146,001 of record NC_138779.1, on the reverse strand, counting down.
GAGGATGCAGAGAGCTTACTGGTGGAGCTGCTGGCAGAATCTTTCAGGAAAAACAGTATCGTGAGTATCAAGGGGTCTGCTCAAGGGTCTACCTAAGAGAGGGGACCACTCCAGAGAAGTTAGGGGATCAAGGAGCTCACACAGGAAGTTAACAGTAAAGGGGGTGCCGTGTAGTTGACCCTGAAGATTAGGAACAAAGGGGGTGCCAGGAAGGGCCCTGAAGTTGTTCTGCAGTACAGTCCAGCTTACCTCAGGATCCAGTTTACCTCAGGATCCAGTTTACCTCAGTATACAGCTTACCTCACGATACAGTTTACCTCAGGATCCAGTTTACCTCAGGATCCAGTTTACCTCAGGATCCAGTTTACCTCAGGATACAGTTTACCTCAGTATACAGTTTACCTCAGGATCCAGTTTACCTCAGGATCCAGTTTACCTCAGGATCCAGTTTACCTCAGGATCCAGTTTACCTCAGTATACAGTTTACCTCAGGATACAGTTTACCTCAGGATCCAGTTTACCTCAGGATCCAGTTTACCTCAGGATACAGTTTACCTCAGGATACAGTTTACCTCAGGAAGCTCACTTAATTCTACTTCACAGCTAAAGGGCAAAGTGAAGCAGCGGCCTAGCCATGACTAGAGTTACTCAGCGTTACCCAGCATCTTTCAAGTCGTCCCAGCCAATCGTGCAAAGTTATATAAAGTCGGAGTATCCCACTCATTCCCTTCTCCTATCCAAGTTCTAAATAAAAAACACAAAAACCAAAGATACCGGACTGTTCCCTGACTGAGCCAAAATCACTCTGAAAAGGTTGAACTGTCTTATTGTTGCTAATGGTAACCTAGGGGAACCCGTAACCAGCAGCTCCCAAGGGAGTAGTGCTACATTTGGGTGCTCGTCCTGGGTGTCGCCCTGGTTTACCGACCCGGGTTGCTAATGGCAACGGCCGAAGAAAATGTTCAAAACCGCCATTTTTTGCGTCCGGGACTTTGTTTGTAATGTTCAATCCAAGTGTGAGGCCTGCTCTACAGGAGATGGGGAGAGTCGGATGAAGATAGAAGTGCATCGTGATGGTTGCCCGTGGCAACGCAAAGATTCCAGTCAGAATCGCAATATGTGTCTACCAATGGCTGGAATCTTCTATTTGAGCTACAAAATGTTTACCTCTGTGAAGTACTGGGAGGCCTCTTTTCGTGAAAAAGGACTGTGTCTGCTTGACAGAAGAAGGTACAAGTGTGTGGACGGAGAAAATGGCAGGCCAAGGGCACGTGGATCGGTGTGCCGGGGGGCGCGTGTGTGTGTCAAGACTACATGGAAGAATGTTGACTGTGCATACGACAGCGGGACATTTATTCTATATAGTGGCCAGGGCCTTCTTAAGGCAGGGCAAAAGGGGCAGCTGCCCTGGGCCCAGTCGTTGTTGTGGGGCCTAAAGCAGCTGCCCTTTGAGCCTGCACTGTCTGAGAATAGTTGATAAGTAGATTTGGAAGGGCCCAAAAAAATGTTTGCCCAGGGTCCAATAAATAATAAAGACGGCCCTGCAATAAAGACGGCCCTGATAGTGGCAGTGTCAATACTGTGAAGAGATCTGTCGGCCATGCCGGGAAGGACAGTGGGGCTTTCTTCGGTGACAGTATGGTGACGGGCCTTGCTTGTACACGTGCTGGGAAGAGGACTGTTGACCGTGCATATGACAGCGGGACAATTCTCTGGACTGGCATAGAGGGACAGCTGGCTCCAGGTGATGGAGGCGCAGCTGGGGCCCTGCTACAAGCAAGAAGAGTGGATGCGTGTCTGGCGTGGGGTACGGTCCGCTTTGCAGTGACTTCCGTGTTGACTGAGTTGAGAGACAGCCGCATTGGAGGGGTTAATGCACCGCGCGATGAAAAGTTCTGCCTAGCAACAGGAGCCTCCGCCAAGAAAGGAATGTGGGCGGAGACGTCATTCGCGCCCAGCCAATCAGGAGTGACAAGGGAAGCCCATGCATTACTCCCTCCTTCGGGTGTGGCTGAGAGGGAGACACAGGTGAGCTTTCTTTCTTCTACTTTCATTGGTGATCCAGCCAGTAAGTCTGTTGATTTAAAAAGAACACACTCTCTGGCAGAATGGATCAGTATACATGGATGAGACAAATCATTTTACACTGGCAGGGGTTCTTAAAAAATGATTAGCTTTTATTTACTTACAGTATCTCACAAAAGTTAGTACACCCCTCACATTTTGGTGATTATTTTATTCTATCTTTTCATGTGACAACACTGAAGAAATGACACTTTGCTACAATGTAAAGTAGTGAGTGTACAGCTTGTATAACAGTGTAAATTTACTGTCCCTTCAAAATAGCTCAACACACATTTACCGGTTTAGGATCGCCCGCCACAGATGTACTGCGGCAGGCAGCCGCTCCCTGGCAAATCGCAGTACATGTACGGCGCTCGCTCCTGGGAGTCTAGGGGGCGCGCTCCCACCCCCTCATTAGCGGCGAAGCTGCTGCTTGTGTCAGGGGGCTCCAATTGCCGCTCGACACCCGCGATCGTTCCCCACTGAGAAAGAAGAACGGTCAGCTGTTGTAAACACAGCCGTCCGTCCTTCTCTCTGGAATGATCACAGAGCGCCTGGGATCCTTCTATATAGGATCACAGGTCTCTATGGTCATCTCAGAAGCCACGCCCCCCCCACAGTTAGAATCACGCCCCTACGCTCACATTTACCCCCTTGATCACCCACAGGGTTAACCCCTTCCCTATCAATGGCATTATAACAGTAACAGTGAATATTTTTAGCACTGATTACTGTAGTGATGTCACTGTTCCCCCCAAAAGTGTCAAAAATGTCAGTTAGGGGTCCGATCTGTCCGCCGCAATGTGGCAGTCCCGCAAAAAAATGGCAGATCACCGTCATTGCTAGTAAAAAAAAAAAAAAACAATAAAAATGACATAAATCTTATCCGTTGTTGGTTGACGCGATAACTTTTGCGCAAACCAATCAAAATACGCTTATTGCAATTTTTTTTACCAAAAAATATGTAGCTAAAAACAAATTGGCCTAAAATGTTAAAAAATTTTGATTTTTAAATTTTTTTTTCCGGAATGTTATGTAGCAGAATGTGAAAAATATTGTTTTTTTTTTTTTTTCAAAATTGTCGCTCTTTTTTGTTTATAGCACAGCAAATAAAAATCGCACAGGTGATCAAAAGAAAGCTCTATTTGTGGGAGAAAAAAGGACATAAATCGTTTGAGTACTGCGTCGCACGACCCCACAATTGTCCATTAATGTGCAGAATCGCAAAATAGGGCCTGGTCAGGAAGGGGGTAAAATCTTCTGGGGCTGAAGTGGTTAATGTCTAAACCGGTGGCCAGTGGTGTATTTAGGTTTTGTGCTGCCCTAGGCCGGACTAAACTCGTGACCCCCCTAATTTACCTACGACCCACCCCTTCCTGTCAAGGCCACACCCCTTCCTGTTTCAGACCCGCCCTGTCATCTGTAAACCACACCCCTTCCTCTTTAGGCTCCACCTCTTCCTCTCTGTACATTAAAAGTGGGTACAAAGTGCCTACTTGTATATTTTGTTGTTTTGTATGGGTATGTTGGCTCGTGTGAGCACTCCTGGGAGCCCCCACTAGGCAGCGGGATGCCAATCCACTGGGCCAGCGGCCGCAATTGCCGCCGGGCACCCCGCTGAGAGAGAATGACGGCCTGCTGTTGTAAACACAGCTGACCGTTGTTCTCTCTGAAATGATCACAGAGCGCCTGTGATCCTACTATATAGGAACACATGTCTCTACGGTCATTTCACAAGCCCCTCCTCCATACAGTTAGAAAACACCCCCTAGGCTCACCCTTAACCCTTTGATCACCCCAGGTTAACCCCTTCCCTCCCAATGTCATTATTACAGTAACAGGGCATATTTGTAGCACTGATTACTGTAGAAATGTCACTGGTCCCCCCAAAAGTGTCAAAAATGTCAGTTAGGGGTCCGATCTGTCCGCTGCAATGTCGCAGTCCTGCTAAAAATCGCAGATTGACGCTATTACTAGGGAAAAAAAAATGACAATCTTTCCCCTAGTTTGTAGACACGATAAATTTTGCGCAAACCAATCAATATACACTTATTGGGATTTTTGTTTACCAAAAATATGTAGCAGATTACAAATTGGCCTAAAAGGATGAAAAAATTAAATTTTTACATTTTTATGGGGGAATGTTATACAGCAGAATGTGAAAAACAATATTTTTTTCTCTGAATTGTTGCTCTTTTTTTGTTTATAACGCAATAAATAAAAATCGCACAGGTGATCAAATACCACCAAAAGAAAGTTCTATTTGTGGGAAAGAAAGGACATTCATTTTTTTAGGGTACAGTCTCACACGGCCGTGCAATTGTCCTTTAAAGTAATGCAGTCCTGAATCGCAAAAAAATGGCCTGGTCATTAAGGGGGAAAATCTTCCACGGCTGCGGGCATGGTGCAGGGGCTGCGGGCATGGTGCAGGGGCTGCGGGCATTGTACAGGAGATGCAGGGGTTGCAGGCATGGTGCAGGGGCTGTGGACATGGTACAGGAGATGCAGGCATAGTGCAGGGGCTGCAGACATGGTGCAGGAGATGCAGTGGTTGCGGGCATAGTGCAGGGGCTGCAGACATGGTACAGGAGATGCAGGGGTTGCAGGCATAGTGCAGGGGCTGCAGACATGGTACAGGAGATGCAGGGGTTGCAGGCATAGTGCAGGGGCTGCAGACATGGTACAGGAGATGCAGTGGTTGCGGGCATAGTGCAGGGGCTGCAGACATGGTACAGGAGATGCAGGGGTTGCAGGCATAGTGCAGGGGCTGCAGACATGGTACAGGAGATGCAGGCATGGTGCAGGGGCTGCGGACATGGTACAGGAGATGCAGGGGTTGTGAGCATAGTGCAGGGGCTGCAGAAATGGAGATGCGGTGCTGCGGGCATGGTACAGGCATGGTACAGGAGACGCAGGGCTGTGGGCAGCATGGTACAGGAGATGCAGGGCTGTGGGCAGCATGGTACAGGAGATGCAGGGCTGTGGGCATCATGGTACAGGAGATGCAGGGCTGTGGGCAGCATGGTGCAGGAGATGCAGGGCTGTGGGCAGCATGGTACAGGAGATGCAGGGCTGTGGGCACCATGATACAGGAGATTCAGGGCTGTGGGCAGCATGGTACAGGAGATGCAGGGCTGTGGGCAGCATGGTACAGGAGATGCAGGGCTGTGGGCAGCATGGTACAGGAGATGCAGGGCTGTGGACACCATGGTACAGGAGATGCAGGGCTGTGGGCAGAATGGTACAGGAGATACAGGGCTGTGGGCAGCATGGTACAGGAGATGCAGGGCTGTGGGCACCATGGTACAGGAGATGCAGGGCTGTGGGCAGCATGGTACAGGAGATGCAGGGCTGTGGGCACCATGGTACAGGAGATGCAGGGCGGTGGGCACTGGGCAGCATGGTACAGGAGAAGCAGGGCTGTGGGCAGCATAATATAGGAGATGCAGGGCTGTGGGCAGCATGGTACAGGAGACGCAGGGCTGTGGGCAGCATGGTACAGGAGATGCAGGGCTGTGGGCAGCATGGTACAGGAGACGCAGGGCTGTGGGCAGCATGGTACAGGAGATGCAGGGCTGTGGGCACCATGGTACAGGAGATGCAGGGCTGTGGGCAGCATGGTACAGGAGATGCAGGGCTGTGGGCAGCATGGTACAGGAGATGCAGGGCTGTGGGCACCATGGTACAGGAGATGCAGGGCTGTGGACAGCATGGTACAGGAGATGCAGGGCTGTGGGCAGCATGGTACAGGAGATGCAGGGCTGTGGGCAGCATGGTACAGGAGATGCAGGGCTGTGGGCAGCATGGTACAGGAGATGCAGGGCTGTGGGCACCATGGTACAGGAGATGCAGGGCTGTGGGCACCATGGTACAGGAGATGCAGGGCTGTGGGCACTGGGCAGCATGGTACAGGAGAAGCAGGGCTGTGGGCAGCATAATATAGGAGATGCAGGGCTGTGGGCAGCATGCTACAGGAGATGCAATGCTGCGGGCATGGTACAGGAGAATCTCCTGTACCATGCCCGCAGTACCTGCATCTGCTGCGGAGGAGTCTGACTTACCTTGAGGCGCCTTACATTTAAAAATGGCGCCGCCCAGCGCCATTACATCACTGCGCATGCGCCTCCTGCCCCGGAATAGCCGAACATGTACGGGCTTTCCGAGTGGCAGCGGCACATGAGCAGTGCGCTTGTCGGGCCGGCCGCGGCCATTTTTTTTCTTTCAGGTTTTAGCATGGGATCGGGGGGTTTTTCATGCAGGGGGGCGGCTTTTTTGCCGCCCCCCCACAAAGTGCCGCCCCAGGCCTAGGCCTAAATACAGCAGTGTTGGTGGCAACAAAAGTGATGTCCAAATTTGGCCCAGTTAGCCATTTTCCCTCCCCGGTGTCATGTGACTCGTTGGTGTTACAAGGTCTAAGGTGTGAATGGGGAGCAGGTGTGTTAAATTTAGTGTTATTGGTGTTTAGTGTTATACAGGAGATTCTCCTGTACCATGCTGCCCACAGCCCTGCATCTCCTGTACCATGCTGCCCAGTGCCCACAGCCCTGCATCTCCTGTACCATGCTGCCCAGTGCCCACAGCCCTGCATCTCCTGTACCATGCTGCCCACAGCCCTGCTTCTCCTGTACCATGCTGCTCAGTGCCCACAGCCCTGCATCTCCTGTACCATGCTGCCCAGTGCCCACAGCCCTGCATCTCCTGTACCATGCTGCCCACAGCCCTGCATCTCCTGTACCATGCTGCCCAGTGCCCACAGCCCTGCATCTCCTGTACCATGCTGCCCACAGCCCTGTATATCCTGTTCCATGCTGCCCACAGCCCTGCATCTCCTGTACCATGCCTGCAGCACTGCATCTCCTTACCATGCTCCCCACAGCCCTGCATCTCCTGTACCATGTCTGCAGCCCCTGTATTATGCCCGCAACCCCTGCATCTCCTGTACCATGTCTGCAGCCCCTGCACTATTCCCGCAACCCCTGCATCTCCTGTACCATGTCTGCAGCCCCTGCACTATGCCTGCATCGCCTGTACCATGTCTGCAGCCCCTGCACCATGCCCGCAAGCCCTGCATCTCCTGTACCATGTCTGCAGCCCCTGCACCATGCCCGCAACCCCTGCATCTCCTATACCATGTCTGCAGCCCCTGCACTCTGCCCGCAACCCCTGCATCTCCTGTACCATTTCTGCAGCCCCCGCACTATGCCTGCATCTCCTGTACCATGTCCGCAGCCCCTGCACCATGCCCGCAACCCCTGCATCTCCTGTACCCAAAAAAATTTGATCCTGTTCCCTTAAAGCATGTTATACAGCACAGTGCTTGTGCTGTGTAATTTGTCCCCTTCTATCACCTAAAATACCTGGCAGTCTGTTTAATTGTCCTGTGAGCCCTTGTGTCTGCATTTTATAAAAACAAGCCGTTCTTTACAAGTTTTCAGAGCACCAATCGCCGTTCACGTGACCCACCGCCTCTCCCCTCCTCTCCTCCTCTCCTCCTCCCCTCCTCTCCTCCTCTCCTCCTCTCCTCCTCTCCTCCTCTCCTCCTCCCCTCCTCTTCCCCTCCCGACTGACGACAGCCAGGAATCCTTGGCCCCACCTGCTGCAGGCAGCTGTCAGACGGGGAGAGGAGAGACCTGACGGGTCACGTGAGCGGTGCTTGGCGGTGTGAAAACTGGTAAAGAATGCCTTATCTTTTAACCACTTGCCGACTGCCGCACGACCATCTACGTCGGCGGTCAGCCCCTAACAGGCAAAGCGACGTAGGTCTACGTCGCTAGCCTGTGAGGGTCTAGGGAGCGAGCGCGCGCCGCCGGAGGCGCGCTCCGACGTGGTCACGGACCCCCCCCCCCCCCCGCGCGTGTGACCAGCGGACCCGATGTCCGCCGGTCACTCTGCGATCGTCGGGGGAGAGGGAGAAAGTCAGGCGGCTTGTGTAAACAAGCCGCCTGTCATTCTCCCCTGTGTATGAAGGATGATCATACGGTTCTACTATGTAGAACCGTTGATCACTGTTCATACATCTGAAGCCACAGCCAATCACAGTAGAAAGCACGCCCCTAGGAACACACATAGCCCCTCCCTTTCAAAAAAAGTTAACCCCTTCACTGCCGGTGTATTTTTACAGTAACAGTGCATATGTATAGCACTGATTACTGTAGAAATGTCACTAGTAACCCCAAAAGTGTCAAAAATGTCAGTCAAGGGTCCGATCTGTCCGCCGCAATGTCGCAGTACCGCAAAAAAAATCGCAGATCGCCGCCATTACGCGTTAAAAAAAAACAACAAAAATGACAAAAATCTTTCCCTTTGTTAGTAAACGCGATAACTTTTGCGCAAACCAATCAAAATACGCTTTTTGCAATTTTTTTTTTTACCAAACATATGTAGCATAAAACAAATTGGCCGAAAATGTTAAAAAATTTTGATTTTTACATTTTTGGGGGGGGGGGGGATTTCATATAAAAAAATGTGAAAAATATTGCTATTTTTGCAAAATTGACGCTCTTTTTTGTTTATAGCGCATGATCAAAAAAACCGCACAGGTGATCAAATACCACCAAAAGAAAGCTCTGTTTGTGGGAAAAAAAGGACGCCAAATTCGTTTAGGTACAGCGTCGCACGTCCGCGCAACTGTCCGTTAAAGTCACGCAGTGCCGAATCGAAAAATAGGCCCTGGTCAGGAAGGGGGTAAAATCTTCCGGGGCTTAAGTGGTTAAAACACAGACACAGGGGCACACAGAATTATTAAACAGACCAGACAGGATAGTATAAAGTGGCTTAACAACCACTTTAAAGGGGACGTGGAGATTCCAGGGGCATGCGCCCCCCCCCCCCTTGCCCCTAACCATGGACGTCCATGATTGGTCCATGTGTCTCTAGGTGTTCCATAATTAGCCCTTGGTGGGCCTAATGGAAAAGGGGGTGCTGGATCTATAATGGATTGGACAGAATCTTCTCTAGGGGGGGGGTGCTTTCTTGTGATGGGATAGCCACTTCTTCTTTTAACAAACGCTGCCATTTAACCACTTACCGCATATCGACGTATATTTACGTCGGCAGACTTTGCGGGGGTATACCGGGATGATGCCTCTAGCTAGAGGCACCATCCCGGTACCGTGGTTAACAGCCAACGGTCGGCTTTCCGTCTGTAATGACCGATTCGGCTCTGGAGCCGCTCGATCGTTACCAGGGTGAGCGGGAGGGGACGCCCCTCCCGCCGTCTTCCTATATCCTATACCCGCAGTTGATCCAGAGGAAGGCGAAAAACCCCAGCAAAGCATGATCCAATTTGCTACAGCAGGGGAAAAAAATTCCTTCCTGATCCCCCGAGAGGCAATCGGATATTCCCTGGATCAACTTTACCTATAAATATTAGTACCCAGTTATATTATGTACACCTAGGAAAGACGGTCCATTCCCATCCGATTTCCCCCATAGAGATGTATGGGGAACTGACAGCTGTGTCTCCGCACACAGCACGGAGACACAGCTGTCATCCTCCTGCTCAGCGAGGGATCGGCAGATCGATCCCCCGCTGAGAAAAGCGGAGTCCGTTTGACGGACTACAAGTGTGAAAGAGCCCTTAGTCAGGTTGAAAAAGACACAAGTCCATCTGGCTCAACCAATAAAAAAACAATAAAAAGCAAAAAACAGTAAAGAAAACCCTAAGGCTCCGTTCACATGTTAGCGTATGGATCGTGGGCAGAACCGCCGCGGTTCCGCCCGCGATCCGGAGATTATTGCAAATTGCGGGACGCCTGTGCGTTGCCCGTTGATTTGCAATAGCCCCCCAAACGCTGAGCGATGTTGCCGCGATTTCCGCCTGCCGAATCGCGGTAACATCACGAAAAAAAAATCGCGGGATGCAATACGCTCCAAAGAAGCTTTTTTGGGCGTAATGCGTCCCGCGATTTTTTTTTTTGCGCGATGTTACCGCGATTCGGCAGGCGGAAATCGTGGCAACATCGCTCAGCGTTTGGGGGGCTATTGCAAATCAACGGGCAACGCACAGGCGTCCCGCGATTTGCAATAATCTCCGGATCGCGGGCGGAACCGCGGCGGTTCTGCCCGCGATCCATACGCTGACATGTGAACGGAGCCTAAGTCGTCTTGGAACTAGGTCAAGGGCCAAATATTGTTCCAGGTATACCACATCCCACAATGCCCTTACCTTATTTTCCATAGTATTCCCTAATTTTTTAATTAAATGAGATAGGTCTTCATTTCTCTCTTTATTCCTGTCACCTGAAAATATGTCATGAAGCTTGACCACTCTAGTTTCTAACTAACTAAAAGTATCCATGGTCGCTGCTAATTTTTAGTGCGAAAAATTGAACAGTAAAAATGTGAATAAAATCAGCGGAATCAAAACCACCACCAAAATTTAAATAAAATGGAACCCCAATGGCAACATACATTTAGTGCCCGTTCACATACGAGCGACGCTACTTCGCACCGCGACCTCCGAGGTCGCGGTGCGAGCAGCGCGCCGCGACCTCCGAGCGGCCGCCACGGACTTCATAACATTGAAGCCTATGGCGGTCGCCTCCTGGTCGCCCCAAAGAAGCTCCGGACCCTTTTTCTAAGTCGGAGCGACTTGTGTCGCTCCTATTAGAACGGGTCCGCAGCTTCCCTATGGGAGGCGACCTACGGCGACTTGTGAGGCGACCAGGTCGCCTCACAGGTCGCCTCAGTGTGAACCGGGACTTAGTGTTTCCACATACCACAAATATATAACAAACAAAATATATAACCACAAACAACATAACAAGGTGCTAGGATACTGGAATCCTCACCTCCTCCTTCTCCTCTCACAATGCAGGGATACCGTCTACAAAGAGAATAAACACAAAAGCTCCTAGTGTTCTCCGTTTGATATTTTATTAAATAGACCATAAACATGAAACAATCACATTTCTCAGTACTTAAGCTAGTGCCGGCATGACAGGCTAGGATACGAATGCGGCGTGTGTGAGCAGGCTCCGCCCCCGTACGCGTTGCGTCGAACAAACAGCTTCGTCGGCAGGGGTGGACAATCCTATACCCACAGTTGATCCAGAGGAAGGCGAAAAACCCCAGCAAAGCAATTTGCTACAGCTTGGGGGAAAAAATTCCTTCCTGATCCCTCGAGAGGCAATCGGATATTCCCTGGATCAACTTTACCTATAAATATTCACACCCAGTTATATTATGTACACCTAGGAAAGAATCCAGGCCTTTTTTAACCACTTGCCGACTGCCTAACGCCGATCTACGTCGGCAGTCAGCCCCTCACAGGCAAAGTGACGTAGGGCTACGTCACTAGCTTGTGAGGGTCTAGGGAGCGAGCGCGCGCCCCCGGAGGCGCGCTCCCGCTCCCGCGTGGTCATGGACCCCCCCACGCGTGTGACCGGCGGACCCGATGTCCGCCGGTCACTCGGCGATCGGCGGGGGAGAGGGAGAATGTCAGGCAGCTTGTGTAAACAAGCCACCTGTCATTCTCCTTGCTGTTAGGATACTGATCACTCGGATCTAGTATGTAGATCCGTTGATCAGTGTCCATACAGCTCAAGCCCCAGCCAATCACAGTAGAAAGCACGCCCCTAGGGATACACACAGCCCCTCCCTCCCAAATAAAGTTAACCCCTTCACTACCAGTGTATTTTTACAGTAACAGTGCATATATATAGCACTGATTACTGTAGAAATGTCACTGGTAACCCCAAAAGTGTCAAAAATGTCAGTCAAGGGTCCGATCTGTCCGCCCCAATGTCGCAGTACCGCAAAAAAAATCGCAGATCGCCGCCATTACACGTTAAAAAAAAACAACAAAAATGACAGAAATCTTTCCCTTTGTTAGTAAACGCGATAACTTTTGCGCAAACCAATCAAAATACGCTTTTTGCGATTTTTTTTACCAAACATAGGTAGCATAAAACAAATTGGCCGAAAAAGTAAAAAAATTTTGATTTTTAAATTTTTTTTTTGGGGAATTTCATATAAAAAAATGTGAAAAATATTGCTATTTTTGCAAAATTGGCGCTCTTTTTTTGTTTATAGCGCGTGATCAAAAAATTGCACAGGTGATCAAATACCACCAAAAGAAAGCTCTGTTTGTGGGAAAAAAAGGACGCCAAATTCGTTTAGGTACAGCATCGCACGACCGCGCAATTGTCCGTTAAAGTCACGCAGTGCCGAATCGCAAAATACCCCCTGGTCGGAATGGGGGTAAAATCTTCCGGGGCTTAAGTGGTTAATGCAATCTAGTGAGCTAACCAGGGAGTCTATTCCACATTTTCAATTCCTACCTACCTACCTACCTACCTAACTTTTTTTTAACTTATCTTATCTCATTTTACCTTATAAAAGTTATCCTAACTTATCCAACTCTAACTCACAAGCTATTTAGATTACTTGTTTTTTTTCCTTAATTATCTTACACTAACTACTTACCTAACTGACTTGTTTTTTCTAACTTACCTATCCTAACATGCTTAAAATTGGTCACTGGGTGCCAAAGTCCATCCAAATGTGCATGCTCACGCCCATGAGCACGCCCCCCCTCTATCACCCCTCTCCTCCCCCATACCCCCCCCCCCCCATGGGGAAGGAGAAAGACCTTCCTTTCCCCCTATCTTTTTATCTTTTTCTCCCTTACTTTCCTATCTGTCGCTCTCTCTCCCTCTTCCCCCTTTTTCCCCTCCCTCCACCTCTTACTCTTCCCCCTCACTCTCCCCCTCCCCCTACTCTCTCCCTCTCCTCCCCCTATCACCCCCCTCATTCTCCCCCTCACTTCCGTCCCCCTCCCACCCCATCTGTCTATCTCTCTCCCCCTCTTCCCCCTTTCTCCCCTCCCTCCACCTCTCACTATTCCCCCTCACTCTCCCCCTCCCCCCACTCTCTCCCTTTCCTCCCCCTATTACCCCCCTCATTCTCCACCTCCCACCCCATCTGTCTCTCTCTCTCCCTCCACCCCCTTTCTCCCTCGCTCTCCCACTCTCACTCTGCCCCCCTCTCCTCCTCCCCCCACTCTTTACCTCTCCTCCCCCTATGATATTATCCCTTCACTCTCCCCCTCACTTCCTATCCCCTCCCTCTCACTTCTCACCCCCCTTTCTCTCCTTATGCCCCCCCCCCCCGTACTCTCAGACTATGCTCTATGCTCTTCTACACTTAGCCTCTTCTCTCGTGAGATCTTCTCTCAGCTGCTTCCACAGATCTTTTAATTTTTTGTCCCTTCTTTTTGCTTCCTCCTCTTTCAAACCGTCCATTTTTCTCTGATGCTTTTCTTCTCTTTTCTTCTCTTCTTCTCTCCTCTCCTCTGCTTTTTTCCATTTATCCTCCTCTCTCTTGCGATCTTCTTCCAGCCGCTTTTCCTCTTCTATTTTTTTGTTTTCCCATTTTCTCGCCTGCTCAGCTTTGATTTTGTCCATCCTTCTCTGTTCCTCTTTTTCAAGTCTCTTGCGTTCTTTTCTCTTCTTCTCTTCTCTTTTCAATTTAGCCTCCTCTCTCTTGCGGTCTTCCTCCAGCCGCTGCTCCTCTTCTATTTTTTTGTTTTCCCATTTTCTCACCTGCTCAGCTCTGAGTCTGTCCAGGCTTTTCTGTTCCTCTTTGTCCCTTCTCTTCCGTTCTTCTCTCTTTTCCTCGGCTTTTTTCCATTTAGCCTCCTCTCTCTTGCGATCTTCTTCCAGCTGCTTCTCCTCTTCTGTTTTTTTGTTCTCCCATTTTTTCGTCTGCATATCTCTGAGTCTGTTCATTGATATCTGTTCCCTTTCTACCAATCTCTTCCTTTCTCCCCTCTTCTCCTCTGCTTTTCTACATTTAAGATCCTCTCTCTTGTGATCTTCTTCCAGCAGCTTCTTCTCTTCTTCTTTCTCATTTTCCCATTTTCTCGCCACCCCATCTATAATTCTGTCCAGCCTTCTCTGATCTTCTTCTACCATTCTCTTCTGTTTTTCTCTATTCTCCTCTGCTTTTCTTTGTTCAGCTTCTTCCCTCTTGTATTGTTCTTCCTTCCTCTTCTCCTCTTCCTTTAGCCTCTCCTCCTCCCTTTTCTTGTTTTCCAATATTTTTGCCTCCTTAGCTTTTAATTTTGCCTCCCTTCTCTGTTCCTCTTCTTTCCTTCTCTTCTCTTCTTCTATTGTCTTCCTCAAATTAGCTTTCTCCCTCTCAAAATCTTTTTCCAGCTGCTTCTTCTCTTCTTTTTTTATTTTTTGCCATTTTTCCACCTCCCCATCTCTGAATTTTTCCTTCCTTCTCCATTCCTCTTCTTCCTCTCTCTTCTGTTCTTTTCTCCTCTTCTCTGTTTTTCTCCATTGAGCTTCCTCCCTCTTGCGATTCTCTTTCAGAAGCTCCTTCTCTTCTCTTCTTTTATTTTCCCATTTGTGATCCTCCTCCTCTCTTAATTTTTCCATCCTTCTCTTTTCCTCTTCTTCCTTTCTCCTCTGTTCTTTTCTCATCTCCTCTGCTTTTCTCCAAGTATCTTCTTCATACTTGCGATCCCCTTCAAGCTGCTTCTTTTCTTCTCTTATATTGTTTTTCCATTTTTTCGCTTCCTCATCTCTGAGTTTTTCCTCCCTTCTCTGTTCCTCTTTTTCCTTTCTTATCTGTTCTTCTCTTTTCTCCTCTGCTTTTTTCCAATTGGCTTCCTCCCCCATGCGAACTTCTTCCAACCTCTTCTTCTCTTCTGTTTTTTTGTTTAGCCATTTTCTTGCCTCCTCCTCTCTGCGTTTTTCCTCCCTTTTCTCTACCTCCTTTTCCTCTCTCTTCTGTTCTTCTATCTTTTCTTCTGCTTTTCTCCAATGAGCTTCCGCCCCCTTGCGAACTTCTTCCAGCTCTTTCTGCTCTTCTATTTTTTTGTTTTCCCATTTTCTCTCCTCCTCATCTCTAAATTTCTCCTTCCTCCTCTGTTCCTCCTTTTCCTTTCTCTTCTGTTTTTTAATCTTCTCCTCTGCTTTTCTCTCTTTCTCTTTAGCCTCCTCTCTCCTGCGTTCTTCTTCCAACCACTTCTCCTTTGCCCTCCTTACATTTTCCATTTTTCTCCCCACATCAACCCTAATATAGGTGATGGTGTTCTTTTTAACCTATAAATGAAAAGAAGAGGTTTAGAGGAAGTTCATGTTTATACATTGAGTAACATTGGCATTCATTTGGATTTTGTTTTGTATGATTTATTACATAATTGTGAAGTTTCTGAAAAATGTTTTTATTTGAGCTGCTCTATATAAAGTGTATGTAAACCCGTACGCTATGTCTCACTATGTTTGGCATGGCCCCTCACTATATACAGTTTTCTTAAAGTGTATGTAGAGCCACAACCTTTTTTTATAGTTTTAGATAGTATTGGGAAGGGTTAACCCCCCTATGAAGTTTATTTTTTTCCGTATCCAGGAGATTTCTCATCACTTCTTGTCCTAGAGATGAAACACGGAATTTGAGGAAATCTCTCTAAAATGAATGTCATTCCCATCTTAGTTGTCACAGGAGTGGGTGTCCCCATTGCAAGACTCTATGTCTAAATTCTCACCGCTCTATCCAAAAATAAGAAACGCCTTTACATACACTTTTAAAGGACAACTAATCCCAAGACCAAAAATGTAATATAATGTATTTAGACAGTTCTTAAATTTGATGGCTGTATTCGTTTTAGTTTTTCATCATTTTTAGCAAATACAGAAAGTACCCATTATTCTTGCAAAAGAAAAAAAATGCCATGATAAGACAGCTTTATCAAAGTTATCCTTCTTCTATAAACTGCTAATTTTCCCATCTCTCATGTAATTGGGATAAACAAATTCAGACACGTTTGTAGTCCTGCCTGGGTGACAGCGATGACTTCTTACATAGATACAGTGGAGGAGTGAGCATGGACACCCAGGGACAGGAAATACGTTCTTCACAGGAAGTGAAAATGTAGCGAAAAAGTCTAATAAATGAAAACGAATGTGTTCATAATAAGTCAATAATGTCATGAGCCTTCCTTCCCCTTTGTGTATGTGCAGTTGTGGGTATGAAGTCATATAAAGATAGTGAAAAAATATATATATATATACTTACTTGGTGAGACATCCTGAAACTGTCTAAAAATTCCGAATAAAATATAGATTCTCTCGATAAATAATCGCTCGCTAAACGTCAACCAAATATAAACCAACGTCTACCAAACGTCAAACTTCTCAAATCTGAAATTGCTGTCAACCAAAGATTTCTGTAAAGAAAGAAAAAGAGAAGATTTAGTATTATAGAAATAAAAAAAAAAGTCTGACAAGTGTTAAAACCCTCCTTTACTCTATCGAAAATAAAAAAACTTTACAAAAAAAGCTTTATCTATAGTTCTACTTTAAATATCGACATAATGGAAAAGCTTTATCTGTCTAAAAAAGTTTATATATATATACAAAGTATTGACTTAAGGGGGCTGAATAATTTTGCATGCCCAATTTTTCAGTTTTTTATTTGTTAAAAAAGTTTGAAATATCCAATAAATTTCATTCCACTTCATGATTGTGTCCCCCTTGTTGTGGATTCTTCACAAAAAATTACAGTTTTATATCTTTATGTTTGAAGCCTGAAATGTGGCAAAAGGTTGAAAAGTTCAAGGGAGCTGAATACTTTTGCAATGCACTATATATATATATATAAACCCTAGTGGTAATTAAAGTATAACTAAAGGCCAAACTGTTTTTTCTAGACAGAATGGAGATGGATTAGAACACCTATCGGGTTTTTATTGCTGTCTGTGCCCCCATTAGGGAGATTTACCCCCTCTATTTGTCCTGTTTACCATTATCATGAAAAGTGTCCCCAGAACAGTAATAGAGGAGAAATCTTCCAATGGGGACTCTAGTTCTGGTGACCTGGAGGGCCCCAAAGGAATTCCCTGTATTTCCAGGGATTTCCTCTCGTTTCCTGTTTTGGCTTTGGGACTGTAAATGAAGGTAAATCTTCCCAATGGGACACAGATGGCAAAAAAAAAGTCTGAAAGGTGTAACAACCCTTATTTAGTCTTTCAAAAATTAAAAAACATTAAAATAAAAAGCTTTGCCTATAGTTCTACTTTAAATATTGACATATGGAAAAGCTCTATCTGTCTAAAAACTGTTATATAATATATATTTATTTATATGTATATGTAAATATATATATATATATATATACATATACATATATATTTTTTTTAATTATGAAATTAGTGTAACAACCCTCATTTAGTCTTTCAAAAATTGAAAAAACATGAAAATAAAAAGCTTTACCTATAGTACTACTTTAAATATATGGAAAAGCTCTATCTATCTCTAAAACTGTTTTATATATATATATATATATATATATATATATATATTATAATTAGGAAAATATATATATATAGTGTATATAGATATATATCTATATAGATATATATTTATGTAAATATATATTTATGTATATGTGTGTATATATATATATATATATATATATATGCATATTATATCATTCAATAGGAGTATATACAGGCTGGCACTCAACTGGTTAATGTAATTCCCAATGATATATTAGATAGAAGCAGTGATATTACTGCAGAGATCAGAATATAACGCTATTTTACGCTATTTGCAGTTTAGAACATTTGGGAAATGGTTAGCAGCCCTGCCAAAATATCACTGCCCTTCCCCCACGGCGGAATGACCCTTCACTTCCTTAGCGCAGGCTTTCCTACATAGACTATGGCTACTATAGGACGATGCCCAGCTTTGGATATCATGTACCGGCTTGCAGGTGATTTAAACTGAAAGGTCGGTTGGGATCTAAAAATAGTTCTAATCACATACTTCCTGCCCCGCCCCCTTTCTCCAAACAATTAATTAATGTAATATAATGCAGCAATTGATGTCATGTAATGATGTAATTTGTGAAAATATGTCATTAATGTAATGTAATGAATGATTGTGATGATGCAATGATGTTATTAATTATTGCACCTAATCTAATGTCATTAATTATTGTAATGTAGTGATGTAATTAGTGTCATGTAATTAAATATAAATTGCCATAATGTAATAAATAATATTTTACACAGGCTTTTCTACATAGACTATGGCTGTTTTCTAAGGAGAACATACTATAGGATTATTCCCAGCCTTGGTTTTCATGTAGCGGATTTCAGGGGATTTAAACTGAACGGTCAGTTGGGCTCTAAAAATAATTCAAATCACAAATGTACTTTCCCCGCCCCCTTTCTCCATGGAAACGCCCACAAACACACACATAGATTCTACAATGTGTGCAGAGCAGAGCAGAACATGACTTACCTCTTCACACTCTCAGCAATAACTGACCGTTTCTTTTTCCCACCTCTCTTTTATAGAGGAGCCTGGTCATGTGACCAAGGTTCCAAACCAGCATTTTTTTTTTTTTTTCAATTTTGACAGTTGAAAAAAAAAAAAAAACAAAGCTGACAGTTGGGCTGGGCTGAGTCCATGGAAAATTTTAAATTGCAGTCACATGACCAGCAATAAGGAGATTTAACCATTTCACTGCCAGGGCAATTTTGGAAAATTTTGTTTTGTTGTTTAAATGTTTAAAAAAAATTTTAGGCCTAAAGAGGGCATTACCCCCCCCCCCCCCACAACGATGATATATTTTCAACAACAACAACAACTGACCGTTTCTTCCTCCCGCCTCCTTTTTATAGAGGAACCTGGTCATGTGACCAATGACCATATATGGGCATAGCCTTCTATGGGCAAAGTAACAAACAAGTATCCAAGCCATGACACCTATGCAGTGCAATGGGGATATCAATGTAATGATAGAAATATTGGAATTGATGTAATTCATTTAAACCAAAACCCATGCTGGGAAGAGGGGAGGTCAAAGGGCACCATGTCTTAAATATATAGAATTTCTGTTTAGTATAGAAGCGGGATTTTCATGGTGCCAAAGGGGAAATCAATGTCAGACATCAATATAAAAATATTCAGCTGATTTAAACTTAAATTTCAGTTAGGATTTCAAAACAGTGCAGCCAGGTAAAAGCATTTCCCTGTATATACATAATATAATTGTATATTATATACATTAATATCTATCCATCTGTCCCAATATATTTCTATGTATCTACTATATTTAATAATAAATAAACTCCATTAACAATAATAAATAATGATATACAAACCAGCGGTTCGTTTCAAATTCTGACAGTTGAAACAAAAGACAAAGCTGACAGTTAGGCTGAGCTGAGTCCCGGGAAAATTTATAATTGCAGTCACATGATCAGAAATAAGGAAAACTAACCATTTCACTGCCAGAGCAATGTTTGCAAATTTTGTTTAGTGGTTTACATGTTTAAAAAAATTTTTTAGGCCTGAAGATGACATAACCCCGACCCCCCCCCCCCCCAAAAAAAAAACAAAAAACAAAACATGATATATTTCTGAAAGCTAAGACCCTAGAGAATAGAAAAGGTATAAAAAAAATTATATTGACACAATTTGACGGGTGTAATCACTTTCGTGAGATACTGTGTGTATATATATATATATATATATATATATATATATATATATATATATATATATATATACATATATATATATACAGTATCTCACAAAAGTAATTACACAATTACACCCGTCACATTTTTATAATTTTTTTATATACAGTGCCTTGCAAAAGTATTTGGCCCCCTTGAACTTTGCGACCTTTTGCCACATTTCAGGCTTCAAACATAAAGATATAAAACTGTAATTTTTGTGTGAAGAATCAACAACAAGTGGGACACAATCATGAAGTGGAACGAAATTTATTGTATATTTCAAACTTTATGAACAAATAAAAAAACTGAAAAATTGGGCGTGCAAAATGATTCAGCCCCTTTACTTTCAGTGCAGCAAACTCTCTCCAGAAGTTCAGTGAGGATCTCTGAATGATCCAATGTTGACCTAAATGACTAATGATGATAAATAGAATCCACCTGTGTGTAATCAAGTCTCCGTATAAATGCACCTGCACTGTGATATTCTCAGAGGTCCGTTTAAAGCGCAGAGAGCATCATGAAGAACAAGGAACACACCAGGCAGGTCCGAGATACTGTTGTGGAGAAGTTTAAAGCCGGATTTGGATACAAAAAGATTTCCCAAGCTTTAAACATCCCAAGGAGCACTGTGCAAGCAATAATATTGAAATGGAAGGAGTATCAGACCACTGCAAATCTACGAAGACCTGGCCGTCCCTCTAAACTTTCAGCTCATACAAGGAGAAGACTGATCAGAGATGCAGCCAAGAGGCCCATGATCACTCTGGATGAACTGCAGAGATCTACAGCTGAGGTGGGAAACTCTGTCCATAGGACAACAATCAGTCGTATACTGCACAAATCTGGCCTTTATGGAAGAGTGGCAAGAAGAAAGACATTTCTTAAAGATATCCATAAAAAGTGTCGTTTAAAGTTTGCCACAAGCCACCTGGGAGACACCAAACATGTGGAAGAAGGAGCTCTGGTCAGATGAAACCAAAATCAAACTTTTTGGCAACAATGCAAAACATTATATTTGGCGTAAAAGCAACACAGCTCATCACCCTGAACACACCATCCCCACTGTCAAACATGGTGGTGGCAGCATCATGGTTTGGGCCTGCTTTTCTTCAGCAGGGACAGGGAAGATGGTTAAAATTGATGGGAAGATGGATGGAGCCAAATACAGGACCATTCTGGAAGAAAACCTGATGGAGTCTGCAAAAGACCTGAGACTGGGAAGGAGATTTGTCTTCCATCAAGACAATGATCCAAAACATAAAGCAAAATCTACAATGGAATGGTTCACAAATAAACATATCCAGGTGTTAGAATGGCCAAGTCAAAGTCCAGACCTGAATCCAATCGAGAATCTGTGGAAAGAACTGAAAACTGCTGTTCACAAACGCTCTCCATCCAACCTCACTGAGCTCGAGCTGTTTTGCAAGGAGGAATGGGCAAAATTTTCAGTCTCTCGATGTGCAAAACTGATAGAGACATACCCCAAGCGGCTTACAGCTGTAATCGCAGCAAAAGGTGGTGCTACAAAGTATTAACTTAAGGGGGCTGAATAATTTTGCACGCCCAATTTTTCAGTTTTTTATTTGTTAAAAAAGTTTGAAATATCCAATAAAATTCATTCCACTTCATGATTGTGTCCCACTTGTTGTTGATTCTTTACAAAAATTACAGTTTTATATCTTTATGTTTGAAGCCTGAAATGTGGCAAAAGATTGAAAAGTTCAAGGGGGCCGAATACTTTCGCAATGCACTGTATATATGTAAACCCTAGTGGTAGTTAAGGTATAACTAAAGGCCAAACAGTTTTTTTTGCTGGACAGAATGGAGATGGATCAGAACACCTATCAGGTTTTTATTGCTGTCTGTGCCCCCATTAGGGAGATTTACCCTCTCTATTTGCCCTGTTTACCATATATATATATATATATATATATATATATATATATATATTTATTTATTTATTTATATGTAAATATACATATATATATTATAATTATGAAAAAAAATATATATGTATATACAGTATATATACATATTATATAATTCAATAGGAGTATATACAGGCTGGCACTCAACTGGTTAATGTAATTCCCAATGATATATTAGATAGAAGCAGTGATATTACTGCAGAGATCAGAATATAACGCTATTTTACGCTATTTGCAGTTTAGAACATTTGAGAAATGGTTAGCAGCACTGCCAAAATATCACTGCCCTTCCCCCACGGCGGAATGACCCTTCACTTCCTTAGCGCAGGCTTTCCTACATAGACTATGGCTACTATAGGACGATGCCCAGCTTTGGATATCATGTACCGGCTTGCAGGGGATTTAAACTGAAAGGTCGGTTGGGATCTAAAAATAGTTCTAATCACATACTTCCTGCCCCGCCCCCTTTCTCCAAACAATTAATTAATGTAATATAATGCAGCAATTGATGTAATGTAATGATGTCATTTGTGAAAATATGTCATTAATGTAATGTAATGAATGATTGTGATGATGCAATGATGTTATTAATTATTGCACCTAATCTAATGTCATTAATTATTGTAATGTAGTGATGTAATTAGTGTAATGTAATTAAATATAAATTGCCATATTGTAATAAATAATATTTTACACAGGCTTTTCTACATAGACTATGGCTGTTTTCTAAGGAGAACATACTATAGGATTATTCCCAGCCTTGGTTTTCATGTAGCGGATTTCAGGGGATTTAAACTGAACGGTCAGTTGGGCTCTAAAAATAATTCAAATCACAAATCTACTTTCCCCGCCCCCTTTCTCCATGGAAACGCCCACAAACACACACATAGATTCTACAATGTGTGCAGAGCAGAGCAGAACATGACTTACCTCTTCACACTCTCAGCCCCGGTTCACACTACTGCGTGTGCGGGGTTCGCATGTCATGTCGGAGCGCACTGCTCCGACATGACATGCGATCAGCTGTGCGGTGCGAGTTTAGCCATACAGTTTGTATGGCTAAATTCGCATCGCACCCGCAGCAAACACGCACAGGAGGCATTTTTGCTGCCGCATCAGGATCGGATCGCACAGCGGTTCACACTTGTGCGATCCGATCCTGTGCGAACTGCACGATCGCACTGCGATATGCGATCAAACTGGGGGTGTCGTTAAGATTACATTGACACCCCCAGCGGATCGCATATGGCAGTGTGAACTGCCGGGGGTGCGTGTGCGATGCGGGAACAGGCTGCGAATTCGCAGCCTTCCCGCATCGCATCAGTGTGAACCGAGCCTTAGCAATAACTGACCGTTTCTTTTTCCCGCCTCTCTTTTATAGAGGAGCCTGGTCATGTGACCAAGGTTCCAAACCAGCATTTTTTTTTTTTATTTGACAGTTGAAACAAAAAACAAAGCTGACAGTTGGGCTGGGCTGAGTCCATGGAAAATTTTAAATTGCAGTCACATGACCAGCAATAAGGAGATTTAACCATTTCACTGCCAGGGCAATTTTTGAAAATTTTGTTTTGTTGTTTAAATGTTTAAAAAAAATTTTTTAGGCCTAAAGATGGCATAACCCCCCCCCCCCCCCCAATGATGATATATTTTCAACAACAACAACACTCTCAACAACAACTGACCGTTTCTTCCTCCCGCCTCCCTTTTATAGAGGAACCTGGTCATGTGACCAATGACCATATATGGGCATAGCCTTCTATGGGCAAAGTAACAAACAAGTATCCAAGCCATGACACCTATGCAGTGCAATGGGGATATCAATGTAATGATAGAAATATTGTAATTGATGGAATTCATTTAAACCAAAAACCCATGCTGGGAAGAGGGGAGGTCAAAGGGCACCATGTCTTAAATATATAGAATTTCTGTTTAGTATAGAAGCCGGATTTTCATGGTGCCAAAGGGGAAATCAATGTCAGACATCAATATAAAAATATTCAGCTGATTTAAACTTAAATTTCAGTTAGGATTTCAAAACAGCGCAGCCAGGTAAAAGCATTTCCCTGTATATACATAATATAATTGTATATTATATACATTAATATCTATCTATCTGTCCCAATATATTTCTATGTATCTACTATATTTAATAATAAATAAATGTCATTAACAATAATAAATAATGATTTACAAACCAGCAGTTATTTTCAAATTCTGACAGTTGAAACAAAAGACAAAGCTGACAGTTGGGCTGAGCTGAGTGCAGGGAAAATTTATAATTGCAGTCACATGACCAGAAATAAGGATATTTAACCATTTCACTGCCAGAACAATTTTTGCACATTTTGTTTTGTGGTTTACATGTTTAAAAAATAATTTTAGGCCTGAAGATGACATAACCCCCCCCCCCCCCCAAAAAAAAAAAAAGATATATTTTCTGAAAGCTAAGACCGCAGAGAATAGAAAAGGTATAAAAAAATATTTACAAAAATGTGAGGGGTGTACTCACTTTTGTGAGATCCTATAGATAGATAGATAGATAGATAGATAGATAGATAGATAGATAGATAGATAGATGCCGGGATTTCCTCTTGTTCCCTGTTTTGGCTTTGGGGCTGTAAATGAAGGTAAATCTTCCCAATGGGACACAGATGGCAAAAAAAAAGTCTGAAAGGTGTAACAACCCTCCTTTAGTCTTTCAAAAATTAAAAAACATTAAAATAAAAAGCTTTGCCTATAGTTCTACTTTAAATATTGACATATGGAAAAGCTCTATCTGTCTAAAAACTGTTATATAATATATATTTATTTATATGTATATATATATATATATATATATATATATATATATATATATATATGTGTATTATTATTTTTTTTTTTTTTTTTTTTTTTTTAATTATGAAATTAGGTATAACAACCCTCATTTAGTCTTTCAAAAATTGAAAAAACATGAAAAGAAAAAGCTTTACCTATAGTACTACTTTAAATATATGGAAAAGCTCTATCTATCTCTAAAACTGTTTTATATATATATATATATATATATATATATATATATATATATATATATATATATTATAATTAGGAAAATATATATATATGCATATTATATAATTCAATAGGAGTATATACAGGCTGGCACTGAACTGGTTAATGTAATTCCCAATGATATATTAGATAGAAGCAGTGATATTACTGCAGAGATCAGAATATAACGCTATTTTACGCTATTTGCAGCTTAGAACATTTGAGAAATGGTTAGCAGCCCTGCCAAAATATTACTGCCCTTCCCCCACAGCGGAATGACCCTTCACTTCCTTAGCGCAGGCTTTCCTACATAGACTATGGCTACTATAGGACGATGCCCAGCTTTGGATATCATGTACCGGCTTGCAGGTGATTTAAACTGAAAGGTCAGTTGGGATCTAAAAATAGTTCTAATCACATACTTCCTGCCCCGCCCCCTTTCTCCAAACAATTAATTATTGTAATATAATGCAGCAATTGATGTCATGTAATGATGTCATTTGTGAAAATATGTCATTAATGTAATGTAATGAATGATTGTGATGATGCAATGATGTCATTAATTATTGTACCTAATCTAATGTAATTAATTATTGTAATGTAGTGATGTAATTAGTGTCATGTAATTAAATATAAATTGCCATAATGTAATAAATAATATTTTACACAGACTTTTCTACATAGACTATGGCTGTTTTCTAAGGAGAACATACTATAGGATTATTCCCAGCCTTGGTTTTCATGTAGCGGATTTCAGGGGATTTAAACTGAACGGTCAGTTGGGCTCTAAAAATAATTCAAATCACAAATTTACTTTCCCCGCCCCCTTTCTCCATGGAAACGCCCACAAACACACACAGATATTCTACAATGTGTGCAGAGCAGAGCAGAACATGACTTACCTCTTCACACTCTCAGCAATAACTGACCGTTTCTTTTTCCCGCCTCTCTTTTATAGAGGAGCCTGGTCATGTGACCAAGGTTCCAAACCAGCATTTTTTTTTTTTCAATTTTGACAGTTGAAACAAAAAACAAAGCTGACAGTTGGGCTGGGCTGAGTCCATGGAAAATTTAAATTGCAGTCACATGACCAGCAATAAGGAGATAACAAGTATCCAAGCCATGACACCTATGCAGTGCAATGGGGATATCAATGTAATGATAGAAATATTGTAATTGATGTAATTCATTTAAACCAAAAACCCATGCTGGGAAGAGGGGAGGTCAAAGGGCACCATGTCTTAAATATATAGAATTTCTGTTTAGTATAGAAGCCGGATTTTCATGGTGCCAAAGGGGAAATCAATGTCAGACATCAATATAAAAATATTCAGCTGATTTAAACTTAAATTTCAGTTAGGATTTAAAAACAGTGCAGCCAGGTAAAAGCATTTCCCTGTATATACATAATAGAATTGTATATTATATACATTAATATCTATCTATCTGTCCCAATATATTTCTATGTATCTACTATATTTAAAAATAAATAAACTTCATTAACAATATAAACCACTTTAGCCCCAGGCCCATTTTTAAAGTTAAGTTTAAGTTAAAATCAGTATTTTTTGATAGAAAACTACTTAGAACCCCCAAACATTATATATATATATAAATATTTTAGCAAAGACTCTGGAGAATAAAATGGCGGTCATTGCAATATTTTTTGTCACGCGGTATTTGCGCAGCGGTCTTTCAAACTACATTTTTTTTTGAAAAATTACATTTTACTGCATTTAAAAAACCTAACCAGTAAAGGTGGCCCATTTTTTTTTTGTATATTGTGAAAGATGATGTCATGCAGAGTAAATATATACCCAACATGTTATGGTTTAAAATTGCGCACATCCGTGGGAATGGCGACAAACTACGAACAATAAAAATCTCCATAGGCGACACAATAAAATTTTTTAACGGTTACCAGTTTAGAGTTAGAGTGTAGCTCGTTTTTTTAAAATTTTTTCTTGGTTTGAACAGCGATTTCATTTGCAGCGGGACTTCCATTTACATTTTCTTTCGTGCGCGAGCTCACGGCGATGGGGGCAGCGAAAATTTTTTTTTTTTCTCCTATCTATTTTTTTATTTTAGCACAGGTTTTAAAAAAAAGAAAAAAACAAATCTGATCACTTTTATTGCTGTCACAAGCAATGTAAACATCCCTTGTGACATCAATAGGCAGTGACAGGTACTCTTTATGGAGGGATCGAGGGTCTAAAAGACCCCAAACCCCTCCACTACACTTCCATGTATTCAAAACACTGAAAGCGGCATTTTTGAATACATTCACATTTTAAATCGGGCGCCTTTAGCAGCCGAGTAACCCAGATGTGACGCCATGGACGCCGCCTCTGGGTTACGTCATCGAAGACTCGATTGAAGCTGCATCTGGCTTTGATCGGGACTCCATCCAGCCGGCGGACGTGCCGGCTGGTTGCTCGGGTCTCCTGGTGGGACAGGAGACCCAGGCAGAGCTGTGGAAGGCGGCGGGAGGGAGGGTGTCCCCTCCCTCTCGCTGGGGTAACGATCGAGCGGCTCCCGAGCCACATCAGTCATTACCGCCGTAAAGCTGACAGCCGGCTCTAAAAAATGGTACCGGGATGATACCTCTAGCTAGAGGCATCACCCCGGTACAACCACTTAAAGTCAGGCGACGGAGGTCTATGTGGCTGGTCGTTAAGTGGTTAAATAATGATATACAAACCAGCATTTCTTTTCAAATTCTGACAGTTGAAACAAAAGACAAAGCTGACAGTTGGGCTGAGCTGAGTCCAGGGAAAATTTAAAATTGCAGTCACATGACCAAAAATAAGGAAAATTTACCATTTCACTGCCAGAGCAATTTTTGAAAATCCTGTTTTGTGGTTCACATGTTTCAAAAATAATTTTAGGCCTGAAGATGACTGTTACGGAGACATGGTTTAATGAAAGAAATGACTGGGACATAACCATACCAGGGTACTCTTTATACAGAAGAGACAGAGAAGGCAAGAAAGGAGGAGGAGTGGCCCTGTATGTGAAAGATAGCATTAAATCTAACCTAATACAAGTTGGTGAGGACAACATAGAGTCAGTTTGGGTTACGTTGCAGTTTGCTAATCATGCAGTAACTCGTGTAGGTGTGATATATAGACCACCTGGTCAAGTTAAAGAACTAGATGATCTACTAGTTGAAGAAATAGCTAAAATGACAATGAAAGGAGAAGTTATCATTATGGGAGATTTCAATCTTCCTGATATAAACTGGAAAACCAAAATAGCAAGTTCTACCAGGAGTACAGATATTCTAAATTCCCTACTGGGGTTGTCTCTGCAACAAGTGGTTGAGGAGCCAACCCGGAGGGAGGCCATTTTGAATTTGGTATTCACAAATGGGGATTTGGTATATGATGTCATTGTAGGCGAAACCTTGGGATCTAGTGATCACCAGTCAGTGTGGTTTAATATAAGAACTGTGAAAGAATCACACCACACAAAAACAAAAGTTTTAGATTTTAGAAAAACAGACTTTTCAAAAATGAAATTAGTCATAAATGAGTCCTTATCAGACTGGAACGGATTACATGGAGTCCAGGAGAAATGGGACAACTTAAAAGGTGCATTATTGAAGGCAACAGAAAATTGCATTAGACTTGTCAGTAAAAGCAAAAAAAGGAAGAGACCACTGTGGTACTCAGCAGAAGTGGCCCAAATCATTAAAAATAAAAAGCTAGCATTTTGTAATTATAAAAAAACCCAGAGCAATGAAGATAAGGAAATCTACAAGATTAGGCAGAAAGAGGCCAAGCAAGTTATAAGAACTTCTAAAGCGCAGGCAGAAGAAAAACTAGCTCAGTCTATGAAAAAGGGGGATAAGACATTCTTCAGATATATAAATGAAAAAAGGAAATTAAAACAAGGAATAACTAAATTAAAAACAAAGGACGGAAGGTATGTAGAAGAGAATGAAGGGCTAGCCGACTGCCTTAATCAATACTTCTGTTCAGTTTTTACAGAAGAAAAAGAAGGAGAAGGACCTCCACTTGAAAGGATGACTAATGAATCGTTTGATGCATGTGTCTTTACAGAGGAAGACGTTCTAAGATTGCTGTCTAAAGTGAAGACAAATAAGTCACAGGGTCCTGATGAGATACACCCAAAATTATTAAAAGAGCTTAGTGGTGAGCTGGCAAAACCATTAACAGATTTATTTAACCAATCATTAGTAACAGGAGTCGTCCCGGAAGATTGGAAATTGGCAAATGTCGTGCCCATTCACAAGAAAGGTAGTAGGGAGGAATCGAGCAACTATAGACCAGTGAGTCTGACATCAATAGTAGGCAAATTAATGGAAACCCTATTAAAGGATAGAATTGTGGAACATCTTAAATCCCATGGATTGCAAGATGAAAAACAACATGGGTTTACTTCAGGGAGATCATGTCAAACAAATCTTATAGATTTTTTTGACTGGGTGACTAAAATAATAGACGGTGGAGGTGCAGTAGACATTGCATATCTAGATTTTAGTAAGGCTTTTGACACTGTCCCACATAGAAGACTTATCAATAAACTACAGTCATTGAGCATGGACTCCCATATTGTTGAGTGGATTAGGCAGTGGCTGAGTGACAGACAACAGAGGGTTGTAGTCAATGGAGAACATTCAGAACAAGGTCATGTTACCAGTGGGGTACCTCAGGGATCTGTACTGGGACCAAGTTTGTTTAATATCTTCATAAGTGATATTGCAAAAGGCCTCGATGGTAAGGTTTTTCTTTTTGCTGATGACACAAAGATATGTAACAGGGTTGATGTTCCTGGAGGGAAATGCCAAATGGAAAAGGATTTAGGAAAACTAGAAGAATGGTCAGAACTCTGGCAACTGAAATTTAATGTGGATAAGTGCAAGATAATGCACCTGGGGCGTAAAAACCCAAGGGCAGAATATAGAATATTTGACACAGTCCTGACCTCAGTATCTGAGGAAAGGGATTTAGCAGTAATTATTTCAGAAGACTTAAAGGTGGGAAGTCAATGTAATAGAGCAGCACGAAATGCCAGCAGAATGCTTGGATGTATAGGGAGAGGTATAAGCAGTAGAAAGAGAGAAGTGCTTATGCCGCTGTACAGAACACTGGTGAGACCTCACTTGGAGTATTGTGCGCAGTACTGGAGGCCATATCTCCAGAAGGATATAGATACTCTAGAGAGAGTTCAGAGAAGAGCTACTAAACTAGTACATGGATTGCAGGAAAAAAACTTACCAGGAAAGGATAAAGGACCTTAACATGTATAGCTTGGAAGAAAGAAGAGACAGAGGGGATATGATAGAAACTTTTAAATACATAAAGGGAATCAACTCGGTAAAGGAGGAGAGCATATTTAAAAGAAGAAAAACTACCACAAGAGGACACAGTTTTAAACTAGAGGGGCAAAGGTTTAAAAGTAATATGAGGAAGTATTACTTTACTGAGAGAGTAGTGGATGCATGGAATAACCTTCCTGCAGAAGTGGTAGCTGCAAATACAGTGAAGGAGTTTAAGCATGCATGGGATAGGCATAAGGCTATCCTTCATATAAGATAGGGCCAGGGACTATTCATAGGATTCAGATATATTGGGCAGACTAGATGGGCCAAATGGTTCTTATCTGCCGACACATTCTATGTTTCTATGTTTCTATAACCCCCCAAAACATGATATATTTTCTGAAAGCTAAGACCCAAGAGAATAAAAAAGATCTAAAAAGATATTTACAAAAATGTGAGGGGTGTACTCACTTTTGTGAGATACTATATATATATATATATGTATATATATATATATATATATATATATATATATATATATTTAGATGGATAGATAGATAGATAGATAGATAGATAGATAGATAGATAGATAGATAGATAGATAGATAGATAGATAGATACGTAGTTGCCAACATTTGAAAAACAAATTCCAGTGACACTTTGCAGCATAGCTATCAATTACTTACCACGCCCACTTCCCTGAAGCTCCGCCCACTCCACCTTATTAATTTCCGCCTACCTATCATCAGATTATAGGGTCTACTCAATAAAGAAAGAATTACAGGGAATTGAAAAGGGAATTTTAAATTTAAGGCCAAAGTAGCAGAGTTGGAATAATTTTCCCATTCAGCTGCACTACTTCTGCCTAAAGTTCAAAATTCTCATCACAATTCCCTGCAATTCTAAAGTGACAAATGTGCTCAGGTGTGACCATACAAAAAATGTAAATATAAATAACGTGCAAAGTGTAAATAAGTACATTGCCGGGACAATGTAAATTACCCGGGACAGGCTCCGATTTGCTGGGACTGTCCCGGCAAAAACAGGACAGTTGGCAAGTATGTAGATAGATAGATAGATAGATAGATAGATAGATAGATAGATAGATAGATAGATAGATAGATAGATAGATAGATAGATAGATAGATAGATAGATAGATAGATAGATAGATAGATAGATAGATAGATAGATAGATAGATAGATAGATAGATAGATAGATATGTAAATAAAATAAAACCCCAGTGGAAATTAAAGTATAACTAAAGGCCAAACATTTTTTTCTGGACAGAATGGAGATGGATTAGTGTCCCACTTGTTGTTGATTCTTCACAAAAAAATTACAGTTTTATATCTTTATGTTTGAAGCCTGAAATGTGGCAAAAGGTTGCCACCAGGGGCGGACTGACCATTCGGGGATTAGGGCACTGCCCGAGGGCCCAGGGTCAGTAGGGGGCCCCATGAGAGGCTACACACTACAGAAAGAAGCCAGAAACTTCCATGCAGGCTATGCTGTGGTAGATATTTAAATGCCCACTCTATGTGGCTGAGCTGCAATTTGTTGGTGGGGCTTTGTGTGGCTTGAGTGTGGACACAGGGGGCCCCATGATCTCTGATTGCCCGGGGGCCCCATGAGTTGTCAGTCCACCCCTGGTTGCCACATTTATTTATTAAGTTATTTATTCTCTTTTGGCATTTGTGGCACATTTAAATCCCCCTTGGTTCCACCTCTGCCCTTCTCTTTTATACAGTTTTATATCTTTATGTTTGAAGCCTGAAATGTGGCAAAAGATTGAAAAGTTCAAGGGGGCCGAATACTTTCGCAATGCACTGTATATATATAAACCCTAGTGGTAATTAAGGTATAACTAAAGGCCAAACTGTTTTTTTTTTCTGGACAGAATGGAGATGGATTAGAACACTTATCAGGTTTTTATTGCTGTCTGTGCCCCCATTAGGGAGATTTCCCCTCTCTATTTGTCCTGTTTACCATTATCATGAAAAGTGTCCCCAGAACAGTAATAGAGGAGAAATCTTCCAATAGGGACTCTAGTTCTGGTGACCTGGAGGGCCCCAAAGGAATTCCCTGTATTTGCCGGGATTTCCTCTTCTTCCCTGTTTTGGCTTTGGGGCTGTAAATGAAGGTAAATCTTCCCAATGGGACACAGATGGCAAAAAAAAAAAGTCTGACAGGTGTTACAACCCTCCTTTGCCTATAGTGCTACTTTAAATATATGGAAAAGCTCTATCTGTCTAAAAACTGTTATATATATATATATATATTATAATTATGAAAAAAAAAAATATATATGTATATATATATATATATACATATTATATATTCAATAGGAGTATATACAGGCTGGCACTCAACTGATTAATGTAATTCCCAATGATATATTAGATAGAAGCAGTGATATTACTGCAGAGATCAGAATATAACGCTATTTTACGCTATTTGCAGTTTAGAACATTTGAGAAATGGTTAGCAGCACTGCCAAAATATCACTGCCCTTCCCCCACGGCGGAATGGCCCTTCACTTCCTTAGCGCAGGCTTTCCTACATAGACTATGGCTACTATAGGACGATGCCCAGCTTTGGATATCATGTACCGGCTTGCAGGTGATTTAAACTGAAAGGTCGGTTGGGATCTAAAAATAGTTCTAATCACATACTTCCTGCCCCGCCCCCTTTCTCCAAACAATTAATTAATGTAATATAATGCAGCAATTGATGTCATGTAATGATGTCATTTGTGAAAATATGTCATTAATGTAATGTAATGAATGATTGTGATGATGCAATGATGTTATTAATTAATGCACCTAATCTAATGTCATTAATTATTGTAATGTAGTGATGTAATTAGTGTAATGTAATTAAATATAAATTGCCATATTGTAATAAATAATATTTTACACAGGCTTTTCTACATAGACTATGGCTGTTTTCTAAGGAGAACATACTATAGGATTATTCCCAGCCTTGGTTTTCATGTAGCGGATTTCAGGGGATTTAAACTGAACGGTCAGTTGGGCTCTTAAAATAATTCAAATCACAAATTTACTTTCCCCGCCCCCTTTCTCCATAGAAACGCCCACAAACACACACAGATATTCTACAATGTGTGCAGAGCAGAGCAGAACATGACTTACCTCTTCACACTCTCAGCAATAACTGACCGTTTCTTTTTCCCGCCTCTCTTTTATAGAGGAGCCTGGTCATGTGACCAAGGTTCCAAACCAGCATTTTTTTTTTTATTTGACAGTTGAAACAAAAAACAAAGCTGACAGTTGGGCTGGGCTGAGTCCATGGAAAATTTTAAATTGCAGTCACATGACCAGCAATAAGGAGATTTAACCATTTCACTGCCAGGACAATTTTTTGAAAAATTTGTTTTGTTGTTTAAATGTTTGAAAACATTTTTTAGGCCTAAAGATGGCATTACCCCCCCCCCCCCAATGATGATATATTTTCAACAACAACTGACCGTTTCTTCCTCCCGCCTCCCTTTTTATAGAGGAACCTGGTCATGTGACCAATGACCATATATGGTCATAGCCTTCTATGGTCAAAGGAACAAACAAGTATCCAAGCCATGACACCTATGCAGTGCAATGGGGATATCAATGTAATGATAGAAATATTGGAATTGATGGAATTCCATTTAATTTATTTATTTATTTTGCATTTTTTTTTTTAAATTAAAAAAATCTAAATATTTTCTTAAACAAACAGGTGTCTGCTTTCCACTTCTGTCACTACTTTTGTAATGAGCACAGGGTCACCTTAAAGCGAAGCTCCCCCAAAAAGGGGAAATACATGGAATTTTTTTTTTATTCTTACCAAAAACATGCAGCAGAATACATGTTGTCATAAATTGATGAAGAAATATTATTTTTTTTAAATTTTTTTTATTTAAATATGTTTTATAGCAGAGAGTAAAAAATATTTTTTTTTCTCAAATTTGTCGGCCTTTTTTTTGTTTATAGCGCAAAAAAGAAAAAATTACAAACAAAAGGAACTCTACATTTTTTTTGGGTACAGCATTGCACAATTGTTAATTAAAGTCGTTTAGCAAAAAAGTTCCACTTGTTTGCACTTTCCCCTCCTCCACTGCTACATTTGGCACTTTTCAATTAATTTATTTATTTAGCATTTTTTTAAAACTAAAAAAAAAAACAAAAATGTAAATATTTTCTCAAACAATCAGGTGTCTGCTTTCCACTTCTGTCACTACTTTTGTAGTGAGCACAGAGTCACCTTAAAGCGGAGCTCCACCCAAAAAGGGAAATTAATAGGATTATTTTTTTTTTTTTTACCAAAAACATGTAGCAGAATACATATTGTCATAAATTGATGAAGAAATATTATTTTTTAATTTTTTTATTTAAATATGTTTTATAGCAGAGAGTAAAAAATATTTTTTTTTCCTCAAAATTGTCAGCCTTTTTTTTGTTTATAGCGCAAAAAAAAAAAAAAAAAAAATACCACCAGAAGAAATTCTATTTGTGGGGGAAAAATACATAAATTTTATTTGGGTACAGCATTGCGTGACAGCGCAATTGTCAATTAAAGTCGTTTAACAAAAAAGTTCCACTTGTTTCCCCTCCTCCACTTCCACATTTGCCCCTTTTTCATTTATTTGTTTTGCAATTTTTTAAAACTTAAAAAAAAAAAAAAATGAAAATATTTTCTTAAACAATCAGGTGTCTGCTTTCCACTACTGTCACTACTTTTGTAATGAGCACAGAGTCACCTTAAGGCTAGGTTTCCACTAGTGCGGCTACGAAGTCGTGCTACTTCTAGCACGACTTCGTAGCAAAAGTAAACCGCGGCTTCAGTTAGACTTGTCCCTCATATATAGAGGGAAGTCGCGCTCAAAAGTAGTACACGATTTACTTTTGAGGTCGCGGAAACTGAAGCCGCGGCAGGGGAAACGTGCCCCATTGAAAACAATGGGGTTTGACTTGCTGTGCGACTTGACATGTGTCAAGTCGCACCGCAAGTCGCACTAGTGGAAACCGAGCCTAAAGCAGAGCTCCCCCAAAAAAGGGGAAATACATGGAATTTTTTTTTTTATTCTTACCAAAAACATGCAGCAGAATACATGTTGTCATAAATTGATGAAGAAATATTATTTTTTTTAATTTTTTTTATTTAAATATGTTTTATAGCAGAGAGTAAAAAATATTTTTTTTTCTCAAATTTGTCGGCCTTTTTTTTGTTTATAGCGCAAAAAAGAAAAAATTACAAACAAAAGAGACTCTATTTGTGGAGGAAAAATACATACATTTTTTTTTGGGTACAGCATTGCGCAATTGTTAATTAAAGTCATTTAGCAAAAAAGTTCCACTTGTTTGCACTTTCCCCTCCTCCACTGCTACATTTGGCACTTTTCAATTAATTTATTATTTATTTAGCATTTTTTTAAAACTAAAAAAAAAAACAAAAATGTAAATATTTTCTCAAACAATCAGGTGTCTGCTTTCCCCTTCTGTCACTACTTTTGTAGTGAGCACAGAGTCACCTTAAAGCGGAGCTCCACCCAAAAAGGGAAATTAATAGGATTATTTTTTTTTACCAAAAACATGTAGCAATATTCATATTGGCATAAATTGATAAAGAAATTTCATTTTTTACATTTTTTTTTCTATTGAATATGTTTTAAAGCAGAGAGTAAAAAAATATATAGTTTATTGTTTAATCAAATTTGTCGCCCCTTTTTTTTGTTTGTAGCACAAAAAAATAAATAAAAAAACTCAAAAAAACAAAACAAAACACCAAAAGAAACTATTTGTGGGGGAAAATAATGCATCAATTTTATTTGGGTACAGTTTTGTATGACTGCAAAATTGTCAATTAAAGTAATTTAGCAAAAAAGTTCCACTTGTTTGTACTTTCCCCTCCTCCACTGCCACATTTGGCACTTTTTAATTAATTAATTTATTTAGCATTTTTTAACCACTTAAGCCCCGGAGGATTTGGCTGCTAAACGACCAGGGGGTATTTTGCGATTCGGCACTGCGTGACTTTAACGGACAATTGCGCGGTCGTGCGACGCTGTACCTAAACAAATTTGGCGTCCTTTTTTTCCCACAAACAGAGCTTTCTTTTGGTGGTATTTGATCACCTGTGCGATTTTTTGATCACGCGCTATAAACAAAAAAAGAGCGTAAATTTTGCAAAAATAACAATATTTTTCACTTTTTTTTATATGAAATTCCCCCAAAAAAATGTAAAAATCAAAATTTTTTAACATTTTCAGCCAATTTGTTTTATGCTACCTATGTTTGGTAAAAAAAATCGCAAAAAGCGTATTTTGATTGGTTTGCGCAAAAGTTATTGCGTTTACTAACTACGGGAAAGATTTATGTCATTTTTGTTGTTTTTTTTTAACGCGTAATGGCGGCGATCTGCGATTTTTTTTGCGGTACTGCGACATTGCGGCGGACAGATCGGACCCTTGACTGACATTTTTGACACTTTTGGGGTTACCAGTGACATTTCTACAGTAATCAGTGCTATATATATGCACTGTTACTGTAAAAATACACTGGTAGTGAAGGGGTTAACTTTATTTGAGAGGGAGGGGCTGTGTGTGTCCCTAGGGGCGTGATTCTTACTGTGATTGGCTGTGGCTTCAGCTGTATGCAGAGTGATCAACGGATCTACATAGTAGATCCATATGATCATCTCTCATACAGAGGGGAGAATGACAGGCAGCTTGTTTACACAAGCTGCCTGACTTTCTCCCTCTCCCCCGCCGATCGCAGAGTGGCCGGCGGACATCGGGTCCGCCGGTCACACGCGCGGGGGGGTCTGTGACCACGCGGGAGCGGGAGCGCGCCTCCGGTGGCGCGCGCTCGCACCCTAGACCCTCACAAGCTAGTGACGTAGCCCTATGTCACTTTGCCTGTGAGGGGCTGACCGCCGACGTAGATAGTCGTGCGGCAGTCGGCAAGTGGTTAAAAATGAAAAAAAAAAAATGTAAATATTTTCTTAAACAATCAGATGTCTGCTTTCCACTTCTGTCACTACTTTTGTAATGAGCACAGGGTCACCTTAAAGCGAAGCTCCG
Organism: Pelophylax lessonae; assembly: GCF_965119305.1. NCBI lineage: Eukaryota > Metazoa > Chordata > Amphibia > Anura > Ranidae > Pelophylax > Pelophylax lessonae. The sequence continues at coordinate 22,109,124 of NC_138779.1, read as the reverse complement.
CCCAAAAGGGGAAATTAATGGGATTATTTTTTTTAACAAAAACATGTAGCAGAATACATATTGGCATAAATTGATATAAATTGATGAAAAAATTTGATTTTTTTAAATTTCTTTTTTTATTGGATATGTTTTAAAGCAGAGAGCAAAAAATAAGTTATTTTTCTCAAATGTGTCGGCCTATTTTTTGTTTATAGCGCAAAAAAAAAAAAAAATTACAACCAAAAGAAACTCTATTTGTGGGGGAAAAATACATAATTTTTTTTTGTGTACAGCATCGCGCAATTGTTAATTAATGTCGGTTAGCAAAAAAGTTCCACTTGTTTGCACTTTCCCCTCCTCCACTGCCACATTTGGCACTTTTCAATTAATTTATTATTTATTTAGCATTTTTTTTAAAACTTAAAAAAAAAAAAATGTGTAAATATTTTCTTAAACAATCAGGTGTCTGCTTTCCACTTCTATCACTACTTTTGTAGCAGTGTTAATTTCATCGACTAAAACTGACTAAAACGTTTTCGACGACTAAATTAACACAATTTTAGTAGACTAAAATACGACTAAAACTAAAACAATTCAGATGACTAAAATACGACTAAAACTAAAATGGCATTTTAGTCTTAAGACTAAAATACGACTAAAACTAAAATGGCATTTTAGTCTTAAGACTAAAATACGACTAAAACTAAAATGGCATTTTAGTCAAAAGACTATAACTAAAACTAAATCGAAATTTGCTGCCAAAATTAACACTGGCGCATGCTGAAAGCTTAATACCATAAATAATAACATATTTGATCTTTCACTCCAGGACCAGCAGTAGTATATAATGAGTTTGGAAATTGTAGAGAAATGCTTAAATAATGCATTACAAATTACAATTGAACTACACCCATTTGATTATAGATGACTAAAATGAGTTTTAGTCGACTAAAATGTACTGGAGTTTTAGTCGACTAAATACGACTAAAACGAAAACACTTGCAGAAGACTAAAATGGGACTAAAACTAAAATGCCATTTTAGTCCTAAGACTAAGACTAAAACTAAAGTGAAATTTGCTGCCAAAATTAACACTGTTTTGTAGTGAGCACAGAGTCACCTTAAAGCGAAGCTCCACCCAAAAGGGGAAATTAATGAGATTTTTTTTTTTTTTTTTTTACCAGAAACATGTAGCGGAATACATATTGGCATAAATTGATGAAGAAATTAGAATTTTTTACATTTTTTTTATTGGATATTTTTTATAGCAGAGAGTAAAAAATATTTATTTTTCTGAAAATTGTCGGCCTTTTTTTGTTTATATCTCGCAAAAAAAATAAAAAAAACATAACAAAAAAAATATATATATTAAAATAAAATACCACCAAAAGAAACTATTTGTGGGGGAAAAAAATGTATCAATTTTATTTGGGTACAGCGTTGTGTGACTGCAAAATTGTCAATTAAAGTAGCAGAATACATATTGGCATAAATTGATGAAGAAATTAGAATTTTTTACATTTTTTTTATTGGATATGTTTTGAAAGCAGAGAGTAAAAAAACATTTTTTTCTCAAAATTGTCAGCCTTTTTTTGTTTTTCGCGCAAAAAAAATGCAAAAAAAATTTCCTGTGCTTTTTAAATGTAAATGATCTAATGTCATTTTGACTTACAGTACTTCTCTCCATCAAAATGTTCTGCTGAAACCCAGGATCGAACCAGGGACCTTAAGATCTTCAGTCTAACGCTCTCCCAACTGAGCTATTTCGGCTCTTTTCTATTTTATTTTAAGGAAAAATACTTTTTCCATCAGTTTTATCCCTTTAATTTTCTATACTGTTTGCATATGTATGTCTTAAAGCTACACACACTGTAAAACTTTTGCTCTGATAAGGAATGACAATTGTCAGTAAATGCATTTACCTCCATGTCAGGATGGCCGAGCGGTCTAAGGCGCTGCGTTCAGGTCGCAGTCTCCTCTGGAGGCGTGGGTTCGAATCCCACTTCTGACAGCAACATTTTGCCTCTTTACAAATGCATTGCAACATGATATTCCAAATATGTGTGTGCTGAGATACCAGCTAAGTGCTCAAAACATGTATAAACAGTAATACTGCATTTTCTGGCGTATAAGACTACTTTTGAACCTCAAAAAAATCCCCCAAAAATGGGAGGTCGTCTTATACGCCGAGTATAATATCTCCAAGGTAACCTAATTATAAGTATTACCGGTAGATCATGTAATGGGGGGGTCGTCTTATACGCCCAGTCGTCTTATACGCCGGAAAATATGGTAATCATCCAACCTGACCAATGTTAAAGAGAGGACGTAAACATTCTTCTGCAACTTGTACCTATAGGTAACCTATGATAAGACTTAAGCCTCGTACACACGCAACGATTATCGGCCGTCTTTTGTCCAGTGTTGTTGTGTTGGTTGAAATGTGCTCTAGACTGCACACTAATTTTCTCGCCCAACAAAAACCAACTTCAGAAGTGATATCATGTGATGGTTTACTTTCTTTGTGTTTTTTCTTCTCTGAGCATGCCCAGTCTTGCTCATCAGATTTTTTTCTGCCGAAATCTGTACTGACTGACAGAAAATCGGCCATTCTGTTGACGGCCAACAAAAATTTTATAGCATGCACACCAGATTTTGTTCGGCCGAAAAGTCGGAGTTGGTTGTCTGAAGCATCATACTAACAAGCCGACAATCGGCCGATCGGACGTTGGCCGAAAATTCACGGCCAACAATCGTTGCGTGTGTACGAGGCATTACCTATAGGCACAGCTCCCAACTGTCCCTGATTTCGAGGCACTGTCCCTCATTCGGGAACAAACTCCCTCTGTCCCTCTTTCTTCCTCATTTTGGTCTGATCTATATAGTTGTATATAAAATGCACTATTTATCCTTCAAAAAGTGTTTCCCAGTGGGTGACTACATCAGAGACCCGATCAAGGCCGAATCCGGCTTCATTCGGGACTCCAACCAGCCGGCGGAGGTGCCGGCTGGTTACTCGGGTCTCCCGGAGGGACGGGAGATCTGGGCACAGCCGTGGAAGGCGGTGGGAGGGGGGCGTCCCCTCCTGCTCGCTGGGGTAACAGTCGAGCGGCTCCCGAGCCGCATCGGCCATTATCACCTGAAAGCCGACCGCCAGCTCTAAAAAATGGTACTGAGATGATGCCTCTAGCTGCAGCCATCACCCCGCTACAACCACTTCTCTGAGACAACGTAGGGCTACATTGGTTTGCGGGAAGTGGTTAATAAGCATAAAAATGAGTGGAACTCCGCTTTAATAGGTTGGTGACTCCGTTAAGTTGTCTGGGGAAATCAGTTTACTCCAAGCTTGATACCCTTTCACCACACCACGTGAGTTCCTTTCCCCTTCAGAAACAATCTCACAAGATTGGCATATGAATCAATAGTGTCAAGTATGCAGAAACTGCGCTAATTCCAATCTATCTCTAGCTGCTCGCACTACAATGGACATGTCATTGCAAAAAAAAAAAAAAAAAGAGATAATCAAAGAAAGTGCAGCGCTAAACCAAATGGCAAAATACATATTCCATAATAAACTGAACAAAAAATGTGAAGAAATATATATAATAACATCAATACTAAAATGACAGTGCAGTCCAAGGGAATAAAGTCAGCAGAATAGAAAACGTATATCCCAGTGCAGTGAATAATCGCAGAACAGGGTTGTGCCACCTTCTGTGCTCCAATCCTCAATGTGAAAACCTTCCACCACTTGTAAAAATGACTGCTTACCAGACCCCAGATGATGTCTTTGAAGACGAAACGTGTTGGGTTTCCTACCATTCAGGCCATTGCACTATGATCTTGTATCCTGGATCAGATTACAAGCACTTGTTTATTGGGAATGATGTAAGTTTTCTAGCTGCTCAGACTTTATATGAACTGTTTATGTTTGTTTGGACATCTATTGAGATGCACAGACTTTGACTGGTGTAATTCACTAAATATCTTTACGGCTATATCGTTTTGTTTTTGTTTTTTTGATATTTGACAGTAGCAACTGACGTTGAGATTATAATTTTTTATATTAATTGTATATTTATTTAGATATTCATTGGAATTTTGTGGCACTGGGTGCTCGGTGGTTATTCAGTTTTAAAATGTCTCACCATTTAAAAAAAAAACAAAAACAAAAAAAAAAAAAAAAAAAATATATATATATATATATATATATATATATATATATATATATATATATATATATATATATATATATATATATATATACTGTATATATATATATATATATATATATTTATATACCGTATATATATATATATATATATATATATTTATATACCGTATATACTTGAGTATAAGCCAACCCGAATATAAGCCGAGGCACCTAATTTTGCCACAAAAAACTGGGAAAACCATTTGACTCGAGTATAAGCCTGGGGGGGGGGGGTAATATAGCAGCTACTGGACCCAACTGGACCGACACAAGACCCAAAACAGGGGTTGTGGGCATGGTGCAGGGGCTGCGGATATGGTACAGGAGATGCAGGGATATGGGCATGGTACAGAAGATGGTACAGGCATGGTACAGGAGATGGTACAGGCATGGTACAGGAGATGGTACAGGCATGGTACAGGAGATGGTACAGGCGATAGTACAGGCATGGTACAGGAGATGGTACAGGAAATGGTACAGGCATAGTACAGGAGATGGTACAGGCATGTACAGGAGATGGTACAGGCATGTACAGGAGATGGTACAGGCATGGTACAGGAGATGGTACAGGCATAGTACAGGAGATGGTACAGGCATGGTACAGGAGATGGTACAGGCATAGTACAGGAGATGGTACAGAAGATGGTGCAGGCATGGTACAGGAGATTGTTCAGGCATGGTACAGGAAATGGTAGAGCCATGGTACAGGAGATGGTACAGGCATGGTACAGGAGATAGTACAGGCATGGTACAAGAGATGGTACAGGAGAAGGTAGAGGAGATGGTACAGGAGATGGTACAGGCATGGTACAGGAGATGGTACAGGCATGGTACAGGAGATGGTACAGGCATGTACAGGAGATGGTACAGGCATGGTACAGGAGATGGTACAGAAGATGGTACAGGCATGGTACAGGAGATGGTACAGGCATGTACAGGAGATGGTACAGGAGATGGTACAGAAGATGGTACAGGCATGGTACAGAAGATGGTACAGGCATGGTACAGGAGATGATACAGGCATGGTACAGGAGATTGTTCAGGCATGGTACAGGAAATGGTAGAGGCATGGTACAGGAGATGGTACAGGCATGGTACAGGAGATGGTACAGGAGATGCAGGGCTGCGGGCATGGTACAGGAGAATCTCCTGTACCATGCCCACAGCCCTGCATCTCCTCGCTGCAGAGGAGTCTCATGAACCTTTCAGTGAGGCGCCTTACATTTAAAAATAGCGCCGCCCGGCGCAAACATGTCACCAGGCATGCGCTGTCTGCCCGGGAATAGCCGAACGTGTCCCAAGTGGCGGCGGCGCACAGCACAGCACCAGAGAACAGGTAAGTGGGACCCTCACTTGAGTATAAGCCGAGGGGGGCTTTTTCAGCATAAAAAAAGTGCTGAAAAAGTCAGCTTTTACTTGAGTATATACGGTATATATATATATATATATATATATAATATTTGGGGGTTATAAGTAATTTTCTAGCAAAAAATACTGATTTTAACTTGTAAACAACAAGTGTCAGGAATAGGCCCGCTCTTGAAGTGGTTATACATGCCGGCCACCCACCATATCAGACCACATGCTCTCAACATTAGTATTAGTATTGGTATTAGGATATGGATTAAACATGTTTGCTGTAGTATAAAAAGTCAGGCTGCATTTCTAAAAATAAAAATTCCTGTGCTTTTTAAATGTAAATATAAAATGATGACATCATTATCTAATGTCATTTTGACTAACAGTACTTCACTCCATCAAAATGTTCTGCCGAAACCCGGGATCGAACCAGGGACCTTTAGATCTTCAGTCTAACGCTCTCCCAACTGAGCTATTTCGGCTCTTTAGCTGGTTAAAATTTTTGAAAAAGTGGTCAGTGGGGACTCCGATGCAGTGGGCAGGCGGCTCCGATTGCAGCCTGATACCCATGATCGCTCCCCGCCCACATATGTAAACGGTGTTCAAACCACACATGTGAGGTATCGCTGCGAGCGCAATAATTTGAGTCCTAGACCTCCTCTGTAACTCTAAACTGATAAGCTGTAGACATTTTTAAAATGTCGCCTATGGGATTTTGTAAGTACCGAAGTTTGTCGCCATTCCACGAGCGTGCGCAATTTTGAAGCATGACATGTTGGGTATCTATTTACTCGGCATAACATTATCTTTCACAATATGGAAAAAATTGGGCTTACTTTACTGTTTTCTTATTTTTTAATTAAAAAAAGTGATTGCGATGCATACCAGCTCATTATGCCTTTGTCTTACAGGCTTTTTTCTTTTTTTTTGAGGAGGGTTTTACTTCCTGTTTAATGTGAATAATATATCTGCCATTGACATTGAATGCAGTAATTTAGGCATTAAATTAGTTTTATTAAAAAAGTTTGATCACCCCAGATGGGACTCGAACCCACAATCCCTGGCTTAGGAGGCCAGTGCCTTATCCATTAGGCCACTGGGGCTGCACATATTTTGGTAAGATACATATATTGAACAATGTTACTCAGATAGTACAACACACATACTGGTCTTAGTAAAGATGGACCCATTTCTCTGCAGCCATATTATTATAGACCAATTTGCTGCTGAATTGAAGGATGTGACTCTTGTTTGGAATATAGTGGGATTATTCCCTATTCAGAGTTAAAGTGGTAGTAAACTCTACCCCACAACTTTATCACATATAAATCAGCATAAAAAAATCCTAATGATGGCTTCCTGTAGAAGTTTCCTTACTTGCTCTGTTTTCTTGTAATCCATTCTGTTCTGCGTAATGACGTCACCGGCGCGTGTGCATCTCTCCCCTGATTTACGGCACTGTGTGCCATTTGTCCATTAACAGATTGCCGTGTCTGTGATTTCCACTTCCTGCAGCACTGCGCTTTAAACCCGGGAGACTACTGATTCTTTCAGAACTTCCTGCTACACCCCATGTGACCGAGTGACGTCACATGGGGTGTAAACCCGAGCATCGGACTGCATATTATAGCCGTGATCCAATGAGCCCTTATATTTAAAAAAAATATTTTATACATTTTTTTTAACGATTATTTACAATTTTATTTTTAATTTTTTTTATGTTTTTACAATTACATTTTTTTTTCACAATGGTTTTGAGGGGGAGCAGTGGATGGTGACAGTAGTTGGGGGGGCTTTGGTGAGATATCAGGGGTCTAAACTAGGGATCGACCGATTATCCGCAATGCCGATATGCACTTTCCCTGATATATCAGAATCGGCCCTTAAGGTTACCGATATTCCCGATATTTCGGGAAAGTGCAGTATCGGAGTGATGCCTGCAGCTAGAGGCATCACCCTGGTACCGGCGTCCATAGCCAACGGTCGGCTGTCTTGTAATGACAACTGATGCGGCTGATAAGCCGCTCGGCTGTCATTACAAGGAGCAGAAGGGGACGTCTCCTCCCTCCCACCGCTCGCCCGGGTCTCCCGTCCCACCGGGAGACCCGGGCAACCAGCCTGCATGGCCGCCGAAAAGGAGACCCGATCAAAGCCGTATTCGGCTCTGATCGGGTCTCCATGTATAAAACCCGGAAGCAATGTCATGACATCACTTCCGGGTACTCGGCGCCAAATGAAAAAAAATGCAAGCATTCAAAACAGCCAAACTTGGCGTTTTGAATGCTTTTAAGTGCAGAGGAGGGGTTTGGGGTCTTTTAGACACCCCAGATCCCTCCACAACAATACCTTTTTAATAAAAAAGAAAAATTATTTTTAATGTCCAAAAATATCGGCCAATATCGGCTGATACCGGTATCCGATGACCAAAATATCGGTATTGGCACTAAAAAAACAATATCGGTCGATCACTAGTCTAAACAGACCCCTGAAGTCTCACTTTTGAGACAGAGAAAGGGACTAAGGAAACATTCCCCAGTATCTTTCTCTGTAGCCTCAGCTGCACTGAAGATGAATGAACAGGAGACAGAGACTCCTGTCCATTTGTAAACTGAAGCATAGTAAGCACAGTTTATTATGCTTTAGTTATGTATTAACAGTGTCAGTGATTGATACAGATCGCTGGCTCTGTACATTCAGACAAGGAAAGGGCATGTAAACTACATATTTACTGACCCCCTTCCTCTGCAACCCGCAGCAGCTGGGGGGAGAGGAGAGGAAGGAAATGGGCAGTGCTGCGTGGGGCCGAGGAGCACATGTCGAGCCAGAGGGAAGGAAGGGAAGGCAGGGGGAATTTGATGGACAGTCGGGGGGTGATCAGTAGAGTGGGGGAGGGGGGGGGGCAATTGCAAGCACTGATCTTCCTCTATGGTTTTCCATGAAGCAGCTGAAAGAGAGAGAGCCATACAGGGAGATTAGAGCTTGTAATTCCCCTCCCCATCTCCCACCCAGGGCCAGATTAACGTAGGGGCTATTGGAGCTGCAGCTCCAGGCCCCTACCTTAATATAGGCCCCGGGTTGGCCATATTCACTGTTACCGCTCTTCTGTCACTTGTAAACACAGAAGCCTGGCTTCTATGCTCGCTTCCCCAGGCAGCACCCTCAGAACCTCCCCACACAGCACGAAGGCCGGACAAGGAGGGACAGTTGCCGATGCATGGATGTGTTTATGGGCTTCAGAGACAGCATCCCATGTTGAATTAGGCATGCATGGCTGCACCCTTCCTCCTCTGGGTGCATGCCAAGGCACGGCCCTTAAGGCCCTTCAAAATCCTCAGCACCAAGCCCATGATGCTCTTAATCCGGCCCTGCTCCCACCCCCCATGGAACCGATCGCCCTGGACTGTCAGATTCCCCCTACTGTAGGAGATAACAGGAGCCTCTCATGGGGCCCCCTGTTGGGGCCAGTTCGCCTATATATTAAGGTAGAGGCCTGGAGCTGAAGCTCCAATAGCCCCTACGTTAATCCGGCCCTGCCAGTTACAGTATATGACAAGAACAAAATATTTTTGGTGTATAAGATGGAAAATCAGGGATTCAAAGGGTATCAGGACTTTTGGCATGAGTTTTGGTATGGTGGAAATAAGTTATGCCACTTGTCCCATGAGAACCAACTATATTGGTCCCTCAATCATTCTAGAGCACATGTGTTAAACACAAGGCCCGCGGGCCGATTCTGGCCACCAGGCCATTTCCCATGGCCCTTGCACTCAGGGCTTTTTTTTTCAGATGAAAAATGGTGGGACTCAGTTCCTGCCACCTTCGGCTCTCGTCCATTGCGCCTCGCTCACCACTGTCAATGGTAAAACACAGAAGGACAGCTTTCCTCTTGGCGGCTCTCACGGATTCCTGCCCGCCCTGCAGTGACAGCGGAGACAAGGGAGATGCAGATGCAGTGTCTGATGGGGCATTACGTGGTAATCTGCACTGTGATCCCCATCTTTGCCCAAGTACACAGATGCCAACCAATGATCTCCCTAAGCGTAAGAGAAAAAGGCGGAGCCGCCACTGTCGGGAGGTCCCTATTCTAGATGGAGTAACTGACCATCACATAAATGTAGGCCTGAGGTTGCAACACAGCAACCTCTGGCCAATAACTGTTCCCCTGGAGAGAACCAGAGATAGCCTCCTAATTGTGCTAACAGTGAGACGAGAGGGGGCTTAGCCACCTTTGACATATAGTCTATCCCAAATTTTTAATGTGTTGTAGGTTAAGGAGGAAGCAGTCACGTGCAGGGGGGGGGGGGGTGGAGGGTGCTTGAGCATCTGCCACTTTGCTCCTTGATGCCCAAAGTGCCCTTTTGCCGAGGCAAAATGTCTGCAACAGCACCCATAAGCATTAGGGCTGCAGGCCGACAGTGCAACTGCGCATGCGCAATTCCTGAAGCCTGCCGGACTTGGGATAGCTCATACATCCTCAGCAGAGTGGGCGCATGTGCAGTGACGTAATGGCGCCACCTGACTTCATTTTTGAAAGTGAGGCACTCAGTCTCAGCACAGCGATTGTGCCTCGTTATCACATCAGCAGGTAAGACCAGACCCTGGACAACTCCACAGCTTCTGCCTACCCCCTGCATCAGGGCTGGCCCAAGACATTGCGCTGCCTGGGTCCAAGAATGAAATGCTGCCCCCACCCCCCCAAAAAAACAAAAACGGTTGGCAGTATGAGATGGTGAAATGCCGCCTGTAACGTGCCGCAAGCTGATGACACACAAAACTGCTGGGAAAAAATCCTCCTTGGCATCAATTTGCCGCCCCCTCAGAGGCGGCTCTAGGCTTTGTGAGGCCTTAGGCATAACTTAGACATGAGGCCCCACCCATGCCCATGATGGGAAAAATAATTCAAGCGATAACACTTAACTGTATGAATTGCTTATATGAAGAGCCTTAAAGTGCTGGTGTCAGTGTCCTCTATCTCAACGCTGGTGTCAGTGCACTCTATCTCAGCACTGGTGCTGGGGCAATCTATCTCAATGCAGTGTGTCTCAGTGCTGGTGTCAGTGTGCTCTATCTCCGTGTCCTCTATCTCAGTGCTGGTGTCAGTGTCCTCTATCTCTGTGTCCTCTATCTCAGTGCTGGTGTCAGTGCCCTCTATCTCTGTGTCCTCTATCTCAGTGCTGGTGTCAGTGCCCTCTATCTCCGTGTCCTCTATCTCAGTGCTGGTGTCATGGCACTCTCTTAGTACACTCTGTCTTGGTGCAGGAGTCAGTGTCCTCTATCTTCGTGCTGGTGTCAGTGCTCTGTATCTCTGTGCTGGAGTCAGTGTCCTCTATCTCGGTGCTGGTGTCAGTGCTCTCTATGTCTGTGCTGGAGTCAGTGTCCTCTATCTCAGTGCTGGTGTCAGTGTCCTCTATCTCAACGCTGGTGTTGGGGCAATCTATCTCAGTGCAGTGTGTCTCAGTGCTGGTGTCAATGTGCTCTATCTCCGTGTCCTCTATCTCAGTGCTGGTGTCAGTGACATCTATCTCCGTGTCCTCTATCTCAGTGCTGGTGTCAGTGACATCTATCTTCGTGTCCTCTATCTCAGTGCTGGTGTCAGTGTCATCTATCTTTGTGTCCTCTATCTCAATGCTGGTGTCAGTGTCCTCTATCTCCGTGTCCTCTATCTCAGTGCTGGTGTCAGTGCCCTCTATCTCCGTGTCCTCTATCTCAATGCTGGTGTCAGTGTCATCTATCTCCGTGTCCTCTATCTCAGTGCTGGTGTCAGTGTCATCTATCTTTGTGTCCTCTATCTCAATGCTGGTGTCAGTGCCCTCTATCTCCGTGTCCTCTATCTCAGTGCTGGTGTCAGTGTCCTCTATCTCCGTGTCCTCTATCTCAGTGCTGGTGTCAGTGCCCTCTATCTCTGTGTCCTCTATCTCAGTGCTGATGTCAGTGTCCTCTATCTCAGTGCTGGTGTCAGTGTCCTTTATCACCGTGTCCTCTATCTCAATGCTGGTGTCATGGCACTCTCTTAGTACACTCTGTCTTGGTGCAGGAGTCAGTGTCCTCTATCTCGGTGCTGGTGTCAGTGTTCTCTATCTCTGTGCTGGAGTCAGTGTCCTCTATGTCAGTGGGTCTCTCTCAGTGCTGGAGTCAGCGTCCTCTCTCTCAGTGCTCATGTCCTTGCTCTGTCTCTATAAGTGCTGTACTCACATAGAGCTCCTTGAACTTGGCCTCACAAAAGAGAAGGGGTTGTGCGAGTTTCACTACCTCAGAGGTCTCCTTATCCCCATCGGGCAGCAGTAGGTCCCCGGGACTTCCTGTAGGGAAAGAGCTCCCGGTGGGAGATATCTGTGGAGAAGCCTTGAGGTGAGAAGGGGTCCCCTTCCCCAGGGGCAAAGGGGTCCTTGTCCCCAGGGGAGAAAGGGTCCCCATCCCTAAATGAGAAGGGGTCCCTGTCTCCAGGGGATAAGGGGTGCCCGTCCCAAGGGGAGAAGGTGCCCCCATCCCCAGGGGAAAAGGGGTCCTTGTCCCCAGGGGAGAAGGGGTCTCCATCTCCAGGGGAGAAGGGTCCTTCTCCCCAGGGGAGAAGGTGTCATTCTCCCCAGGGAATAAGGGGTCCCTGTTCTCAGGGGAGATGGGGTAGCTGTTCCAGGGGAGATGGGGTACCTGTCCCAGGGGAGAAGGAGTCCCTGTCCCCAGGGAAGAAGCGGTTCCTGTCCCCAGGCAAGAAGGGGTCCTTTTCCCCAGGGGTAAGGGGGCATTGTCCCCCAGGGGAGAAGCGGTCCCTGTTCTCAGGGGAGATGGGGTCCCTGTCCCAAGGTGCGAAGGGGTCAGTGTCCCCAGGGGAGAAGGGACCCCTGTCCCCAGGGCAGAAGGGGTCCCTATCCCCAGGGGAGAAGGGGTTAGTGTCCCCAGGGGAGATTTGGTGGGGTATGGGATGGTGTGTGGGGGATACAGGGCCGTCTCTAAGGCAGGGCAAAAGGGGCAGCTGCCCTGGGCCCAATCATTGTTGTGGGGCCCAAAGCAGCTGCCTCATACTTGCCAACTATCCCTGTTTAAATTCCCTTAAAGTTTTAGTCCCATAGCTGCCCAGCTCTGCCCTATTGCCATGTACAGATGACTCGCCTGCAGACCCTGTGTTTACCTGTAAATAACCTGCAATGATATGTAAAACGTGTGGCATTCATATGTAAATAGCCGTGGACCAGCTGCATTGATATGTAAATAGAGGCAGCATTCATATGTATATCATGACACCCTGAGGTCATATCCACCTTCACTTCTGGCTTGAAAGTCCTGCCTACAACTGAGGTCATTAAGCCCACCATCAGCCTGTTCTGCAAAGGTAAGCAAATTGGAGGGGGAACCTTTTTTCAAAACACCATGGTGGCACAGCACCCTGAATTTTGGTGGATGTGAATACGCACATGTCAGCAGATGCATGAAGGTGTCATTAACAATTAATGCCACTGCTGTGTACCAGGCGAAGGGCAGCACATTTCTGTGGTGTCAGGAAAGCAATTTTGCATGTTTTCCTGACACAAGAAATGTGAATGCAGTCTAAATGTCTCAGTTACATTGGTGGTCAGTGTATATCTTCTCATTACTTTGGGGCTTGGTGAAAAACCATTTTTATTCACACTAGTGGTCAGTGTAAATGTCCCCCTTACTTTGGTTGTCAGTGTAACTTCTTCATGGCATTGGTGATCAGTGTACATTTCCCTTTACAGTGGTGGTAAGTGCAGAATTGCCCTAACATTTGTGGTTGGTGTAGAAGTGTCACCTTACATTGGTGGTCAGTACAAATCTCTTCAACAATGGTTATCAGTGTAAACTCCCGCTTACATGGAGGTCATTGTATATTCCCCCTTACACTGGTGGTTGGTAAAAATGCTCCTATTACATTGGTGTCTGTGTAGAAATCCCTCTTTATATTGGTGGGGGGGGGGGGGGGGGGGCGTAAAATCACCCATTGCATTGTGGTCAGTGCAAATTGCCCCTCACATTGGTGGTCAGTGTAGAATCTCCCCTCACATTGGTGGTCAGTGTAAAATCCCCCACTATATACTTGCCAAAGATTTCCTGCTTTGCTTTACATGATTCAGAATTTGCCACAGTGTACTGCCTCCTGACTAATCCCACCCCCCCACCACTGCCACTGATCCCATCTACCCCTCAGCATTGCCACTGATCACCCCCTTTCCCCAGCAATGCCACTGATCCCAGGAGTCCTAGTATCCCTAGGAGTTTTCTATCTATTGATGGGTCCCCTCACCTCCCCAGTCCATGGTGTGCACCAAGAAACCAATCAGTGGGCAGTAATGATGTGCACTAACCTCTTGTTGAAAATAAAAAAAAACCTTTCCTCGCCACTGACTTTTAACTTTGGGGTAGATCAGTATTTTGACTTGATTTGTGACTTGACCAAAATAAATGACTTGACTTCTAGCAGGGACTCGACTTGACTTGCTTGCTTTTCACCACAGTAACTTGGGACTTGCTTGAGACTTGAAGGTTAGGACTTGTGACTTGCTTGTGACTTGCACATGTGTGACTTACTCCCATGTGGAACCGCACACAGGTGGATGAAAGCAAATGAAGTGATTTATTCTAAAGTCATAAATGTACAGACAGTGCAGGGAACAGATAATCGAGGTTAACGCGTTTCACGGCTCACATGGCCGCTTACTCATAACCGTAGTTAACTGTACGGTTATGAGTAAGCGGCCATGTGAGCCGTGAAACGCGTTAACCTGGATTATCTGTTCCCTGCACTGTCTGTACATTTATGACTTTGAAGAATAAATCACTTCATTTGCTTTCATCCACCTGTGTGCGGTTCCACTACTTCTACTTGCAATCTTCCGGATGACGGGTCTTACCAGCACCAGGTCGGGCTGACACACCTGAGCGGCTTTGTTCCTCCTTATCCCTGACTTACTCCCATGTCTGATTATTGGAATATATTGTTGTATATCACATTGGTTTATATATGATTTTGCGCACCAATAAGCTGTGGAGAAAATAAAACATGCAGGGAAGAGAAGGAGGGAAAAAGAAGGAGGGAAAAAACTTTAAAGGGGGAAGGGAGGGACATACTTTATCTGTTTTTGTTTACAAAAAGTTACAGCCTAAGGAATTGTGATTGTCCTTTAGAGCCGGTTCACACTGGGTCGACTTGTCAGGCGACCTGGTCGCCTGACAAGTCGCCGTGGGTCGCCTGCCATAGATTAGCACAGGACCCGTTCTAATAGGAGTGATACAAGTCGCTCCGACTTAGAAAAAGGGTCCTGTACTACTTTGGGGTGACCTGGAGGGGACCTGCATTGACTTCAATGATATGAAGTCCGAGCATGCAGCTCCGAGGTCACGGTGCGAGCTGCGCACCGCGACTTCACAGGTCGCCCGGCAAAGTCGGGTCACGCTTTGTGAACCGGCTCTTAGGTTAACCATTTGAAATGATAAAAAACAATATGATGTTCAAACTTTTGACTTCTTTCTTTAACCGGTTGCCGACCGCTGAACGACTATATACATCGGCAGTCAGCCCCAGCCAGGCAAAGTGATGTATATATATATGTATGTATATATGTATATATATATATATATATATATATATATATATATATATATATATATATATATATGTATATATATATATATATATATATATGTATATATATATATATATATATACATATATATATATATATATATATATATATATATATATATATATATACATCACTAGCCTGTCACTTGCTTGGGAGCCAATAGCGGGCGAGTGCACCGGCTCGTTCCCTAGCAAGTCCATGTGTGTGACCGGCGGACCCGATGTCCGCCGGTCACTCGGCGATCGTCGGTGCAGAGGGAGAAAGGCAGGCGGCTGATGTAAACAAGCCGCCTGTCATTCTCCCCTGTGTAGGAATGGTGATCATACAGTTCTACTAGGTAGGACCGTTGATCACTGTTCCTACAGCTCAAGCCACAGCCAATCACAGTTAGAAGCACGCCCCTAGGGACACACTTAACCCCCTCCTTCCCCAATAAAGTTAACCCCTTCCCTGCCAGTGTCATTTTGCAGTAACAGTGCATATGTATAGCACTGAGTAATGTCACTGGTAACCCCAAAAGTGTCAAAAATGTCAGTCAAGGGTCCGATCTGTCCGCCGCAATGTCGCAGTACCGCAAAAAAAATCGCAGATCGCCGCCAATACGCGTTAAAAAAAAACCCACCAAAAATGACAAATCTTTCCCTTAGTTAGTAAACGCAATAACTTTTGCGCAAACCAATCAAAATACGCTTTTTGCGATTTTATTTTTACCAAACATATGTAGCATAAAACAAATTGGCCAAAAATGTTAAAAAAATTTTGATTTTTACATTTTTTTTTGGGAATTTCATATAAAAAAATGTGAAAAATATTGTTATTTTTGCAAAATTTATGCTCTTTTTTTTTTATAGCGCAAAAAGTAAAAATCGCATAGGTGATCAAATACCACCAAAAGAAAGCTCTGTTTGTGGGAAAAAAAGGACGTCAAATTTGTTTAGGTACAGCGTTGCACGACTGCGCATTTGTTCGTTAAAGTCACGCAGTGCCGAATCGCAAAAAAAAGCCCTGGTCAGGAAGGGGGTAAAATCTTCCGGGGCTTAAGTGGTGAACTTTTACTTTCAGTACTTGAGTAGCAAAATTAAAAAAAAAACTACTTGCAATACTTAAGTACAAAAAATGTTGAATACTTTAGTACTTCTACTCAAGTCACTTTTTGATCGAGCACTTCCACTTCTACTCAAGTCACTTTTTGATCGAGCACTTGTACTTTTACTCAAGTATGGGTTTCGAGTACTTTATACAAGTGTGGGCGCGGCGGACATCTATGCTTTTTTCAGCCACTGCGTTTTTGGAATGGGTCAGAGATTTTTTAAAACACAAAATGATGCTTTTTTGCTTCCATAGACTTAAATGGAGAGGCTGCAGAAAAGCATGTAATGCACTTTTGCTGCGACTTTGCCTGCGGTTTTCATTTTTTAATCTGCCCAACAACAAATCGGCCAAAAAAAAAGCATAAAAAAAACAAAATGCAAATTGCGGTAAAATTGCGAGGGCCAAAACGCACAGCAAAATGTACTGTAGAACGCACCAATTGCAAACACGCGTAGATGTGATTTGAGCCTGAAAAACACTGACACTGAAAAAATCCTGTAAAAAATAAAAAAAAAAAATACTGACTGATACTCATACTTGTCCCAAGCATCAACTCTGGCACTGACCTGGATCAAACCTTGATTTAGGTATTTTTTTTTAAATATTATAATTATATTATATATATATATATATATATATATATATATATATATATATATATATATTTTACACACACTTTCTTTTATTTGCAAGTATCTCCCTCCTCCATTCACAGAGAAAAAAAAAATACTGACTGATACTCATACTTGTCCCAAGCATCAACTCTGGCACTGACCTGGATCAAACCTTGATCTAGGCATTTTTTTATTATTATTATTATTATTATTATTATTATTATTATTATTATTATTTGTTTATTTATTTATTACACACACTTGAGAGAGAGAGAGAGAGAGAGAGAGAGAGAAATACTAAGTATCTCCCTCCCCTATTCACAGAGAAAGAAAACATGGGGGTTGGCTTCACAGAGACTGATTACCGTGATAGCCAATCAGAGGCTACCACATTGGTGTGCGCAGCCAATTGTATTAGGGTGTGCACTGCAGAGCACAAACACACATGCGTGTATATCAGCAGATCAGTTAATGGTGTCAGTAAAGGAAAGCAGTGGACAGTGTTAGTAGTTTATATTTTTATTAATTTTATTTATTTATTTATTACAATTTCTTTAGGAAAGGCTCCAAAAGAAAATCCAAAAAAAAAGTAAATATTATTGTAAACAATTATTAAAATAATGTAAAAAAAATGTTTTATTTTTATTAATTTAATTTTTTTGTTTATAATTTCTTTAGGAAAGGCTCCAAAAGAAAATGCAAAAAAAACAAAAAAAACAAAGAAGAATTAAATATTATTGTAAAAAATTATTAAAATAATGTAAAAAATGTTTAGGGGGGCTTTGGTGAATTACCAAGGGTCTAAATAGAGAGAAAGTGACTGAGAACTGAGCTTCCTCAATCCCTTTCTCTGCAGCCTCAGCTGTACAGAATGAATGGGAAGGGCTCTTTGCTGAGCGGCTTCCTGTTAATTCACAAACTGAAGCACAGAAAACATAGTTTACTATGTTTCAGTTAAGTAAAAAAAAAAAATTAAATATTATTGTAAAAAATTATTAAAATAATGTAAAAAGAATGTTTTATTTTTATTAATTTAAATTTTTTTTTACAAGTTCTTTAGGAAAGGCTCCAGAAGAAAATGCAAAAAAATTAAATATTATTGTAAAAAATTATTAAAATAATGTAAAAAAATGTTTTATTTTTATTAATTACATTTTAATTTTTATTTTTTTGTTTACAATTTCTTTAGGAAAGGCTCCAAAAGAAAATGCAAAAAAAAAAAAGAATTAAATATTATTGTAAAAAATTATTAAAATAATGTAAAAAATGTTTAGGGGGGCTTTGGTGAATTACCAAGGGTCTAAATAGAGAGAAAATGACTGCGAACAGAGCTTCCTCAATCCCTTTCTTTGCAGCCTCAGCTAGACAGTGAATGAATGGGAAGGGTTATTTGCTGAGCGGCTTCCTGTTAATTCACAAACTGAAGCACAGAAAACATAGTTTACTATGTTTCAGTTAAGTAAAGAAAAAAAAATTAAATATTATTGTAAAAAATTAATAAAATAATGTAAAAAAAATGTTTTATTTTTATTAATTACATTTTTTTTTTTTACAATTTCTTTAGGAAAGGCTCCAAAAGAAAAGGCAAACAAAAAATTTAATATTATTATAAAAAATTATTAAAATAATGTAAAAAATGTTTTATTTTTATTAATTACATTTTTTTTTTTTTTTTACAATTACTTGAAAAAATGTTTGGAGGGGCTTTGGTGAATTACCAAGGGTCAAAAAAAAAAAGAATTAAATATTATTGTAAGAAAT
Organism: Pelophylax lessonae; assembly: GCF_965119305.1. Taxonomy (NCBI): domain Eukaryota; kingdom Metazoa; phylum Chordata; class Amphibia; order Anura; family Ranidae; genus Pelophylax; species Pelophylax lessonae. Next base: position 22,090,511 of record NC_138779.1, on the reverse strand, counting down.
TATTAAAATTATTTAAAAGAAGCTCTGTTCTCAGTATATCTCTCTATTTAGATCCCTTTCCCCTAATCCCTTTCTTTGCAGCCTCAGCTGGACAGAATGAATGGGAAGGGCTCTTTGCTGAGCGGCTTCCTGTTAATTCACAAACTGAAGCATAGAAAACATAGTTAAGAATGAACACAGGAGCGATCAGTACAGATCACTCACTGTGTTCATTCATTCCCCTGCAGCAGCCAGTGGGAGAGGAGAGGAGGAAAGCTAAAATTTATATTATTATTATAAAAAAATATTAAAATAATGTAAAAAATGTTTTACTTTTATTAATTAAATTTTTTTTTTTTTTTTACAATTTCTTGAAAAAATGTTTGGAGGGGCTTTGGTGAATTACCAAGGGTCTAAATAGAGAGAAAGTGACTGAGAACTGAGCTTCCTCAATCCCTTTCTCTGCAGCCTCAGCTGGACAGAATGAATGGGAAGGGCTCTTTGCTGAGCGACTTCCTGTTAATTCACAAACTGAAGCACAGAAAACATAGTTTACAATGTTTCAGTTAAGTAAAGAAAAAAATTTAAATATTATTGTAAAAAATTATTAAAATAATGTAAAAAAATGTTTTATTTTTATTAATTTAATTTTTATTTTTTTTTTATTTTTTTTACAATTTCTTTAGGAAAGGCTCCAAAAGAAAATGCAAATAAAAAAATTAAAATATTATTGTAAACATTTTTTAAATAATTTAAAACATTTTTTATTTTTATTATTTTATTTATTTATTTATTATTATTTTTTATTTTTTTTTACAATTTCTTTAGGAAAGGCTCAAAAAGAAAAGGCAAATAAAAAAAATTAAAATATTATTTTAAAAAAAGTAAATATTATTGTAAACAATTATTAAAATAATGTAAAAAAAATGTTTTATTTTTATTAATTTAATTTTTTTGTTTATAATTTCTTTAGGAAAGGCTCCAAAAGAAAATGCAAAAAAAAACAAAAAAAAAACAAAGAAGAATTAAATATTATTGTAAAAAATTATTAAAATAATGTAAAAAATGTTTAGGGGGGCTTTGGTGAATTACCAAGGGTCTAAATAGAGAGAAAGTGACTGAGAACTGAGCTTCCTCAATCCCTTTCTCTGCAGCCTCAGCTGTACAGAATGAATGGGAAGGGCTCTTTGCTGAGCGGCTTCCTGTTAATTCACAAACTGAAGCACAGAAAACATAGTTTACTATGTTTCAGTTAAGTAAAAAAAAAAATTAAATATTATTGTAAAAAATTATTAAAATAATGTAAAAAGAATGTTTTATTTTTATTAATTTAATTTTTTTTTACAAGTTCTTTAGGAAAGGCTCCAGAAGAAAATGCAAAAAAAATTAAATATTATTGGAAAAAATTATTAAAATAATGTAAAAAAATGTTTTATTTTTATTAATTAAATTTTAATTTTTATTTTTTTGTTTACAATTTCTTTAGGAAAGGCTCCAAAAGAAAATGCAAAAAAAAAAAAAGAATTAAATATTATTGTAAAAAATTATTAAAATAATGTAAAAAATGTTTAGGGGGGCTTTGGTGAATTACCAAGGGTCTAAATAGAGAGAAAATGACTGCGAACAGAGCTTCCTCAATCCCTTTCTTTGCAGCCTCAGCTAGACAGTGAATGAATGGGAAGGGTTATTTGCTGAGCGGCTTCCTGTTAATTCCCAAACTGAAGCACAGAAAACATAGTTTACTATGTTTCAGTTAAGTAAAGAAAAAAAAATGAAATATTATTGTAAAAAATTAATAAAATAATGTAAAAAAATGTTTTATTTTTATTAATTACATTTTTTTTTTTACAATTTCTTTAGGAAAGGCTCCAAAAGAAAAGGCAAACAAAAAATTTAATATTATTATAAAAAATTATTAAAATAATGTAAAAAATGTTTTATTTTTATTAATTAAATTTTTTTTTTTTTTTTACAATTACTTGAAAAAATGTTTGGAGGGGCTTTGGTGAATTACCAAGGGTCAAAAAAAAAAAGAATTAAATATTATTGTAAGAAATTATTAAAATTATTTAAAAGAAGCTCTGTTCTCAGTATATCTCTCTATTTAGATCCCTTTCCCCTAATCCCTTTCTTTGCAGCCTCAGCTGGACAGAATGAATGGGAAGGGCTCTTTGCTGAGCGGCTTCCTGTTAATTCACAAACTGAAGCATAGAAAACATAGTTAAGAATGAACACAGGAGCGATCAGTACAGATCACTCACTGTGTTCATTCATTCCCCTGCAGCAGCCAGTGGGAGAGGAGAGGAGGAAAGCTAAAATTTATATTATTATTATAAAAAATTATTAAAATAATGTAAAAAATGTTTTACTTTTATTAATTAAATTTTTTTTTTTTTTTTTTACAATTTCTTGAAAAAATGTTTGGAGGGGCTTTGGTGAATTACCAAGGGTCTAAATAGAGAGAAAGTGACTGAGAACTGAGCTTCCTCAATCCCTTTCTCTGCAGCCTCAGCTGGACAGAATGAATGGGAAGGGCTCTTTGCTGAGCGACTTCCTGTTAATTCACAAACTGAAGCACAGAAAACATAGTTTACAATGTTTCAGTTAAGTAAAGAAAAAAATTTAAATATTATTGTAAAAAATTATTAAAATAATGTAAAAAAATGTTTTATTTTTATTAATTTAATTTTTATTTTTTTTTTATTTTTTTTTACAATTTCTTTAGGAAAGGCTCCAAAAGAAAATGCAAATAAAAAAATTAAAATATTATTGTAAACATTTTTTAAATAATTTAAAACATTTTTTATTTTTATTATTTTATTTATTTATTTATTATTATTTTTTATTTTTTTTACAATTTCTTTAGGAAAGGCTCAAAAAGAAAAGGCAAATAAAAAAATTAAAATATTATTGTAAACATTTTTTTAAATAATTTAAAACATTTTTTATTTTTATTATTTTATTTATTTATTATTATTTTTTATTTTTTTTACAATTTCTTTAGGAAAGGCTCAAAAAGAAAATGCAAATAAAAAAATTAAAATATTATTGTAAACATTTTTTTAAATAATTTAAAACATTTTTTATTTTTATTATTTTATTTATTTATTATTATTTTTTATTTTTTTTACAATTTCTTTAGGAAAGGCTCAAAAAGAAAAGGCAAAAAAAAAAAGAATTAAATATTATTGTAAGAAATTATTAAAATTATTTAAAAGAAGCTCTGTTCTCAGTATATCTCTCTATTTAGATCCCTTTCCCCTAATCCCTTTCTTTGCAGCCTCAGCTGGACAGAATGAATGGGAAGGGCTCTTTGCTGAGCGGCTTCCTGTTAATTCACAAACTGAAGCATAGAAAACATAGTTAAGAATGAACACAGGAGCGATCAGTACAGATCACTCACTGTGTTCATTCATTCCCCTGCAGCAGCCAGTGGGAGAGGAGAAGAGGGAAGCTAAAAGCACTGCGGGGGGGGGGGGGGGGGACAGGGGACACCAGGAAGCAGGAGGAACTGGCACTGCACAGGATGTGCCCAGGCACACCCATCACACCCTGTGCGCACGCCTATGGGCTACCACAGCCATCAAGTGACTCGGATCTGGAATTCCAGATCATTAGTATGGGGCCTGGGGCTCCCGCTGAGATCCCAGTCTCTGTGCTGGTGAGTACAGAGAGAGATACGCAAATACACAGCCCCATGGGGGAAAAAAGCCCAGTCCAGTGGGGGGGCGCATATTTGTGTATGGTCGGTATGAATGGGTTATGCAAATAGTTCTGACAAAGTTTGAGAAGTTTGTTACTGCAGAATGAACAAAGGGCGTAACAAGCATGAGAAGCTGATAATGTTAACAAGCAGGTGACAGTAGTTGGAATGTAGAAAATGTATAATATTTGTTCCATCAACATTGACACTGAATGCAGTCATTTGGGTATAGAATTAGCTTTATGCTGCTTTTTGATTGTTAAAAAAGTTTCACCACCCCAGATGGGACTCGAACCCACAATCCCTGGCTTAGGAGGCCAGTGCCTTATCCATTAGGCCACTGGGGCTTTGTGCTAACTTCCTTCTACGCTAGCTTTCTTGTATGCTAGCCTTCATGTCATTATATTTGCTCTAATCAGTGCCTTTTAAATAATTTTGAAATGGCATATTATTCTTTTTCTGTTTTATTATTCTTCTTTAACCACTTTACCCCCTGGAGGATTTGGCTGCTCAATGACCAGGCCCTATTTTGCAATTTGGCACTGCATTAATTTAACGGACAATTGCGCGGTCGTGCGACGCTGTACCCAAACAAAATTGACGTCCTTTTTTTCCCACAAACAGAGCTCTCTTTTGGTGGTATTTGATCACCTGTGCGATTTTTATTTTTTGCGCTATAAACAAAAAAGGAGCGACAATTTTGAAAAAAATTATATTTTTCACATTTTTTTTTATATGAAATTCTCAAAAAAAAAAGTAAAAATCTAAATCTTTTAACATTTTAGGCCAATTTGTTTTCTGCTACATATTTTTGGTAAAACAAAAATCGCAATGAGCGTATTTTGATTGGTTTGCTCAAAAGTTATTGCGTTTACTAACTACGGGAAAGATTTATGTCATTTTTATTGTTTTTTTTTTACTAGTAATGGCGGCGATCTGCGATTTTTTTTTTTTTTTTGCGGGACTGCGACATTGCGGTGGACAGATCGGACCCCTGACTGACATTTTTGACACTTTTGGGGGTACCAGTGACATTACTACAGTAATCATTGCTAAATATATGCACTGTTACTGTAAAAATGACACTGGCAGGGAAGGGGTTAACTGTACTGGTGATCAAGGGGTTAAATGTGTCCCTAGGGGCATGATTCTAACTGTCAGGGGGCGTGGCTTGTGAAGTAATCACAGAGACATGCGATCCTATATAGCAGGATCACATGACATCTGTGATCACTTCAGTGAGAATGACAGACGGCTGTGTTTATATCAGCCGTCTGTCCTTCTCTTTCTACTGCGTGAGATCACAAGTGGTCGGCGTCCATCAGAGACGCTGGTCACACGCGCTGGCTCTCCAGCTAACGAGCGGGGGCGGGAGAACGCCGCCGTCGGTGCGCGCTCGACCCCTAGAGTCTCCTGAGCAAGCGACGTAGTATAACGTCGCTTTGCCCAGGAGCGGCTGCCCGCTGCAGTAAAACTGCGGTGGGCGGGGCTGAAGTGGTTAAACCATTTTAAAATGAATGGTCTGGGGACAGGGTCTCTTTTAACCACTTCCATAGGAGGGCCTATTCTGGCACTCCTCTCCTACATGTAAAAATCCTCATTTATTATTAGATTTAATTTAATAATTAATAATTATTGATTATATAATAAAAATGAATTATAATTATAAATTAATAATTAAAAATTATTAAATTACTTAGAACCCCACAAACATTTTATATGTTTTTTTTTTAGCAGAGACCCTAGAATAAAACGGTGGGTGTTGCAACTTTTTAAGTCACACGGTATTTGCGCAGCAATTTTTTAAACGCTTTTTTTGGGGGGGAAAAAACTGTTTCATAAATTAAAAAAAAAAAAAAAAAAACACTAAAGTTAGCTAAAGTTTTATACAATATGAAATATGATGTTACACCGAGTAAATAGATACCTTACATGTCACGCTTTAAAACTGCGCACAGTCGTGAAATGTCGCCAAACTTCCATACTAAAAAACTCAATAGGCGACATTTTAAAAATGTTTAAACATTACCTGTATTGAGTTATAGAGAAGGTCTTATGCTAGAATTATTGTTCTCGCTCTAACGTTTGTGGCGATACCTCACATATGTAAACGCAGTTTACATATGCGGACGTGCCGTACGTATGCGTTTTCGCTTCTGCATGCAAGCACACGGGGACAGAGGCGCTTTCAATTTTTTTACTTTTATTTTTTACACTTTCCCCTTTTTTTTTTGATCACTTTTATTCCTATTACAAGGAATGTAAATATGCCTTGTAATAGGAATAGGCATGACAGGTCCTCTTTAGGCCTTATGCACAATGGACGTTAGTAGAAAGCTTTTTTTTTTTTTAATTGTCAGTCTTTTTTTTTTTCTAGCGCAAAAAATAAAACCTGCAGAAGTGACAATTAGTACAGTGACAGTGCATATTTTTTAGCACTGCTCACTGTATTAGTGTCACTGGTTCCTAAAAGTTTCAGTTAGTGTCCTGACTGTCCGCCGCAATATCGCAGTCTAGCTATAAGTATCTGATCACCGCCATTACTAGTAAATAAATAAATAAACATTTCGAAAATATATCCCTTTAGTTTGTAGACACTATAACTTTTGGGCAAACCGATCAATATACGCTTATTGGGATTTTCTTACCAAAAATATGTAGCAGAATACATATTGGCCTAAATTGATGAAGAAATTAGATTTTTTTTTTTTATTTTATTGGATATGTTTTATAGCAGAAAGTAACAAATGTTTTTTTTTTTTTAATGTTTATAGCACAAAAAAAAAACCCACAGAGGTGATCAATACCACCAAAAGAAAGCTCTATTTGTAGGAAATTAGATTTTTTTTAAATTTTTTCATTCAATATGTTTTATAGCAGCAAGTAAAAAAATATTGTTTTTTTTTCCAAAATTGTTAGTATTTTTTTCTTTATAGCACAAAAAATAAAAACCGCAGAAGTGATCAAAAGAAAGTTCTATTTGTGCGGAAAAAAAGAACATCAATTTAATTTGGGTACAGACCGCGCACGACCGCGCATTTTTCAGTTAAAGTTATACAGTTTCGTATCAAAAAGAAAAATGGCTTGGTCATGAAGTGGGGTAAATCTTCCAGAGCTGAAGTGGTTAAACAAAAAAAAAAATAATAATAATATTAATACCTCCCAAACATTCAGTTTCTTCTAAGCTCTTTCTGTTCGTTGCACTACATATTTGTGGAAACAAGTTTAAACATTTCAGTTCCCACTTTCGCAGGCATTACAAGTTGTCTCAGTCTACTCTTTGGAAGAAGATGAAGAAGAGGAAGCAGTGGAAGCAGAGGAAGAAGAGGAAGAAGAGGAAGCAGAGGAAGCAGAGGAAGAAGAGGAAGCAGTGGAAGCAGAGGAAGCAGTGGAAGCAGAGGAAGAAGAGGAAGCAGAGGAAGAAGAGGAAGCAGAGGAAGAAGAGGAAGCAGTGGAAGCAGTGGAAGCAGAGGAAGCAGAGGAAGAAGAGGAAGAAGAGGAAGCAGAGGAAGCAGAGGAAGCAGAGGAAGAAGATATTTGGATTTTGAGTCCCAATTATTCCAATTTTTTAGCTTTATGTTTTAGATTTCAGAGACCTAAAATTCACAGCACAGTCACAAAGAACAGCCAAAGATTGATTTGTTTTCCCAAAGAAAGATTATTTAATTGTTTAAAAATTTAATGAGGACCAATGGAGTATCTTTGCCGCACACTAGACAAGCAAAAAAGCTACATATCTACGATTTATAATATACTCCACGGGGATGACAGTAAACTGCCATACATGTTACGCTGGGAGGAGGATCTGGGAGAGTCTCTGGACAGGGCAGAATGGAGTGCTTTAGCACAGTTTAACTCTAGATCCATACTTAATACTTCTTTGATAGAAGCAAACTTTAAGGTGTTTTTGCGTTGGTACATGGTTCCGGTCAGGTTGGCAGCGGCGGTGAGCACTGCATCCCCCAATTGTTTTCGGGGATGTGGCCAGGTGGGCACGGTGCTCCACACGTGGTGGACTTGCCCGAAAGTCCACCGATTCTGGATCCGAGTCTACAATTTTGTTTACTCCTTGACTCAAGTCAATTTGGCGAAAGACCCCCAAAATGCCCTTCTGGGTAAACCAGTGGAGGGAGCAACTAAGCCCGCTAAGCGCCTCATTGCCTTTGTGTTCACGGCCGCTAAAATAGCCATAGCCCGCTCGTGGCGCACCCCCGTGGTGCCATTTGAGCTCTTGAAAGCCAAACTGACCTGGATCATGTTAAATGAACGGATGGTGGCAATATTGAATGATAGGATGCGCATGTTTGATAAAACTTGGGACCCCTGGATAAGGTACCTGGCGGGCCCCTCATAGGGGTGTTTGGGTGCCTTGGTAGCATTGGATGGGTTGTTGTGGGGGGGATTTCCCCCGGCGGGGCGGGCGGGGCCTGGGTGTCGACCCTCGGCCTTCTATTTTCTCCATAGCCGCTGATGTCTCTTTCTTCTCTCTCCCTCTTCCATTCCTGCTGCCCTCCTCTGCAGTTTCTTCCTTTTCCCCCTGGTCCCTTTCCCTCTATCTATTTTTTCTCTTTTTTCTTAATTTCTGATATTTTTCTGACGGTGCACGGACGACAGGCTGTGCCCCCCACTAGTGGAGGGTTTGCTATAGGGGTCGGGGTTGGGGTTCGTCCCCTCTGGAAGGGCGCAGTGAGTTCCCGTAGGGGCGCCATTGAGGGGTCGGGCCCGGACCGTCGGTCCTGTAGGGTGTAATAGCGGGGGCGCTGTCTGTCTGGGTGTCGCTATGCTTTCGCACTGTTGGTTGGATGCCTAACTTAAGTTTACATTTTAGGTTACAGTCTTATTGACTACCCATTTTGCTTTTGTGTTTTTCTGCATGTCTTGTTTTCTGAGATATTTACTGTATACATACGAAGTAATTGAGCCATGTTGGCTCCTAGTGCACTGTTAACGCTTTCTTTCCAAAAAAAAAACTTCAATAAAAACATTGAAACATAAAAATTTAATGAGGATGAACCATCCAATGCTGCTACATGGAGAGGTAAGAATAATAAATCCACCTGCAGAAATCACACCCCCTCTAAATTTTGTGAATTTTGGGAAATTTGCGATGAATTTGAATGAGGTCTTACCAGACTTGAGAAGTGAAAACTATTAGTTGCGAGTCATGATAGTTTGAATGCAGAAAATATAAGTAAATAATTTTTTCGCAAACACTGAGATTTATTGCAGTACTTTAGATATGTCATTTTTTTGGACAAAATTCTTTGTTGTTGCAGAATGTACAAGTGCGTAACAAACCTGGTAAATTGAAAATGCTAACTAGCAGGTGACAGTAATTGGAATGTAGAAAATGTATAATATTTGTTCCACCGGCATTGACATTTAGGTATAGAACTAATTTTATGCTGCTATTTGATTTGTTAAAAAATATACCACCCCAGATAAGACTCAAACCCACAATCACCAGTTTAGGAGGCCAGTGCCTTATCCATTAAGCCACTGGTGCTTAATTTGGTATCTGTATACTTTTTTTTTTCTATAATATTTTTATTGAAAATATTAGAACTACACTCAACATGAGAAAACCATAAATACCCCAATTGAGCAAGTCCAGAATTTTTTTTATTTTTGTGATAATATACAGTACTACAATATATTTTTCTGTAGTTCATAATAGATTACATTAAAGGAATGTATATTAGTTTGTACATATTTATTAAAGTCAAGGTTAAAAAATAAATAAATAAACATTAAAAATATTTTTAGCCGGGTAAATATGAAATAGTGTTTTAGAATATTATGAATTCCCTTTTTAGTTAGATGGTGGATTATTATGCTAATTTTTACATCTCAGTGTCTAACTATTTGCAACATTATTGAAATTGTTTATAAAGCTCAAATGTATACACACAAGTGAAAGACTCATCATAGTGACTTCTACCATATATATATATATATATATATATATATAAAAAATATATATATATATATATATACTGTGTATATATATATATATATATATATATATATATATATATATATATATATATACATATATATATATATTTAGCCAGGCAGTTTGTATTAGATTACATTAAAGGAATGTATATTGGTTTGTACATATTTTCTTCATTTATTAAAGTCAAGATTAAAAAAAAATTAAACATTAAAAGTATTTTTAGCCATGTAAATATGAAATAGTGTTTTAGAATATTATGAATTCCCTTTTTAGTTAGCTGGTGGATTATTATGCTAATTTTTACATCTCAGTGTTTAACTATTTGCAACATTATTGAAATTGTTTATAAAGCTCAAATGTATACACACAAGTGAAAGACTCATCGTAGTTACTTCTACCATATATAAAAAAAAATTATAAAGAAAAAAAAAAAAAAAAAAAATATATATATATATATATATATATATATATATATATATATATATATATATATATATATATTATTTTTAGCCAGGCAGTTTGTATTAGATTACATTAAAGGAATGTATATTGGTTTGTATTTTCTTCATTTATTAAAGTCAAGATTAAAAAAAAATAATTAAACATTAAAAGTATTTTTAGCCAGGTAAATATGAAATATTGTTTTAGAATATTAGGAATTCCCTTTTTAGTTAGCTGGTGGATTGTTACACTCCTTTCTACATCTCAGTCTCTATCTATTTGCAACAATATTGAAATAGCTTATAAAGCTAAAATTTATACACACAAGTGAAAGACTCACCCTAGTGAGTCTTTTAGGGTCAGGTTTTAGAGAAAGAGTCATGTTGCATGAAAAGAGAGGTTTTTGTTTGTTATCTCTTTAGCCATAGTCACAATGCTCTGTGAATCCTTTGTCATTTATACAATATTTAAAAATATATAAATAAAAAAAAAAGCTGAAATAACATTTACCCAGAACCATTATAATTTCCTTTTAAAAACAATGAACTCAAGAAGAGTTTTCTAGACTTATGCTCAAAAATGAAAGGAAAAGGAAAGTGCTTGTGTTGTCTGTATCATCATCAGTGGTAATTCTGTTGTATTTTTGGTCTTTTGACTAAAATGCTATTTTAGTTTTAGTCGTATTTTAGTCATCTGAATTGGTAAATGTTATTTTTGTTTTTTACTTTTTTTACATAATATATACTTTATATATTTTTAAACTGTTGTTTTATCTTTTTGTTAATTACAGTATATGTATAAAATATTTAACAAATAAATATTATATAAATGACAAAGGCTTCACAGAGCATTGTGACTATGGCTAAAGAGATAACAAACAAACAAAAACCTCTCTTTTCATGCAACATGACTCTTTCTCTAAAACCTGACCCATCCAATATGGTAGAAGTCACTATGATGAGTCGTTCATTTGTGTGTATAAATGTGTGCTTCAGTTACTGAGCTTTATAAACAAAATACTTTTTTTCAAAACAACTGACTAAGCGCCGGTTCCCATTGCAGCGACGCTACCTCGCACCGCGACCTCGGAGGTCGCGGAGCGAGCAGCGCGCCGCTACCTCGGAGCGGCCGCCACGGACTTCATTACATTGAAGTCTATGGCGGTCGCCTCCGGGTCGCCCCAAAGAAGTTCCGGACCCTTTTTCTAGGTCGGAGCGACTTGTGTCGCTCCTATTAGAACGGGTCCACAGCTTCCCTATGGGAGGCGACCTGCAGGGCGACCAGGTTGCCTCACAGGTCGCCCTAGTGTGAACCGGCACTAAGACTGAGATGTGAAAAGGAGCGTAATAATCCACCAACTGTCCAAGAGTCGGTTCACACTAGCGCGACTTGTCAGGCGACTTGTCAGCCTAACAAGTCACGCTCCCTCGCGGTCCATTGACCGCTACAGGACCCGTTCTAATAGGAGCAACACAAGTCGCTCCGACTTAGAAAAAGGGTCCTGTACTACTTCGGGGCGACCTCGGAGCGACTTGCATAGACTTCCATTATGTGAAGTCCCTGCAAGTCGCTCCAAAGTCGTGGTGCATGGGAATGCACAAGTCGCCCCCGAAGTAGTAAGGAGTTGTGTCGCCTTAGTGTGAACCGGCTCTAAAAAGAGAGTTCTTTATACTCTTAAACAATATTTCATATTTACCTGGCTAAAAATAAAAAAAAATTGAATTCCTTATTTTAGTCCTGACTTTAATAAATATGCACATTTTGTCTTTATTTATTAAAGTCAGGACTAAAAATAAAGTAATTTAAATAAATATATATTTTTAGCCAGGTAAATATGAAATATTATTTTGGAATATTATGAATTCTCTTTTTAGTCAGTTGGTGGATTATTACGCTCCTTTTCACATTTCAGTCTCAGTCAGTTTTTTAAAAAAAAGTATTTTGTTTATAAAGCTCAGTAACTGAAGCTCAAATTTATACAAAAATTATATATATATATATATATATATATATATATATATATATATATATATATATATATACACACACAGTACAGACCAAAAGTTTGGACACACTTTCTCATTCAAAGAGTTTTCTTTATTTTCATGACTATGAAAATTGTAGAGTCACACTTCAAGAGGAAGTCACCTGAAATGGTCTTCCAACAGTCTTGAAGGAGTTCCCAGGGATGCTTAGCACTTGTTGGCCCTTTTGCCTTCACTCTGCGGTCCAGCTAACCCCAAACCATCTCGATTGGAGGTGTGTTTGGGGTCATTGTCCTGTTGAAAAATAAATGATGGTCCAACTAAACGCAAACTGGATGGAATAGGATGCCGCTACAAGATGCTGTGGTAGCCATGCTGGTTCAGTATGCCTTCCATTTTGAATAAATCCCCAACAGTGTCACCAGCAAAGCACCTCCACACCATCACACCTCCTCCTCCATGCTTCACGGTGGGAACCAGGCATGTAGAGTCCATCCGTTCACCTTTTCTGCGTCGCACAAAGACACGGTGGTTGGAACCAAAGATCTCACATTTGGACTCCTCAGACCAAAGCACAGATTTCCACTGGTCTAATGTCCATTCCTTGTGTTCTTTAGCCCAAACAAGTCTCTTCTGCTTGTTGCCTTTCTTTAGCAGTGGTTTCCTAGCAGATATTCTACCATGAAGGCCGGATTCACACAGTCTCCTCTTAGCAGTTGTTCTAGAGATGTGTCTGCTGCTAGAACTCCGTGTGCCATTGACCTGGTCTCTAATCTGAGCTGCTGTTAACCTGCGATTTCTGAGGCTGTGAGCCAGTTTCTTTGTAGCGCTTGATGGTTTTTGTCACTGCACTTGGGGACACTTTCAAAGTTTTCCCAATTTTTCGGACTGACTGACCTTCATTTCTTAAAGTAATGATGGCCACTCGTTTTCCTGTACTTAGCTGCTTTTTTCTTGCCATAATACAAATTCTAACAGTCTATTCAGTAGGACTATCAGCTGTGTATCCACCTGACTTCTGCACAACACAACTGATGGTCCCAACCCCATTTATAAGGGAAGAAATCACACTTATTAAACCTGACAGGGCACACCTGTGAAGTGAAAACCATTTCAGGTGACTCTACAATTTTCATAGTCATGAAAATAAAGAAAACACTTTGAATGAGAAGGTGTGTCCAAACTTTTGGTCTGTACTGTATATATATATATATATTTAGCCAGGCCGTTTGTACTAGATTACATTAAAGGAATATTTGGAATATGCACATATTTTATTTATTTATTCCAAATATTCCTTTAATGTAATCTAATACAAACTGCCTGGCTAAATAAATAAAAAAAAAATATATATATACTGTATTTATATGTGTGTGTGTATATATATATATATATATATATATATATATATATATATATATCAAATTTTCGTATAAATTTGAGCTTCAGTTACTCTGAGCTTTAAAAACAAAATACTTTTTTCAACAAAAGTGACTGAGACTGAGATGTGAAAAGGGGCATAATAATCCACCAGCTGACTAAAAAGAGAATTCATAATATTCCATAATAATATTCAATATTTACCTGGCTAAAAATATATATATTTTTTATTTATTTTTGGTCCTGACTTTAATAAATAAAGAAAATATGCACAAACAGACATACATTTCTTTAACGTAATCTAATAAAAGCTACCTGGCTAAAAATATTTTTCGTTTTTTTTTAATTGGTTCAGACACAGCAATGTGAGCCAATGAGGAGCTTACCAATCATTAGATGCGGTGACTGCATTTGTTTTATTTTTTAGCCTTTTTTTTTTTTTTTCTCCCCTGCGTTTTCACCTGGTGATCTGACCAGTAACACACCTTCTGCATTAGAGCGCCCCCCACTGCATTGTCATTGCAACAAACCTTGGTTGGAGTTGAACTTCTTCACTGTGTGGCCCATTACAGGCGGTCCCCGGGTTACAAACAAGATAGGTTCTGTAGGATTGTTCTCAAGGTGAATTTGTATGTAAGTTGGAACAAGTACATTTTTTAAGTCTAAAAAAACGATTTTTACGTTTTTCGGGTAGCATAGGGAAGGGTTAACACCCCTATAATGTTTGTTTTGCTGTCTGTGCTTTTGTTCAGAAGATTTCATCTCACTTTCTGTCTCTGTGACAATTGAATTTTAAAAGTATTGGGCTGTTGTGGAAACCAGGATTGGTGATAAAGCTTCAGTGGAGACACCTTTTTCCCCATGATAACTCTTGCAGGATATAATTTTCCTTCCTAGGGGGAGATTTCCTCTCACTTCCTCTTGTCTCCCTCCGTATGAGTTGTACCGTGTTTCCCCGAAAATAAGACCGGGTCTTATATTAATCTTGGCTACAAAAAACACACTAGGGCTTATTTTCAGGGGATGTCTTATTTATTTATGGTATGTAAAAAGACGATCTTAAAGGGATTGTAACCCTAAAATAAATAAATATCCTGATCCTTTAACGCATGGTAGACAGCACAGTGCTTGTGTTGTGTCATTTAGCCCTCTTTATGTTCCAAAAAACCTGGAATAAAATAATAAAATGTTAAAAAAAAGTTCTCTCCCCTCTCTCCCTGTCAGCTCAGGAGTCAGCATTATGACATTCTGTAATCCCAAAAATAAACCTTGGATAAAGTCATTGTAAAAATATGTAATCAATTTTGTAAAAAGATGATATAATGTGCAGTGTGTATCCTTTTGTAACTTTATTGTGGAAAATACCTTATGTACAACGCCGCTGGGCACTCATGTGACCCTCCGGAGCTCTACTTTCCCTCTCCGAATACTGCAGAAGGAGGGGCTGAGATCAAGGATTTTACTAGGGCTTATTTTTGGGGTAGGGCTTATATTGCAGCCATCCCTGAAAATCACGCTAGGTCTTATTTTCCGGGCAGGGCTTATTTTCAGGGAAACAGGGTATGTACCATAAGTTGAGTGTTTGTAACTCGGGGTCTGCGTCTATTTGGATGGTGGACTACAGTGGAGCAAGAGCAAATAGGAAGGAATCGAAGAGGATACAAGTTGGCCTGTGAGTGATGAAAGAGGTTGGGTTTGTCTTAAAATTATTTTGAAGTACTTTCAACAGCATTTCTCTTCCAGTCATTGAGAATTTGTAATGAATTGAGAATTATTGTATGAATGTTCATTCAAAAATCTACTAGTGTATGACCAACTTAAGACTTCTCTGTAAAAGTATTTGACCCCTTCGCAAAACATGACTTAGTACTTGGTGGCAAAACCCTTTATAGGCAAGCACAGAGGTCAGACATTTCTTGTAGTTGGCCACCAGGTCTGCACACATCTCAGGAGGGATTTTGTCCCACTCCTCTTGGCAGATCCTCTCCAAGTCATTAAGGTTTTGAGGCTGACGTTTGGTTACTCGAGCCCTCAGCTCCCTCTACATATTTTCTATGGGATTAAGGTCTGGAGACTGGCTAAGCCACTCCAGGACCTTAATGTGCTTCTTATTGAGCCACTCATTTGTTGCATTGGCAGTATGTTTTGGGTCATTGTCATGCTGGAAGACGCATCCATGACCCATTTTCAATGCCCTGGCTAAGGGAAGGAGGTTCTCACCCAAGATTTGATGGTACATGGCCCTGTTCATCGTCCCTATGATGTGGTGAAGTTGTCCTGTCCCCTTTGCAGGCAAACTCTACCAAAGCATAATGTTTTCACCTCTATTTGACCATGGGAATGGTGTTCTTGGGGTCATAGGCAACATTCCTCCTCCTCCAAACATGGTGAGTTGAGTTTTGGTCTCATCTGACCACAACACTTTCACCCAGTTCTCCTCTGAATCCTTCAGATGTTCATTAGCAAACTTCAGATGGGCCTGTACATGTGATTTCTTGAGCAGGGGGACTTTGTGGGTGCTGCAGGATTTCAGTCTTTCACTGCATAGTGTGTTACCAATTGTTTTCTTGGTGACTACGGTCCCAGCTGCCTTGAGATCATTGACAAGATTCTCCCGTGTAGTTCTGGGACCATTCTCATAATCATTGAAACTCCACGGGGTGAGATCTTGCATGGAGCCCCAGACCGAGGGAGATTGACAGTTAGTTTGTGTTTCTTCCATTGGCGAATAATCGCACCAACTGTTTTCACCCTCTCACCAAGCTGCTTGGCGATGGTCTTGTAGCCCATTCCAGCCTTGTGTAGGTCTACAATTTTGTGCCTGATATCCTTGGACATCTCTTTGGTCTTGGCCATGGTGGAGAGATTGGAATCTGATT
Organism: Pelophylax lessonae; assembly: GCF_965119305.1. Taxonomy (NCBI): domain Eukaryota; kingdom Metazoa; phylum Chordata; class Amphibia; order Anura; family Ranidae; genus Pelophylax; species Pelophylax lessonae. Next base: position 22,074,185 of record NC_138779.1, on the reverse strand, counting down.
GATTGTTACTGTGGACAGGTGTCTTTTATACAGGTAACAAGCTGAGATTAGGAGCACTCCCTTTAAAAGAGTGCTCCAAATCTCAGCTCGTTACCTGTATAGAAGATACCTGGGAGCCAGAAATTTTGCTGATTGATGGGGGATCAAATACTTATTTCACTCATTAAAATGCAAATTAATTTATAATTTATATTTAAATGAGTTTTCTGGATATTTTTGTTGTTATTCTGTCTCTCACTGTTAAAATAAACCTACCATTAAAATTATAGACTGATCGTTTCTTTGTCAGTGGGCAAATGTACCAAATCAGCAGGGGATCAAATACTTTTTTCCCTCACTGTACACAAACAAATATCCTTCTCACACACCTTACTTAAATTTACTATTTTTTTTACATATTTTTTCCCTTGATAAACAACCTTTTCATGGCCCCTTTCACCTCCTTATTTCTCAGGGAGTAGATGAAGGGGTTGAGCATTGGGGCCACCACAGTGTAGACCACACTCAGAGCTTTATCGTAATTTATGGAATCCATGGAAGATGGACGCAGGTACATTAAGGCGATGGTCCCGTAAAAAAAGATCACCACTGTGAGGTGGGAAGAACAGGTGGAGAAGGCCTTGTACCGGCCATCAGCTGAGCGGATTTTAAGAATGGAGGAGATGATGCAGCAATAGGAGTACAACACAATGATGAGTGGGATTAAAACTGGTAGGCCACCCTCTGTATAAATTAAAAGCTTGTTGAGAGAAATGTCGGAGCAGGCCAACTGCAACAAGGGGCCCATGTCGCAAAAGAAGTGATGGACCCTTTTAACACCACAAAAACGCAAGGTGGATGCCATCAAGCTGTGTAGAAGTGAATGCAAAGCTGAAGCTAACCACGAAGTAATGACCAGAACAATGCACACTTTATGGCTGATGATCGTGGTGTAATGTAGTGGGGTGCAAATAGCCACAAATCGATCGTACGCCATTACCGCCAGCAAGAAGCACTCAGTGCAAGCGAAACACAAGAAGAAGAACAATTGTGAAATACAATCTAGCAATGTAATAGTCTTATTCTTTGATAACATGTTAACCAGCATCTTTGGGACAATGGATGAGGTGTAGCACATATCAACGAAGGACAAGTTGCCCAAAAAGAAGTACATGGGAGTCCGGAGGTGAAAGTCGGTCTGTATCAAGAGAATAATGGTTAGATTCCCGAGAACACTGAGGAGATACATAATCAGAAATACCACAAAAAGTACATTTTGTTGCTCAGGAAGCTCAGATAACCCAAGAATGATAAATTCTGTATTCTTGCTGAAATTCATGTCTTCTGCAACAAAGAGAAAAACAAAAAAATAGAAAACCTACGAGCAAGTCAAAGTAGATGCCTTACCATCTTGACAAGACCAGGCTGTAAAGATATTATACAGGACTTCAAAACAGTGCTTTCCAACCTCATTCCTCAAATTCCCCAACAGGCCATGTTGTGGGAATTTCCCTTAAATAAAATAGCCGTCAACTCAGGCATTGACATTGATTTAATCGCCTCAGCCCCCTGAGGGTTTTACCCCACTTTTTTGACCAAGCCATATTTTTCTATTTAGCACTTTGCACTTTGTATCCAAATAAAATATCATTATTTTCAGCTTTCTTTTGGTGGTATTTTATCACCACTGGGTTTTACATTTTTCGTTATATAACTGAAAAAAGGCCCCAAATAAAAAAAAAAAGAAAAAACATAAAAACAATATTTTTAAAACCTATTCAATAGAAAAATTTAATGAAAATCAAATTTCTTCATAAGTTTGGATCAAAATGTATTCTTCTACATGTCTTTGGTAAAATTTATCCCAAGTGCATATTGATTGATTTGCATGAAAGCTATAGCATCTACAACAGGGATCTCAAACTTAGGGTCCCTCCAGCTGTCGCAGAACTACAATTCCCAAGAGCAGGGGAGGACTGGGCCAGGGGGCAAGGTGGCGATTGCCCCCAGGGCCGCTCTGATGTCCTGTAAAAAGGCTGCACTGCTTCCGCCACAGACATGCCTAAAGGATTCCTGGTGAAGAGAAATCCCCCCTGCTGACCTACTGGGTTTGGGATGAAGACAAGAACAGAGTGCAGGCCTCTGCCCCAGCATTAATGGTGTAAACTGTGTCTGAGAAGAGGCCGTTTCCATGCCCCACTGGAGACTCTTCTCCCTCAGGCAGCCTCGCCTGAGCTGTCCCAGCTCCCCCCAACTGCTTCCTGCTGGCCAGGTCAGGAACCCGGATTCGGTCGGTGAGTAGAGAGTACCTGGAGCAGAGCTTTAGCCTGGAATGGGGGGTTAGGAGGAGACGGGGAAGAGGAAGAGTGGGAGGGGGGCTGAGTTGCTGCACCATGGGCCTCTGGTTTGTACTTGCTCCCTGGGCCGAAAGTTGCCAGTCAGCTCCTGCCCAAGAGGCATTGCAAGGCTGACAATTACAAGCATGATTCCCATAGGCAGAGGCCTGATGGGACTTGTAGTTCTGCAACAGCAGGAGGGCCATCATTTTGAGACCCCTGGTCTACAAACTGTGGTATATATACTTTTTTTTAATATATACTAATAATGGTAGTGAGCAGTGACTTACAGTGGGACTGTGATAGTGCAGCGGGCTATCTGACACTGATGCTGGGAGGAAACTGACTAACTGACACTGATATCACCAGTGACACTAATACAGTGATCAGTACTAATACTATACACTGTTACTGTACTAATGACACTGGCTGGAAAGGGGTCAAAATCTAGGTCAAGCAAAGAGTTAACTGTATGCCTAACAAGTGTTAGAGTCGGTTCACACTATGGCGACACGACTCTGTACTACTTCAGGGGCGACTTGTGAAGTCCAGTGCACCGCGACTTCGGCGCGACTTGCACGGACTTCATATAATGAATGTTTATGCAAGTCGCTCCGAGGTCGCCCCGAAGTAGTACAGGACCCTTTTTCTAAGTCGGAGCGACTTGTGTCGCTCCTATTAGAACGGGTCCTGTAGCAGTCAATGGACCGCGAGGGACCGCGACTTGTCAGGCTGACAAGTCGCCTGACAAGTTGCGCTGGTGTGAATCGAGTCTTAATGCATGTAATATGGGCTTCTTTATTACTAAATATCTCTTTGTTTCTTATCCCTGCTTTGCAGGGATAAGAAACAGAGAGAACGTTCCCTCTGTTTGTCAACACAGGGCTCTGGTCTGTGATTGGTCACAGCCGATCAAAATGTCCCGGCCATGAATCACTAGCTGTGGAGTGATATCTGTTAGAGGGACTAGTCACTGGGACTGGGAGTGTCAGTGCAGGCTTGCAGCGGCTGCCCAGAGCGGGAGAACAGACAGCCGAGGAGGAAGCGTGGAGTTAGTGGAGTCTATACTGTGGAGGGAGGGAGTGAGTGAGTGTCAGTGCAGTGGCTGAGCAGAGGAGGAGGAAGCAAGGAAGGATTGGAAGGGAGAGCCTGGAGTACTTGGTGGTGCAGCAAAACCTGGTATCACAGGGAATACAGGTGAAAAGACAATCGTTGGAACTGCTAGCTCTATTAACACCAATTGTGGATGAGAGAGTCACTATTCTTTCTTCTGAAGTTTATCTATTTTGTGCTTCACTGGTCATGGATAATACCGCCACAGATCCCGGCACAGATATTCCCAACAGCCCTTGGTTCATGGCATCACATGTTGTATTATGCACCTGCTCCTGAGGAAGTGGAGCATTCTCCACGAAACGCGTCGAGCCATTTTGGTCAATTTTTGCCATATTTATGCATTTATACGTCTGGTTTATATGCAATTTTCTGTAACTATGTATCATCTGTTTACAAACGGTATAGGAAGACTTTAACACAAATCAGCTTTTTTCATTGTCGTGTATGGCTGTGTCATGGCATTCTGTTACCATTTGATCTGTATATACCTGTACATATGAACTAATTATTAAATGTGTTTTACATTTGATTATTTTACCAGCCGTCTCACACGTGCCTCATTTAAAGTCCCAACTCTCTCTTCTATGAATCATTAGCTGGGACCTGCTGAAGAAATCCTGCTGAGTCTAATCACAGCGGGTGTCGGCACGGGGGCGCACAGACGCGCGCCCAAAACCCAGAAGAGGCCAGCAATGTTTTGGTACGCGATGTGCCTGTACGGGCAACCCGTTTGCAGTACATTGTGGGCGGGTGGTCCAGAAGAGGTTAACCAGTTGCCGACCAGCTCCTGTATATTTTCTGCGGCAGGCTGGCTCGTACAGGCAAAACTACGTACTGTACGTCGCTCACCTTGGAGGAGCTAGGGGGCAAGCGTGTGCCACCGACGGCGCGCTCCCGCCCCCGTTCGTCAGCGGGGAAGCCGAGGCGGGTGTCAGGCAGCTCCAATTGCCACCTGACACCCGCGACGAGAGAGAGAGAAGGACGGTCAGCTGTTATAAACACAGCCGACCGTGCTTCTCTCTGAAATAATCATAGAGCCCATGTGATCCTTCTATATAGGATCACATGTCTCTGTGGTCATCTCAGAAGCCACGCCCCCCACAGTTAGAATCACTCCCCTAGGCTCACATTTAACCCCTTGATCACCTATACCATTAACCCCTTCCCTGCCAGTGTCATTATTACAGTAACAGTGCATATTTTTAGCACTGATTACTGTAGTAATGTCACTGCTACCCACAAAAGTGTCAGAAATGTCAGTTAGGCAGTTAGGCAGTCCCACAAAAAAACGCAGCTCGCCACCATTCCTAGTAAAAAAAAAAAACATTAAAAATTACATAAATCTTTCCCGTAGTTAGTAGACGCGATAACTTTTGCGCAAACCAATCAAAATACGCTTATTGCGATTTTTTTTTTACCAAAAATATGTAGCAGAAAACAAATTGGCCTAAAATGTTATAAAATTTTGATTTTTAATTTTTTATTTTGAGAATGTCACATAGCAGAATGTGAAAAATGTCAGTTTTTATTTTCAACATTGTCACTCTTTTTTTGTTTATAAAAAATAAAAATCGTACAGGCGATCAAACACCTCCAAAAAAAAGCTCTATTTGTGGGGAAAAAAAGGACTTCAATTTTATTTAGGTACAGCTCCGCATGACCACGCAATTGTCCGTTAAAGTAACGCAGTGCCGGATCGCAAAATAGGGACTGGTCATTAAGGGGGCAAATCCTTCTGGTCTTAAAGTGGTTAAAGCACCTGTGCAAGATGAAGGAACTCCTAAAAACATGACCTATTGGGGTACGTGAGGACTGAGGTTGGGGACCTCTGCTTTAAAACCTATCTCCAGGAATTACTGTGGGCCAGCATGGCTAAATTGAAGTAGCATTTGCTTCGTACAGTAAGCTCTGTGTTGTTCTTCCTGGTCACAGGGATCCTCAAACTGCAGCCCTCCAGCTGTTGTGGAACTACACATCCCATGAGGCATTGTACAACTCTGATATGCCCAGACATGACTAGGCATGATGGGAATTGTAGTTCCTGAACAACTGGAGGGCCATAGTTTGAAGACCCCCTGCACTATTCTATGATCAACTTACCCCTGCCACCAGGAACATAGGAGGGTCACTTGTACAGCACCTTGGGTCCATCAGGAAGCTCCTTGTATTTTTATCTGTGAATACAAGGCGTTCTCTGATTTGCCATGGTATCGATCATGACTTCACAAGCAAATATTTATTTTTTTAAATCACTGACACACACGTAACTTATTATTACAAAAATATAGCATCAAGCTAAGCCACATTTTTTTTTAATTTTTGATTTTAATTGCCAAATCCTGTTCAATAAACAAAGTGAAGTGTTAGAAAATGTTTGAAAATGACTCAAAGGAAAAAAATAATTAATGTTTTATTCATACATTGGTTTCCCCTTCCTGTGTAGATGGTTATTTACCATTTGTGTTGTTCAGCAGATAAAGAAGTAATTCTGGCAACAATTATTAAAAAAAAAAAGGAAAGTCTTACCTGCTACTGAAGTGTGGTTTGTATGGTAGACATACACTTTAGTATTCGCCTCTTTATATATTTATACTCTAACCTTCACCTCGGTGGTAGTGAGCTCCCTAATGTAAATGATGTAAGCTCTATGCAAATATTCCCAAACAATAAACATTTTAATTGTATTTATTTAAGGAATTGGTCCCTCAGTTCAAACACATTCTGCTGTACTACTAATCCACAAATGTAAAACACAATTTTCAAACTATACAAATAAACTTTAGAAAGAGCTACAGATCCAGCCCAAAAAAATAGGTAAACGTTGGTATTACCATACTGTAAATACACTACAGTATCTCACAAAAGTAAGCATACCCCTCACATTTTTGTAAATATTTTATTCTATCTTTTCATGTGACAACACTGAAGAAATTACACTTTGCTACAATGTAAAGTAGTGAGTGTACAGCTTGTATGAGTACCGATTCACACTACCCCGGCACGACTTCGGGGGCGACCTGTGAAGTCGCGTGCACCGCGACTTTGGCGCGACTTGCACGGACTTCACATAACTGAAGTCAATGCAAGTCGCCCCAAAGTAGTACAGGAACTATTTTCTAAGTCGGAGCGACTTGAGTCGCTCCTATTAGAACGGTTCCCATAGCACAGAATGGACCGCGACTTGTCAGGCTGACAAGTCGCCTGACAAGTCGCGGTAGTGTGAATCGAGACTAACAGTGTAAATTTGCTGTCCCCTCAAAATAACTCAACACACAGCCATTAATGTCTAAACCGCTGGCAACAAAAGTGAGTACACCACTAAGTGAAAATGTCCAAATTGGGCCCAAAGTGTCAATATTTTGTGTGGCCACCATTATTTTCCAGCACTGCCTTGGACATGGAATTCACCAGAGCTTCACAGGTTGCCACTGGAGTCCTCTTCCACTCCTCCATGATGACATCACGGAGCTGGTGGATGTTAGAGACCTTGCACTCCTCCACCTTCCGTTTGAGGATGCCCCACAGATGCTCAATAAGGTTTAGGTCTGACGACATGCTTGGCCAGTCCATCACCTTTACCCTCAGCTTCTTTAGCAAGGCAATGGTCATTTTGGAGGTGTGAAAAAGGTCGTTACCATGTTGGAATACTGCCGTGTGGACCAGTCTCCGAAGGGAGGGGATCATGCTCTGCTTCAGTATGTCACAGTACATGTTGGCATTCATGGTTCCCTCAATGAACTGTAGCTTTCCAGTGGCAGCAGCACTCATGTAGCCCCAGACCAGACAAACCCACCACCATGCTTGACTGTAGGGAAGACACACTTGTCTTTGTACTCCTCATCTGGCTTTCGTGACACACGCTTGACACCATCAGAACCAAATAGGTTTATCTCGGTCTCATCAGACCACTGGACATGGTTCCAGTAATCCATGTCCTTAGTCTGCTTGTCTTCAGCAAACTGTTTGCAGGCTTTCTTGTGCATCATCTTTAGAAGAGGCTTCCTTCTGGGGTGACAGCCATGCAGACCAGTTTGATGCAGTGTGCGGCGTATGGTCTGAGCACTCACAGGCTGACCCCCCACCCCTTCAACCTCTGCAGCAATGCTATCAGCACTGATATGTATATTTCCCAAAGACAACCTCTGGATATGACGCTGAGCACGTGCACTCAACTTCTTTGGTTGACCATGAAGAAGCCTGTTCTGAGTGGAACCTATCCTGTTAAACCACTGTATGGTCTTGGTCACCATGCTGCTGCTCAGTTTCAGGGTCTTGATACTCTTCTTATAGCCTAGGTCATCCTTATGTAGAGCAACAATTCTTTTTTTTTTTTCAGATCCTCAGAGAGCTCTCTGCCATGAGGTGCCATGTTACATAGTTACATAGTTACATAGTTAGTGAGGCTGAAAAAAGACGCAAGTCCATCCAGTTCAACCTATGATGTGTGTGTGTGTTTGCTTTTAACCGTACATTGTATACCCCTGTATGTTGTGGTCTTTAAGGTGTCCATCCAATAGTTTTTTGAAACTATCAATGCTCCCCGCTGATACGACTGCTTGCGGAAGAGAATTCCACATCCTTACCGCTCTTACAGTGAAGAACCCCTTACGCACTTTAAGGTTAATCTGCCTTTCCTCAAGTTTTACTGAGTGGCCACGTGTCTCATTGTATCTCCTTTCTCTAAATAGTTTGTTCCTTATGCTAGGGTCGCCAGTACAGTATTTGTACATTGATATCATATCCCCCCTCAATCGTCTCTTCTCCAGAGAGAATAGGTTCAGTGCTTGTAGTCTTTCCTCATAGCTGATGTCCTCCATTCCCCTAATTATTTTTGTTGCCCTTCTCTGGACTTTCTCCAGTTCCAGCACATCCTTCCTGAGGACCGGTGCCCAGAACTGGACAGCATACTCCGGATGTGGCCGGACCAGAGTCTTGTAGAGTGGAAGAATAATCTCTTTATTTCTGGAGCGAATCCCCTTTTTTATACAACCCAGTATTCTGTTGGCTTTGCTTGCGGCGGCTTGGCATTGCATGCCACTTCCAAGCCTGTTGTCTACCAGTACCCCCAGGTCCCTTTCCATCCTAGACTCACCGAGAGGTTCCCCCCCTAGTGAGTAGCTTGCTTTCTGGTTTCTGGCCCCCAAGTGCATTACTTTACATTTTTCTACATTAAATCTCTTCTGCCATGTAGTTGCCCACCCCGTTATTTTGTTCAGGTCTGCTTGCAAGATTTCCACATCCTGCATAGAAGATATTGGCATGCCTAATTTAGTATCATCTGCAAATACTGAGATTGTACTAGATATCCCCTCCTCTAGATCATTTATGAATAAATTAAACAGGATTGGTCCCAGGACAGAACCCTGGGGGACCCCACTTTCCACACCCACCCAATCCGAGTACTCCCCATTAATCACCACCCTCTGTACTCTCCCCTGGAGCCAGTTCTCTATCCAGGTACTCACCTTATGGTCCATACCTATCTTCCTTAGTTTGTACAGTAAGCGTTTGTGGGGAACGGTGTCAAAGGCCTTTGCAAAGTCCAGATACACCACATCCACAGGCTTACCTTTATCTAAGTGGCAGCTCACTTCATCGTAGAAGGTTAATAGATTGGTTTGGCATGAACGATTTTTCATGAATCCATGCTGATTACTACTTATAATACCGTTTTCATTACTAAAGTCTTGTATGTGGTCCCTTATCATCCCCTCCAAAATTTTGCAGACTACTGATGTTAGGCTGACCGGCCTATAGTTACCCGGGATATATCTCGGCCCCTTTTTAAATATTGGTACCACGTTGGCTTTTTTCCAATCAGCTGGCACCATACCCGTCTGTAAACTATCCTTAAAGATCAAGAATAATGGTCTGGCAATCACCTGGCTGAGCTCATTAAGAACCCTCGGGTGCAAGCCATCCGGTCCCGGGGATTTATTTATGTTAAGTTTCTCTAGTTTAGCTCTAAGTCTATCTTCTGTTAACCATGGCGGCACTTCCTGAGGTGTATTATTTAGTTCGGCCTTACAAGCAAGGTTCGTGTAGCCCCCCGATTCCTTTGTGAAGACTGAAGAAAATAAATTATTTAACACTTCCGCCTTTTCTCTGTCCTCAGTGGCCATATTTCCTTTGTCATCTTTTATGGGGCCAATGTGTTCTGACCTCGCTTTCTTACTGTTTATATACTTAAAGAACTTCTTGGGGTTCTTTTTACTCTCCTCCGCTATATGTCTCTCGTGTTCTATTTTAGCCGCCCTGATTTCGTCTTTACATTTCTTATTACACTCTTTGTAATGCTTGAATGCTGCCAATGACCCCTCAGTCTTGTATTTTTTGAAGGCCTTTTCTTTAGCTCTAATATACATTTTTATGTTGGAGTTTAGCCACCCAGGGTTTAGTTTTGCTCTTTTAAATTTATTTCCCTGTGGAATGCACTGGCCCACCCCCTTGTTAAGTATGCTCTTGAAGCACTCCCATTTTTCCTCCGTGTTCTTTGTTCCCAGGGTTCTATCCCATTTGATATTTTCTAGCAGCGAGCGCAGTTTAGGGAAATTGGCTCTTTTGAAATTCAGTGTCCTTATATTACCCTTGTGTTTCCTATTACTGTAATTAATACTGAAACCAATTGACCTATGGTCACTGTTCCCTAAGTTGTCCCGTATTTCTATATCCGTGAGCAGGTCTGTATTGTTGGTAATCAGTAGGTCAAGTACCGCATTGTTTCTTGTCGGTGCATTCACCATCTGACCCATGAAATTGTCCTGCAAAACATTTAGGAACTGCCGAGCCTTGGCTGAATGCGCGGTTCCTTCTGCCCAGTCTATATCAGGATAATTAAAGTCCCCCATTATAATGACATTTCCCATCCTTGCTGCCAATCCTATCTGTAACATGAGGTCTGCCTCACCCTCCTCCCTCTGGTTGGGGGCCCTATAGCATACGCCCAATATTACCTTCCCCACCGTGCCTTTCCTTTGAAGCTCTACCCATAGGGATTCTGCCTCGTCCATAGCTCCATTATTAATATCATCCCTCATATTTACCTGTATACTGTTCTTAATATACAAACATACCCCTCCCCCTTTTTTACCCTCTCTATCTCTGCGATAAAGGGAATACCCCTGAATGGTCGCCATCCAGTCATGAGAGCTGTCAAACCAAGTCTCAGTTATCCCCACAAAATCTAAGTCCTCCTCAAACATCAGCAGCTCCAGCTCTCCCATCTTGTTGGCCAGGCTTCTGGCATTGGTATACAAGCCTCGTAATTTTGATGTTTTTAGGCTGCTCTCTTGATTTTTCCCCGTACCCACCCTGGGTATAGGAGCTCCGAACACCCTACCGCTAATGCCCCCATTTCTGCCCTCTGAAACTTGCTTTCCACTGGCTAATTCTACATCTGTACCCTCCCCCCCATTCCCTAGTTTAAAAGCCCCTCTAACTTTTTGGCCATCCTCGCACCCAGTACGGCTGCACCCACCCCATTTAGGTGCAATCCGTCCCTACCAAAGAGCCGGTGACCGACTAAGAAGTCGGCCCAGTTCTCCAGGAACCCGAAACCCTCCTTACTACACCAGCTCCTCAGCCACTCGTTAACTTCCCTAATCTCCCGCTGCCTCTCTGGTGTGGCTCGAGGTACAGGTAGTATTTCGGAAAATACTACCTTGGAGGTCCTAGTCCTCAACTTAGCGCCTAAGTCCCTGAAATCGTTTAGGACTCTCCGTCTTCCTCTGCCTATGTCATCGGTACCCACGTGTACCATGACAGCTGGGTCTTCCCCAGCCCCACCCAATAATCTGTTTACCCGATTACCTTTGAACTTCCAGTGACCAGTATGTGAGAGTGAGAGGGATAACACCAAATTTTAACACATCTGCTTCCCATTCACACCTGAGACCTTGTAACACTAACGACTCACATGACACCAGGGAGGTTAATTGGGTCCAATTTGGACATTTATATTTAGGGGTGTACTCACTCACTTTTGTTGCTAGCAGTTTAGACATTAATGGCTGTGTGTTGAGTTATTTTCAGGGGACAGGAAATTTACACTGTTATACAAGCTGTAAACTCACTACTTTACATTGTAGCAAAGTCTCATTCCTTCAGTGTTCTCACATGAAAAGATATGACGAAATATTTACAAAAATGTGGGGGTGTACTCACTTTTGTGAGATACTGTATATCAGCAAAGGTTTTGTGGACAACACCTGACCAGCACATCTAAAGTATAGGAGCATGGCAAAGACATTGTAGACCAGACTTTCTCAACCTTTTCAACACAGAGGAACCCTTGAAATAACGTTCCGGTCTCAGGTAACCCCGTTTAAAAAATTACTATATCTACAACTCATGATACATTAGTGCAGCCTCTCTCAACCAGGGTTCCCTGGAACCGTAGGGTTCCTCCAGGGTCTGCTCGGGGTTCCTTGAACTGTGGATGATTGACTTCCCATTTGATGGTGCTTACATAATTCTGAAGCCTATGCCAATTGGAAGAGCAAACTGAATAACACTAATGGTCTTTTTAGCTGTCTATAAGGGAGGCATTTTGATCACCATGGCAAAAGGGGAATTTTTCCCACTGATCTACAACAAATTGGTTTTAGAAGGGGATCCCCAAGCCCTGAAATTTACTTCAAGGGTTCCTCTTGAGTAAAAAGGTTGACTTGATTAATGTGATGGTCAGTGGGAAGAATGCTCCTTACACTTGTGCTCCTTGGGAAGAATTACCCATTTGCAGATAGTTAAAAGATCACTGGCATACCTCCCAACTCTCTGAGATGGAGTGAGGAACACCTTTTAGCAAAAGTATGTAGGCATGATAGGACACACCCTCTGGCATGCCCCCCTTAAAGGAGAATTCTACAAAAAAATGATCGGTTAAACCCAAGTGCTTTTTTACCACTACTATTCCTTTATATTGGCTTTTGGAATTTACAAATGCAGCAATTAACCGCTTGCCGACCGCCGCAAGTACATATACTGCGGAGGTCAGCCCCGGCCAGGCAAAGTGACGTATATATACGTCACTAGCCTGTGACCGGCTTGTGAGCCAATAGCGGGCGAGCGTGCGCCCGCTGAGGCACGCGCCCGTCCCGGCTCGTTCACTGAGGAGTCCGTGCGTGTGACCCGATGTCCGCCGGTCACACTGCGATCGTCGGTAGAGAGGGAGAAAGGCAGGCGGCTGATGTAAACAAGCCGCCTGTCATTCTCCCCTGTGTAAAAATGGAGATCAGACGGTTATACTATGTAGGACCGTTGATCTCTGTTTTTACAGTAGTAGCCATGTCCCATCACAGTTAGAAGCATGCCCCTAGGACACACTTAACCCTCCCTCTCCAATACAGTTAACCCCTTCCCTGCCAGTGTCATTTTTACAGTAACAGTGCATATGTATAGCACTGATTACTGCAGTAATGTCACTGGTAACCCCAAAAGTGTCAAAAATGTCAGTCAAGGGTCCGATCTGTCCACCGCAATGTCGCAGTCCCGCAAAAAAAGTCGCAGATCGCCGCCATTACTCGTTAAAAAAAAACACCAAAAATGACAAAAATCTTTCCCTTTGTTAGTAAACGTGATAACTTTTGCGCAAACCAATCAAAATACGCTTTTTGCGATTTTTTTTACCAAACATATGTAGCATAAAACAAATTGGCCGAAAATGTTAAAAAATTTTGATTTTTACATTTTTTTTTTGGGGAATTTCATATAAAAAAATGTGAAAAATATTGTTATTTTTGCAAAATTGACGCTCTTTTTTTGTTTATAGCGCATGATCAAAAAATCGCACAGGTGATCAAATACCACCAAAAGAAAGCTCTGTTTGTGGGAAAAAAAGGACGTCAAATTTGTTTAGGTACAGCATCGCACGAGCGCGCAATTGTCCGTTAAATTCACGCAGTGCCGAATCGCAAAATACCCCCTGGTCAGGAATGGGGTAAAATCTTCCGGGGCTTAAGTGGTTAAAGGAGAATTCTACAAAAAAATGATTGGTTAAACCCAAGTGCTTTTTTACCACTACTATTCCTTTATATTGACTTCTGGAATTTACAAATGCAGCAATTAAGAGATCGGATGAAAGGTTTAGCACCGGGAAACAGGTTTTGAAAGATACTGTAAGTAGTGCATTTTATATACAACTATATAAATCAGACCAAAATGAGGGACAAATGAGGAGGAAAGAGGGACAGAGGGACTTTGTTTCAAATCAGGGACAATTCCTCAAAATCAGGGAGCTATGCAATGGTGTCAGTGGGAACTTATCTGAGGGACAGAAATCATTGCTCAGGGAACCCCTAGTAGCCCCTGGAGGAACCATTGGGATCCATGGATCCCTGGTTGACAATCCCTGTTGTAGACAATGGTTTGGGGAAGGCCATTTCTGTTCCAGTGTGACGATGTCCGTGTACACAAACTCACGTCCACAAAAACATGGTTTGACCAGTTGGGTGATGGTATCCTGCATGGTAGCCCTGACCTCAACCCTACTGAACTCCTTTGGGATGAATTGCAAGGCCAATTGCTGATGGGTACGAATACCCATAGACACTCCAAAAAAAGCCTTCCTGGAAAATAGAGGCTGTTCTATCTCCAAGGGAGGGGGAACTCCATATGAATGTCCATGGTGTTGGATTGGCATGTCTATCAAGATCATAGGTGTGATAGGCAGTTTTCCACAAAAATCACCTGCTATGATCTACCCAATTCTTAAATATGAAAATGTGTCCCCTCAACAAATTTGACAGCCAAAATATTTGTTTGCCAGCATATGAATGATAGAAATACAGAAAGGAGCGCCGCACCAAAACCAAATGAAAAAAGCCAAGATCATTTTTATTGTCGTGTTTCGGGGGAAACGCCACTCCCCTTTTATCAGGACTCAAGACAGAATAATACTTGGATGATCTCCATTGCTGCTCAACAACTGTTGTTAACATGTTACTTTATGAGGAGAGTTCTGTGCTGGTTCCAATACAGAATTGGGAAGTCATATAAAAACAGCCAACGCGTTTTGGAGGCAACTTCACCCCTCCCCCCCTCTCCCAACCAAGGCTCAACTCAAGATAAAATGTGGATGGATTCTGAGAAAACAGTGACTTCCCAGGTCTATATTGGAACCAATATTGACCTCATCTCTCAAAGTGACAACTTAAAGTGATTGTAAAGCTTATTTTTAAACTTGTAAAATGTTTTTAAAATAATAAATATGTTATATCTATCTGCTTTGTGAATAGCCCCAAAACTCCTCTTTTCTGGGCTCCACCTCCTCTTCTCAGTGTGCCACCATAGGAAGCCACTTCCTATGGGGGCTCACTTGTGGGCTAGCTTCTGAGCTTGGCCTACCCCTGTTCTCTGCTCACGGGATTTAATTGACAGCAGAAGGAGCTTTTCCTACCCACTGCGGCCTCTGTGAGCAGAGAGAGAGAGAGAGAGGAGAGAGCTACTGCAGACGGGCACAACGCTGGATTAAGATAGGACTCAGGTAAGTATATAGGGAGGTGGGTGATAAAAATACAGGGACAATTTTAACCCTAACCGGTTCCGGACCGCCCACACGCCTGCAGCTAGGGGGCGAGCGCGCGCCGCTTGTGGCACGCTCCCACCCCCATTCAGCAGCGGGGACTCCGATTCATGGGGAAGGCGGCTCTGATTGCTGCCTGACACCCGCGATCGCTCCCCGCTGAGAGAGAAGAATGGTCAGCTGTTGTAAACACAGCTGAGCGTTCTTCTCACTGGAATGATCATAGAGCCCCTGTGATCCTTCTATAAAGGATCACAGGTCTCTATGGTCATTTCAGAAGCCACCCCCCCCCCCCCCACAGTTAGAATCACTCCCCTAGGCTCACATTTAACCCCTTGATCACCCATAATGTTAACCCCTTCCCTGCCAGTGTCATTATTACAGTAACAGTGCATATTTTTAGCACTGATTACTGTAATAATGTCACTGGTCCCCCCAAAAGTGTCAAAAACGTCAGTTAGGGGTCCGATCTGTCCGCCGCAATGTCTAAGTCCCGCAAAAAAAAAATTGCAGATTGCCGCTATTACTAGTAAAAAAAAAAAAAACAATAAAAATTACATAAATCTTTCCCGTAGTTAGTAGACGTGATAACTTTTGCGCAAACCAATCAAAGTACGCTTATTGTAATTTATTTTACCAACAATATGTAGCAGAATACAAATTGGCCTAAAATGTTAAAAAATTTTGATTTTTAATTTTATTTTTGAGAATGTCATATAGCAGAATGTGAAAAATATTGTTTTTTTTTTTCAAAATTGTCACTCCTTTTTTGTTTATAGCGCAAAAAATAAAAATCAAATACCACCAAAGTAAAGCTCTATTTGTGGGAAAAAAAGGACATCAATTTTATTTGGGTACAGCATTACACAACCGCGCAAATTGTCCCTTAAAGTAACGCAGTGCCGAATCGCAAAATAGGGCCTGGTCATTAAGGGGGCAAATCCTTCCCGTCTTAACCACTTGCCTACAGTGCACTTTCACCCCCTTCCTGCCCAGACCGATTTTCAGCTTTCAGCGCTCTCACACTTTGACTGAGAATTACTCAGTCATGCAACACTGTACCCATACAAAAATTGTGTCCTTTTTTTCACACAAATAGAGCTTTCTTTTGATGGTATTTGATCAATACTGGGTTTTTTATTTTTTGTGCTATAAATAAAAAAAGACTGAAAATATCGTGAAAAAACGCATTTTTCTTTGTTTCTGTCATAAAATTTTGCAAATTAGTCATTTATCTTCACAAATTTTGGCCAAAATTTATACTGCTACTTATCTTTGGTAAAAATAACCCAAGTAAGTGTATATTATTTGGTCTTTGTGAAAGTTATAGAGTCCACAAGTTATGGTGCTATTCATTGAAAATTGATCACACTTGATCACACCTGATGTACTGAAGGCCTATCTCATTTCTTGAGACACTAAAAGGTCAGGAAAGTACAAATACCCCCCAAATGACCCCTTTTTGGAAAGTAGACATTCCAAGGTATTTAATAAGGGGCATGATGAGTTTTTTGAAGTTGTAATTTTTTCCCACAATGCTTTGCAAAATGAAGATTTTTTTTTTATTATTTTTTTTTTTTTACAAATTGCCGTATTAACAGGTTATTTCTCTCACACAGCACATGTATACTTGCAACTACACCCCAAAACACATTCTACTACTCTGCCTGAGTATGGCGATACCACATGTGTGAGACTTTTTCACAGCCTGGCCACATACAGAGGCCTAACATCCGAGTAGCAGCGTCCGGCATTCTAGGAGCACAAATTACACATATCATTTCCTGACAACCTATCGCACTTTTGAAGGCCCTGGAGCACCAGGACAATGGAAACCCCCATAAAATGACCCCATTTTGGAAAGCAAACAGCCCAACGTATAATCTTTGAGGCATAATGAGTCTTTTGAATATGTCATTTTTTTCCACAAGTTTTTGGAAAATGTGGAAAGAAAATGAAAACACATTTTTTTTTTACACAAAGCTGTCCATTTATGCAATATTTCTAACACATCGCATGTACATAGCAAAACTTGCACCCCAAAATACATTCTGCTATTCCTCCTGAGTATGGCGATACCACATGTGTAACACTTTTTCACAGCCTGGCCACATACATAGGCCTCACATCCAAGTAGCGCTTTACACAAAGTTGTCCATTTATCCACTTTAAGACTGGGCCTATTTTTGACACTTGGTGTTTACAAGCTAAAATAATTTTTTTTGCTAGAAAACTACTTTGAACCCCCAAACATTATATATTTTTTTTTAGCAGAGACCCTAGAGAATAAAATGGAGATCGTTGCAATATTTTTTATCACACCATATTTGCGCAGCAGTCTTCCAAATGCGATTTTTTTTAAAAAAATTCAGTTTTTTGAACTAAAAAATAAGAAAACAGTAAATTTAGCCCAATTTTTTTCCATAATATGAAAGATAATGTTACGCCGAGTAATTAGATACCCAACATGTCATGCTTCAAAATTGCGCATGCTCACAGAATGGCGCCAAACATTGGTACTTAAAAATCCCCATAGGCAACATTTTAAAAATTTCTGCAGGTTACTAGCTTAGAGTTACAGAGGAGGTCTAGGGCTCAAATTATTGCACTCGCTCTAACGATCGCGGCGATACCTCACATGTATGGTTTGAACACCGTTTACATATGTGGGCGGGACTTGCGTATGCGTTTGCTTCTGCGCGCGAGCTAACGTGGACAGGGCGCTTTAATTTTTTTTTTTTTTCCTATTTATTTTATTTATTATTTTTTTATTTTTACACAGTTTAAAAAAAAAAAATGTTTTGATCATTTTTATTCCTATTACAAGGAATGTAAACATCCCTTGTAATAGAAATAGGCATGACAGGTCCTCTTTATTGTGAGATCTGGGGTCAAAAAGACCTCACACCTCACAACTACACTAAAAAAGAAAAAAAAAAAAAAAAAATTGTTGAAAGAGGGAAAAAAAAAAGCAAAAAAAAAAGCGGCCCTTTAAACCGGTTGCTAGGCAACGTCTTTTGACGTAGCTCCGGTCCTCCAAGACCATAGAGTTGAGTGAGGGCCATCTTGCCCTCACTCGACTTCCTGTCTCTGAGGATCCGGGACCGGATAGTTTTCCCCGCTGCCGGCGGGTCCGGTAAGCTGGGAAAACGTCTGGGACGCGGCAGGAGGGGGGGGGGGCACCTCTTCCCCTGCACCGTAAGGGTAATTCCGCGGCGAATCCGCCACTGGGACCACCCTTATCTGAAAGCCGACCGCCCGCCGTTTCAAAAAATACTGGGGTCATGGGGGCTATCTGCTGCCATAACCCCAGTATTTAGCTTTTAATGGCCGACGCATATAGTCGTTAGGCGGTCAGTAAGTGATTGCATGTATATGGCAAACAGGTGACGATGACTGACGGGGTGACAGGTGACTGATGGGGTGACAGGTGACGATGACTGATGGGGTGACAGGTGACGATGACTGATGAGGTGACAGGTGACAATGACTGATGGGGTGACAGGTGACGATGATTGATGAGGTGACAGGTGATGATGATTGATGAGGTGACAGGTGACGATGATTGATAGGGTGACAGGTGACGATGATTGATGGGGTGACAGGTGACGATGATTGATGGGGTGACAGGTGACGATGATTGATGGGGTGACAGGTGATGATGATTGATGAGGTGACAGGTGACGATGATTGATGGGGTGACAGATGACGATGATTGATGGGGTGACAGATGACAGTCACTGACGGGGTGACATGTGACGATGATTGATGGGGTGACAAGTGACGATCACTGATGGGGTGTCAAGTGACGATGACTGATGGGGTGACAGGTGACGATGACTGATGGGGTGACAGGTGACGGTGATTGATGGGGTGACAGGTGACGGGCGATGGTCACTGATGGGTGACAGGTGACGGGCGATGGTGCACGGCGGTACTGATGGCAGTCTCTGGTGACCGGTGAACTTTAGGCTATGTTCACATGTGAGCGTAGCGATCATGGGCAGAATCACTGCGATTCTGCCCGTGATCCAGAAATCATTGCAAATTGCGGGGCGCCTGTGCGTTGCCCGTGATTTGCAATAGCACCCCAAATGCTGTGCGATGTTGCTGCGATTTCCGCCTGCCGAATCGCGGTAACATCGCGCAAACAACGCATGACGCTCCAAAGAAACTCTTGTACCTTTTTTGGGCGTCATGCGATGTTTGCGCGATGTTACCGCGATTCGGCAGGCGGAAATGGCGGCAACATCGCACAGCGTTTGGGGTGCTATTGCAAATCAGGGGCAACGCACAGGCGTCCCGCGATTTGCAATGATTTCCGGATCGCGGGCAGAATCGCAGTGATTCTACCCGCGATCGCTGCGCTCACATGTGAACGTTATGGGTGTCAATTTCTGGGCACTGATGAGGTGACTGTTGGGTGACAGGTGACATTGGGGGGGGCTGAGGACAGTGTGGGGACCTTTATTAGTGTGATTTTTACTTTGTGACAGGTGCACAGAGCAGTAACTCACTATTTCTAGCTCTGCTCTCCTCACACTGGAAGCTGTATGAGGAGAGAAGAGCTAGTAACAGTGTGTTACTGCTCTTTGTTTACATTTTCTGATCGGCTGTGAATGGATTCACAGCCGATCACTTAGTAAACAGTCACTGTCAGTGACTGTTTACTACCGCCGGTGACAGCTGTGTTCCTACGGAACACAGTGCCACCGACATGACCGCGCTGCGCGCTCCCGATCGCGCATGCGCGGTCATCTAGTGGGCGCCTCCATTGTGATCGGCTGTGTCATTGGAACACAGCCGATCACGTGGGAAACAGCCACGCCCATTGGCTGTTTCCCCCCTGCCGGTGACGGGGGGTGTCCCGGGGACACCCCGACACCGGCAGTGCAGGGCGGCGCGCACGCGATCGCGCGCCTGCCCTGCTTAAAGTGCCGCCGTCATATGACGGCGGCCCAGGATAATGGTCGCTCCGCTCCGCCGTCATATGACGGCGGGCGGGCGGCAAGCGGTTAAAGTGGTTAACTGGTAATTGCACGGTCATGCAGCGCTGTACCCAAGCAAAATTTATATACTTTTTTTTCCACACAAATATAGCTTTCTTTTGGTGGTATTTGATGACCACTGGGTTTTTTATTTTTTGCGCTTTGGTTAGTGCAACATAAAAAATAAACTGATCCAAATCAATTTCCTATGTCGTTACATTATTTCAGATGCTTCAACATTACCAAAAAGGTTTGAATAAATATGAATACATTTGTTGTTTCCTTATAATTTATTTCAGATTAATTTTAATTTATTACTGTTCTGATTCAGAGAAATTGATATACAATTTCAGTGCTCTGCGCCCCGAACTCACCCTTTTTTTAGCCTATTAGAACCTCTGGCTCTAATCACATGCTAAAAAAAAAAAAAAGCCCCATTGAACTCCATGCGTCCGGCGCCCCGTATGTAGATTAGGGGGCTGGACGCATGGATAGGGGGGACGGCGCCACTGGTCATTAGTATAGTAACAGTGCATTTTTTTAGCACTGATTACTGTAGTAATGTCACTGGTCCCCCCAAAAGTGTCAAAAATGTCAGTTAGGGGTTCGATCTGTCCGCCGCAATGTCGCAGTCCCGCTAAAAATCGCAGATCACCGCCATTACTAGTAAAATAAATGAATAAATAAAAATGACCTAAATCTTTCCTCTAGTTTGTAAACTTATTGGGACTGTTTTTACCAAAAATTTGTAGCAGAATACAAATTGTGAAGTAAAATTAAAACAGCGCTGACATTTTATATAGATGTTTAAATAAATCATTTCATTTCACAGAATACAAATTGGCCTAAAATGATAAAAAAATGTGATTAAATTTTTAAATGTGATTAAAGTTTTAACATTTTTTTATTGGGAAAGTTATATAGCAGATTGGGAAAATATTGTTTTTTTTTTTTTTCAGAATTGTTGCTCTTTTTTTTTTGTTTATAGCGCAAAAAAATAAAAAATTGCACAGGTGATCAAATACCACCAAAAGAAAGCTATATTTGTGGGAAAAAAAGGACATCAATTTTATTTGGGTACAGCGTCGCACGACAGCGCAATTGTCCATTAAATAATGCAGTGCCGAATCGCAAAAAATGGCCTGGTCATTAAGGGGGAAAATCTTTCAGTCCAGAAGTGGTTAAGGAGAGTTTGGCTACCTCCAGGCCCACCTGCCCCTATCTATCCATTAGAATGTATGTGCTTCCACTGTGGAGACTCTCATAAATTTACAGGAGTTAGGACTGCAGGTAATACAGGGTGCCACGAATTGGCCTTGCAGCTTACGCATGCGTTTGCAAATGTGTGCTAATAAAACCCCTGTTTTTAACACATACTGGTAGACAGGTTAATTCGGTTGGTAAGCAGACTGGTTGAACGGGGAATTTTTCTGATTTTGTCTTCAATGTGTTGTCCATCCGTGTGCTCCTTGCTATGAAGGCCATTATAGGTGGTGGCAGGGGCCATTTTTTTTTGTTACTGTCAGAATGTCTACCGCAATATCGCAATCCCGTCATTACTATTTTAAAAAAAATTCAATAAAAATTCCAGTACAAATCCCATAGTTTGTAGACGCTATAACTTCTGAGCAAACCAATCAACACTTATTGGGGTTATTTTTTTTTTTTCTAACCAAAAATATGCAGCAGAATACAGTTTGACCTAAATTTATAAGGAAAATTCAATCTTTTTTTTAAAAAAAAGTATCAGATATGTTTTATAGCAGAAAGTAAAAAATAATGTTTTTTTTTTCAAAACGGTCAGTCTTTTTTTGTTTATAGCGCAAAAAAAAAAAAAAAATGCTGGGATCAAATACCACAAAAAGAAAGCTCTATTTGTGGAGAAAAATATTACATAGCTTTTTATTTGGGTACAGCATTGCATGATGCAATTGTTAGTTAAAGCAATCGCAAAATATTGCCTGGTCATGAAGGGGGTAAATCTTCCAGGGGTCAAGTGGATATGGTGTACAACAGGGGACCTCAAACTTTTTAACCAGCGTGCCCCCTTTCAATGCAGAGACCAGCGTGCCCTCTTTCAATGCAGAGACCAGCGTGCCCCCTTTCAATGCAGAGACCAGCGTGCCCCCTTTCAACGCAGAGACCAGCATGCCCCCTTTCAATGCAGAGACCAGCGTGCCCCCTTCAATGCAGAGACCATCGTGCCGTGCTCCCTTCAATGCAGAGACCAGCGTGCCCCCTTCAATGCAGAGACCAGCGTGCCCCCTTCATTGCAGAGACCATCGTGCCGTGCCCCCTTCAATGCAGAGACCAGCATGTCCCCTTCAATGCAGAGACCAGCGTGCCCCCTTCAATGCAGAGACCAACGTGCCGTGCCCCCTTCAATGCGGAGACCAGCGTGTCCCCTTCAATGCAGAGACCAGCGTGCCCCCTTCAATGCAGAGACCATCGTGCCGTGCCCCCTTCAATGCAGAGACCAGCGTGCCCCCTTCAATGCAGAGACCAGCGTGCCCCCTTCAATGCAGAGACC
Source organism: Pelophylax lessonae (assembly GCF_965119305.1). NCBI lineage: Eukaryota > Metazoa > Chordata > Amphibia > Anura > Ranidae > Pelophylax > Pelophylax lessonae. The sequence goes on along the minus strand of NC_138779.1, from coordinate 22,051,715 downwards.
AGCGTGCCCCCTTCAATGTAGAGACCATCGTGCCGTGCCCCCTTCAATGCAGAGACCAGCATGTCCCCTTCAATGCAGAGACCAGCGTGCCCCCTTCAATGTAGAGACCATCGTGCCGTGCCCCCTTCAATGCAGAGACCAGCATGTCCCCTTCAATGCAGAGACCAGCGTGCCCCCTTCAATGCAGAGACCATCGTGCCGTGCCCCCTTCAATGCAGAGACCAGCGTGCCCCCTTCAATGCAGAGACCAGCGTGCCCCCTTCAATGTAGAGACCATCGTGCCGTGCCCCCTTCAATGCAGAGACCAGCATGTCCCCTTCAATGCAGAGACCAGCGTGCCCCCTTCAATGTAGAGACCATCGTGCCGTGCCCCCTTCAATGCAGAGACCAGCATGTCCCCTTCAATGCAGAGACCAGCGTGCCCCCTTCAATGCAGAGACCATCGTGCCGTGCCCCCTTCAATGCGGAGACCAGCGTGCCCCCTTCAATGCAGAGACCAGCATGCCCCCTTCAATGCAGAGACCATCGTGTTGTGCCCTCTTCAATGCAGAGAGACCAGTCAGTGCACTTACCTGCATCGGTGGCTTCTCCTCAGTCCCCTGGCGTCTCCTCGAGTCCTCCTTCCTCCTCCTCAGCCAATGGCATGAGCTCGCCTTTCAACCAATCAGGAAGCGGGTCTCGGATTGGCCAGGAGGAGGATCCATGTGACAATAGTGAATTTTCATTCGCTATTGTCACACAAATGGGTGGGCTAGGGCGCAGTGCTCTGCGCCCCGGGTCCACCCTTTTCTGAAGCCTATTAGAGCCTCTGGCCCTATTTAGGTGATTCATGAAAAAAAAAAAAAAACATGAATGATACATCCCAGCCGGCGGGCCGGGTTCAGGACCCCTGGTGTACAGGAATGCATGTTGTGTTTGTTTATAATGAAAAACACAATTTAAAAAAATGGTTTTGGGTTTAAAGTCGCTTTAATGATAGCCTGGCAAAATTTTGAAAAGGAGCCTATAGCATTATCTGATGGCGGAATATTAATAAGAAATATTCGTTTGCACTATTTCATATTTAACTAGCTAAAAGGAAAAAAAAATGAATGTAAAGATCTTTTTTTTTAATTGTATGTTTTAATACTGAGCATATTAAATAAAGAAATAAATTATACATGAAAAACTTGAAGTTTAACAGAATTTTGACATAGAATACAGGAACTTTGATTGGATGACCCTATCTATCATATGCATTTAAAGTTTGATCTTGGTGCGTATAATTAAATTGTTTACAATAAATATTCTGACAGCAATTTATTCCGCCAGGAGATTTAAATGAAATCGAATTAATAACATTTTTAATTATGCCCAAAGCAGTCAACAATTTTCAGATTTGTTAGCAGAGTAAAAGTAGATTTTACCACCAGGGAAATTAGCAGAATATACCGATTACTACTGAATCATCTCGGAAAAAATAGCCTCACTTCATTTTTCAAGGGAACCTGTAATAAAATATGGAGGCTGCCATTACTGACTTCCTTCTGCAAATTCTATTAACCTGGCTGTCCCCTGGATTTAAGACAACCATGCAGATCTGGTCAGAGTGAAATCAGAACTAATTTTCAAAAATTATCATCTTTGATAGTATAAAATAGCCAGAGATATTGCATTTTTAGAAGGAGAGGACACCAACAGCAACCATACTTCACCAGGAGGTCTTCAATATGATTCTGCCTCTAATTCAACCTCTTGACCTATTCTGACACTTTTTATTTACATTGTAAAAAATCTTTATTTTTTTGCTACAAAGTTACTTAGAACCCCCAAATATTATATATTTTTTTTAAGCAGAGGCCCTAGAAAATAAAGTGATGGGTCTTGAAATTTTTTATGTCACGCGTTATGTGCACAGCAGTTTTTCTAATGCAATTTTTTTTTTTTTGAAAAAAAAAAAAACACTTTATTGAATTTCAATGCACAAAAAAACACAGTAAAATAGCAATTTTTTTGGTAACTTATAAAATATGATAAAACTACTGTTATAATATTGTCAAGCACTTTATCAAGCACCTGCCACTTTATATCAATAAGTTTTTGGGCATTGTTATTTACAGTATATAGCAGGCACTTTATTAGCACCTGAAATCCCTTTTACACATATTCACTTTAGCGCTGTACCCCCATTTTTTTAATATTATTACTTACTTTTTAGTAAAAAAGTTTTGGTATAGTAGCTCAGTGATTTTTTATTTTATTTTAATTATCGATTGCGCTGATTTTTCACTTTGCACATATAAAATATGATGTAAATAGATACCTAACATGTCATGCTTTAAAATTGCGCACGCTCGTGGAATGGCGCCAAATTACAGTATTTTAAAGTCTCCATAGATTAAAAAGCCTTTACGGGTTAGGTTACCAGTTTAGATTTACTGGTGCTAGAATTTTTGCTCTCGCCTCTGACATTCACAGTAATACCTTACATGTGTGGGGCGATTGCCGTTAACGTATGTGAGAGAGACGCATGCACTCGCCTTTGTGTGTGTCACAGTGAGACAGGGGCGTTTTGATATTTTTTAAAAAAAATGTATTATTTATTTTATATTAATTTGTTTTTTTTTACACTGTCTCTTTTTTTAATAACATTTAGAGCCGGTTCACACTAATCCGACTCAAAGTCGCCTCGACTTTGGGCGACTTTGAAGTCGCCCGTGCAGCGCGACTTCATCGCGGCTTGCAAATGACTTCTCATAATAGAAGTCAATGCAAATCACTCCGACTTCGCCGAAAAATAGTGCAGGAACCTTTTTCTAAGTCAGAGCGACTTGAGTCGCTCCGATTAGAACGGTTCCATTGCAAAGCATTGGGAGCTACTTGTCAGGCAACCAAGTCACCTGACAAGTCGGAGTAGTGTGAACCGACTCTTAATGCTATTACAAGGAAAGTACACATCCTCTTTACTGAGACATCTGGGTTCTATTAGACCCCAGCTGTCTCCTCTGACTTTAACCTCCCTAGCGGTATGATTCTGTCAGGAATTCTGTACCAAAAGCGGTACAATTCTTTGCATGGAAATTTGGCGTTATGTATTAAAGGCCTACAATTCTTAGTAATTACTGACTTAAAACTTACCAAAACAAGACTCTAGTAGACATCCCAGATGTGATGAATTTGAAACACAAAGACATGAATTATAATCTAATCAATAATAGAATTTTATTCAATAATGCAATGAAAAATAATGAAATTTGTCAAAGAAATTCAATACACATCCTGAGTATGAAACAGTTTGAAGCATGGAACTAGACAAAGTCCGACGTTGCAATCTGGACAATAGTACCTTGTTTCCTTTCGGACTTTTCTTCCATTGCCATCCTTCTTAGAACAGCAGACGACGCACATCCTGGTAGGCGCTAACTTTTTTGGGTTGGGCGGTACAAAGTCCACAAAATGACGGCCTGTCAGGCGTTCTGGATTGCCAACGTCAACAGCGCGTCGTCCGCGTCTGTTAGCAGATACTGATTATGGTGTCGGGTGGTTGAGGAAAATCTGCTCAGCCACCTTCCAAATAAAGTCCGAATGAACAAGGGGTATGGCAGTGTTGGCTTTGTAAAAAATATAGGCGTTCCAAAGGCACTGTTCAAGGAGATGCCTAAAAATCTTTTTGTAGTATTTTTTTTGTTGGTTCCGCATCGCCGGGTAAAAGGTCATTGCCTGATCGGCTCGGTCGACACCTCCCATCGTGTGATTGTAGTCGATCACGACTTTTTGTCTCGCCACCGCATTGCCATCATTTTACCCTTTTGAAAGGCAACCATCTCTCCTTTTTTTAGCTTTTTCCTGCTAAACATTGATGGCATGTCCCGCCGGTTTGGCCTAACAGTACCATACCCATCTGTTTTGTTTAGGAGCAAAACTTCATAAAGTTCCGGAGAGGTGTAAAAGTTATCTGTTGTCACGCAATATCCTTGGTTCAAAAAGGGGTCCAGCAGTGAAAGGACAGAGGATGTGGCCATCCCATAGCCGCTATACTTGGGATTGAACTTTTTACCTTTCCCGGTGTAAATGATAGCATTCCATATATATCCTGTGGACGACTCACAGAGCATGTAAAATTTGATCCCGAACCGCGCTCTTTTGGATGCAATAAATTGGATCCAGCTCAGGCGTCCCTTGTAGGCCATGAGACTTTCGTCCACACTGACATCCCTGTCTGGCACATAGGTCCACTGGAAGTTGGTGACAATCATTTGGCACACCTCCCAGATTTTTTTGAGTTTGGGCGCATGATGCGTAGCCTCATCAAACTCTTCGTTATTGGCAAAATGTAAATTTTTCATGATCAGAGAAAAACGGTACTCGGACATCACTGTGCCAAAAAATGGAGGGGCCAGCATCTTATTGGTGGTCCAATACCATTTCTGTGCATGAATTGCTATTTTACATGTTGTACTTTGTCTATTGATAGTATACAGTAATAAAATGTTTTTATTACCCATGTTTCCCAGCGTTCTGGTCTCCACCTCACTCAAAGTCCCAAACCCTTCTTTTATTCATGTAACCAGGGATGGGGGCACTATTTTTAGTGCTCCATTTAAAGTCCCAACCTCTGCCTTTTCTAGTTTGACTAATAGGGATGGAGGTGGCTTCACAGACTGCTGGGCATACCCTTACATACAGATTACCATTTATTCTATCTTATATTATCTAATTATGGTTGGATGTGTTTTCATCACTATCTGCAGCATGGCAATCATGGTTCCTCTTGTTCATGATATACAATTACTTATTTCTTTTTCATCGTCATTGTGCGGTCCTGTGGGCTGGGCATTTGTTTGGTTTCCAGACCAGGGAGCTGCGACGCATATCGGTGCCCTGCCTCTCCCCCCCCCCCCTGCTTCACCGGCATGGGGGATTTGGCAGGTTTATTCCGACGCGCGTCGGCGCCACGTTCTTGTGTCTATTGCTGGGCGTCATTTGGCGTCTTAGCATTAGATACCATTATTACATCTACAATTGCTTTGTGTCTGAGGTGTATCACTCCCTCTTCTGGCAGCAGGTTTGCCTCAATTGGGAGACACCTTTTACCAATTAGCAATCAACGTGACGCTGGGAGGCACCCGTGGTTGTGCTGACGTGCATATATATCCCCTATTTTGCTACAGGTCATTCAGACCCAGGATTTGAGAGACAACACATGTATACTACTACTACTATAACACTTGATGCAGTCATTTAAGGTAACCACATTTTCAATACTTTACAGTATACTTTTTATTTTTGGATATACTGCACCTACTTACTACTTGGTTATTTTGACTGATTCTCTTGGAGTATTTCCTATCTCTACCTATTTTATTTTAACTTTTTTTTTTTTTCTCTTCTTTTGGGCTGTGGAGAGTTTATTTTTTGGTCCACTACTTCTACACATGCCATTTATCCCACACCTTTGATATTTCAGACTCTTAGTAGTTTTTTGCTTTTTCACAGCAACACAGCCGCAACCCACCTTTTTTCATTACTCTGCACTTCGTTTTTAGGGTGATATGTGTGGTGCGTTGTGCGGGACTGCGGGGATGACCACCACAGCTCCCGGGGGAGGCGCATGCGATGCCCTGCGCCCAGAGAGCCGCACTTTGTGAATGACAGCCATCTTGTAAGTAACCATAGGATTGGATAACCCTTTCCTCCCTCCTCATTCTCATGTATGCGATTTTAGTCGATCAATAGTTACATTTATACTTTTTTACATTTATACTTATTTACAGAGTTTTTGGCATCCGCTCCTGAAGAGTGGTATTTAGCCATGAAACGCGTAGAGCTACAAGGATGTCATCAATTTTTCTACTATACAGGAATTAATCTCTACCCAATCAATTTTAACGGTTACTTACCTACTGAACGATTATTGCAATTCTGTGTGATTCAACACATGATATATATTAGGTACCATGGTGCACCCTGCAGACCGCCTACCGTATGGCAATAATGTAGCAACTTTGGACTGTGTGGCCAATACAAAGTGCCATAGTCCCTATACTCTTTATGCATATTTTGTGTACCTGCAAATGCATCAGACTGACCAATATGTTTGTAATATGCTGTTTATACATGAATTGCTATTTTACATGTTGTACTTTGTCTATTGATAGTATACAGTAATAAAATGTTTTTATTACCCATGTTTCCCAGCGTTCTGGTCTCCACCTCACTCAAAGTCCCAAACCCTTCTTTTATTCATGTAACCAGGGATGGGGGCACTATTTTTAGTGCTCCATTTAAAGTCCCAACCTCTGCCTTTTCCAATACCATTTCTGGAGCGGTTTCCCCACCACCCCCTGAAGGATGATGAGTCCCAGAAACTTCCAGATGTCCTCTTTACTGACCGGTTCCCATTTTCTGGATCGGGAAAATCTGGCGCGCAGCGTAGCGGACTGCTGCTCATGGTAGCGGTTGGTTTCAGCGACTATTTTTAGAATTACCTCCTCCGTTAGAAATAACTTCAGGTACGCCAGAGGGTTGTCACTCTCCACATCAACCTTCTTTTTTTTTTTAAGCCCGAAGCTTGTGAATCACACTCAAAAAAGACTTAGCACCCGGTGCATAAAAAAGTGCACACACGCAAACGTGAACACACAAAAACTGCACAGGGTGTGCGAAATGGTCTGGCCTCCGAAGAGGTTGGACCTATACCTTGATCCCCCGGGGCGCAAGACTCCTGACAGGGACTGAGGTACTTCCTATGGTTTGCCTGGCCGAGACCTGGCAAACCCCGTTCTCCAGGGGGACTGCCGAAACAGCCCACCCCAAGTACTGGGTGGGGCTCCCCCGAAGGGAGACCCCCATGAGAGAGGGCGAACTAAGCCAAAAGGCCATGTCCACCCCCTCCCAAGACTTTCAAGGTAGGCCCAGAGACCCACACCGTACTCGTCGTGCAGGAAGAGAAGAGTGAAAGTGAAGTGACACACCACAAAGAAAAATACACACAAACAAAAAGGTGGGGAAGGGGAATTGGAGGAGTGAATTAGTGCCTAAGTGAAAAACAAAGGCAGGCCTTCCGGCCGGAATAAAAATTCCTCTGGTCCAAAAGGCCTTGCCCAAGAGGCAGGTGCTTAAAAAAGTGTGTAGGTGCAGTGACCATGGTGCCGAAAAACTCAAGGCGAGCTGCCCCTCACCAGTGAGAATTAAGGCACCCCTGGGCTGCCACCCCAGGGGCACATACACTACAGGCTACGGGATCATTGGCGTCACTTTCACGATCAGTGTCGGTGTCAGAGTCAGATGACAAATCTCCGCACGACTCACTGTCACTCTGTTCTGCGAGCAGCTCTGTGTCGCTGCCGCTGTCGCTGTCACAGTCGCTCATCTCATCCAAAAGCGCATATGCAGGACAGCGCTTTTTTGATGCCATTTTCAAATTATTTTATTTCACATAAATGACAATGGCAAGGGGCACTGAGAGGGCACTGTGACTTTTACCAAAGTGATAGAGTGTAATCCTCTCAGATTACACTGTATCACCTCCTTTTTATGTGTTTGTGTTTGGTGTAACTTTGAATTTTCCTCCCAGTTCCGCTCCCATGCAGCATTGCTGCTGCAGGGAACGGAACCAGGAAGTCCTCCTACCGACAGACGAGCGTCGGGGATCTCGGCTGGCGGTCATAGCAATGAGAGCTCATCGCTGGATCCCCAGGATAAGGTAAGACACTCCGCTGCTCTCTCTGCACATTCACCCCGAGCGTGACTCGGGGATACCGATAGTAGCAGGAAAATTCTACCCCGAGTCACGCTCGGGGTTACCGCTAGCCTGGTTAAAGGAATTGGATCAAACCCGAATCGGTTTGATATGATGCCTTCCCAAGCCAAAAATGGCTTGTATACTTTCTGCAGGAATGGGAATGATAAAACACTCGTTGCTTGTGGTTTCTAATACTAAACATATAAGCCCATCACAGGCTGAAAGAAACAATACTGAAGTTATGCCTGTAACCGCAGGCATCATCCCGGTACAACCACTTAGACCTGATGACGTACAGGTATAACTAAAAAATTATGCACCCTGCAAAAAAAAAGGCTTAACTTATATGTTTGACCAAGGGCACTGCCGGTGGTTGCTCTCTTGAAGATCTCAGCTGGTTGAGGAACCTTCAGTATCAGACACACTTCAAAAAGGTATGCACACCAGAAACCAAACAAGCTCACACCTGATAGACTATTGGGGTGGCTAATGAACAAGGGCTGACTAAATAGCCTGGAAACATGCTGTGCATACCTTTTGGAATTTTCAGGGAAGGTGAGTATCTTACATAGTTTGTGAAGCTGAAAAAAGACATCAGTCCATCCAGTTAAACTTATGATGTGTGTGCGTGTTTGCTGTTAACCGTACATTGTATACCCCTGTATGTTGTGGTCTCTAAGGTGCCCATCTAATCGTTTTTTGAAACGATCAATGCTCCCTGCTGATACGACTGCTTGTGGAAGAGAATTCCACATCCTTACTGCTCTGACCGTGAAGAACCCCTTACATATTTTAAGGTTAAAACGTGTTTCTTCTAGTTTTAGTGAGTGGCCACGTGTCTTAGTATTGCCTTTCTCTGAATAGTTTGTTCCTTATGCTAGGGTCACCAGTACAGTATTTGTACATTGATATCATATCCCCCCCTCAATCGTCTCTTCTCCAGAGAGAATAAGTTCAGTGCTTGTAGTATTTCCTCATAGCCGATGCCCTCCATTCCCCTAATTATTTTTGTTGCCCTTCTCTGGACTCTCTCCAGTTCCAGCACATCCTTCCTGAGGACCGGTGCCCAGAACTGGACAGCATACTCCAGATGTGGCCGGACCAGAGTCTTGTAGAGTGGGAGAATAATCTCTTTATTTCTGGAGTGAATCCCCTTTTTTATACATCCCAGTATTATGTTGGCTTTGCTTGCAGTGGCTTGGCATTGCATGCCACTGCCAAGCCTGTTGTCCACTAGACCCCCAGATCCTTTTCCATCTTAGATTCACCCAGAGGTTTCCCCCCCCTAGTGAGTAGCTTGCCTTCTGGTTTCTGGCACCCAAGTGCATTACTTTACATTTTTCAACATGGGCTCAGGAATACTTCCAGAAAACATTGTCGGTGAACACAATCCACCGTGCCATTCGCCGTTGCCGGCTAAAACTCTATAGGCCAAAAAAGAAGCCATATCTAAAAATGATCCAGAAGCGCAGGCGTTTTCTCTGGGCCAAGGCTCATTTAAAATGGACTGTGGCAAAGTGGAAAACTGTTCTGTGGTCAGACGAATCAAAATTTTAAGTTATTTTTGGAAAACTGGGATGCCATGTCATTCGGACTAAAGAGGACAAGGACAACCCAAGTTGTTATCAGCGCTCAGTTCAGAAGCCGGCATCTCTGATGGTATGGGGGTTGTATGAGTGCGTGTGGCATGGGCAGCTTACACATCTGGAAAGGCTCCATCAATGCTGAAAGGTATATCCAAGTTCTAGAACAACATATGCTCCCATCCAGACGTCGTCTCTTTCAGGGAAGACCTTGCATTTTCCAACATGACAATGCCAGACCACATACTGCATCAATTACAACATCATGGCTGCATAGAAGAAGGATCCAGGTACAGAAATGGCCAGCCTGCAGTCCAGATCTTTCACCCATAGAAAACATTTGGCACATCATAAAGAGGAAGATGCAACAAAGAAGACCTAAGACAGTTGAGCAACTAGAAGCCTGTATTAGACAAGAATGGGACAACATTCCTATTCCTAAACTTGAGCAACTTGTCTCCTCAGTCCCCAGATATTTGCAGACTGTTATAAAAAGAAGAGGGGAGGCCACACAGTGGTAAACAAGGCCTTGTCCCAACTTTTTTGAGATGTGTTGATGCCATGAAATTTAAAATCAACTTATTTTTCCCTTAAAATGATACATTTTCTCAGTTTAAACATTTGATATGTCATCTATGTTATATTCTGAATAAAATATTGAAATTTGAAACTTCCACATCATTGCATTCTGTTTTTATTCACAATTTGTACAGCGTCCCAACTTTTTTGGAATCGGGTTTGTACAAACTGCCCCCATGCCTGGAGATGCTACAAGACCCAAAAGACAGTCAGACCCTGAGCCTGTATAGACTGAGTGCCCACAGCCTGGAAATCGAATTAGGACAGCACAGAAAGACCTAAAAGCCCAGGGAAAGAAAACTCTGCCGGCAATGTTACAAGGGGGTCCTGGAGGATGGGGGCCACTTCCTGCTACAGTGCCCTAAGTACTCATCAGTAATGGACTCTTACTCAAGAGGGAACTTCAAATTCTACTGGGACAAGAGCCAACGGTTAAAATAACTGCACAATATGTGCCAACATGTCAGAGACTGAGAGGGACATGAAAAACTGTGAACTTAAAAATCCATTACACTGACTCATCCCCCATCCTTCTTTATATTACCTATTACCCCCTTCTCATACAAACTCAACTGCTTCGGCAATGCTAAAATGTAATTTGTCCTGCTAATAAACTTTTTTTTTTTTTATTGAATTGAATTGAATTGACCTCAGAGAGAGACATATCAGAGAGAGAGACATCAGAGAAAGAGAGAGACATCAGAGAAAGAGAGAGACACCAGAGAAAGAGAGAGACATCAGAGAAAGAGAGAGACATCAGAGAGAGAGACATCAGAGAGATAGAATTTATCTGCATTTGACCTTTTTTGGAATTCTTTTGCTTTATTTTACTGAAATTATTTCTCTGTTTTTCTGAATCATATTGTGCTGATTACAAAAAAAAGCCTCAAGTAAAACTTATTTGTTCATTAAAATTGTATTAATTTATAAAACTTTATTTTTTTTGGCTAGCGAAGTTTTGTAAAATATATGCTGTGGCTTTCATACTGAAAAGTTTGGAGACCCCTGAGATACAGGGCCAGGTCATTTCCACCCCACAGCCTGCCCCCTTGGGAAAGACTGTTTGGGGTTCAGATGAGTTCAGAGTTCAGTAGAGATGATTTTGGAGTTTGGTAGAGATGAGTTTGAAGTTAGATAGAGATGAGTTCGGAGTTCAGTAGAAATATTTTCGGAGTTTAGCAGAAATTATTCCGAGGTTTGATATGAGATGAGTTTGGAGTTTAGTGAGAGATAAGTTCAGAGTTCGGTGAGAGGTAAATTCAGAGTTCAGAAGAGATGAGTTTGGAGTACGGTAGAGATGAGTTTGGAGTTCGGTAGAGATGAGTTTGGAGTCTGGTAGAGATGAGTGCCGAGTTTGGGTGCAAATGAGTTCGTAGTTTGGGTAGAGATGAATGAAGTTTGGGTAGAGAGGAGTTTGAAGTTTGGTAGAGATGAGTTTGAAGTTTGTTAGAGATGAGTTTGGAGATCAGTTAGAGAAGAGTTCGGAGTTCAGTTAGAGAAGAGAGAGTTTGGAGTTCAGTTAGAGAAGAGTTTGGAGTTCATTTAGAGAAGAATTTGGAGTTCAGTTAGAAAAGAATTTGGAGTTCAGTTAGAGATGAGTTTGGAGTTCGGTAGAGATGAGCTTGGAGTTTAGTAGAGATGAGTTTGGAGTTCGGTAGAGATGAGTTTGGAGTTCGGTAGAGATGAGTTTGGAGTTCGGTAGAGATGAGTTTGGAGTTCGGTAGAGATGAGTTTGGAGTCTGGTAGAGATGAGTGCCGAGTTTGGGTGCAAATGAGTTCGTAGTTTGGGTAGAGATGAATGAAGTTTGGGTAGAGAGGAGTTTGAAGTTTGGTAGAGATGAGTTTGAAGTTTGTTAGAGATGAGTTTGGAGATCAGTTAGAGAAGAGTTCGGAGTTCAGTTAGAGAAGAGAGAGTTTGGAGTTCAGTTAGAGAAGAGTTTGGAGTTCATTTAGAGAAGAATTTGGAGTTCAGTTAGAAAAGAATTTGGAGTTCAGTTAGAGATGAGTTTGGAGTTCGGTAGAGATGAGCTTGGAGTTTAGTAGAGATGAGTTTGGAGTTCGGTAGAGATGAGTTTGGAGTTCGGTAGAGATGAGTTTGGAGTTCGGTAGAGATGAGTTTGGAGTTCGGTAGAGATGAGTTTGGAGTCTGGTAGAGATGAGTGCCGAGTTTGGGTGCAAATGAGTTCGTAGTTTGGGTAGAGATGAATGAAGTTTGGGTAGAGAGGAGTTTGAAGTTTGGTAGAGATGAGTTTGAAGTTTGTTAGAGATGAGTTTGGAGATCAGTTAGAGAAGAGTTCGGAGTTCAGTTAGAGAAGAGAGAGTTTGGAGTTCAGTTAGAGAAGAGTTTGGAGTTCATTTAGAGAAGAATTTGGAGTTCAGTTAGAAAAGAATTTGGAGTTCAGTTAGAGATGAGTTTGGAGTTCGGTAGAGATGAGCTTGGAGTTCAGTAGAGATGAGTTTGGAGTTCGGTAGAGATGAGTTTGGAGTTCGGTAGAGATGAGTTTGGAGTTCGGTAGAGATGAGTTTGGAGTTCGGTAGAGATGAGTTTGGAGTCTGGTAGAGATGAGTGCCGAGTTTGGGTGCAAATGAGTTCGTAGTTTGGGTAGAGATGAGTGAAGTTTGGGTGGAGAGGAGTTTGAAGTTTGGTAGAGATGAGTTTGAAGTTAGAGATGAGTTTGGGTTTCGGTAGAGATGAGTTTGAAGTTTGTTAGAGATGAGTTTGGAGATCAGTTAGAGAAGAGTTCGGAGTTCAGTTAGAGAAGAGAGAGTTTGGAGTTCAGTTAGAGAAGAGTTTGGAGATCAGTTAGAGAAGAGTTTGGAGTTCAGTTAGAGAAGAATTTGGAGTTCAGTTAGAAAAGAATTTGGAGATCAGTTAGAGAAGAGTTTGGAGTTCAGTTAGAGATGAGTTTGGAGTTCAGTTAGAGAAGAGTTTGGAGTTCAGTTAGAGATGAGTTTGGAGTTCAGTTAGAGAAGAGTTTGGAGTTCAGTTAGAGAAGAGTTTGGAGTTCAGTTAGAGAAGAGTTTGGAGTTCAGGTAGAGAAGAGTTTGAAGCTTGTAGAGATGAGTTCAGAGTTCAGTCACCAGGGACCCCTTTACAGCAGAGTTCCCCTTTACATCATGGTCTGCAGTGTTCCCCTTTATATTAGTGATCGACCGATATCGTTTTTTTATTGCCGATATTGGCCGATATTTTCATACATTAAAAAAAAATGATTTGTTTTACAGGTACTCTTGTTGAGGGATCTGGGGGTCTAAAAGACCCCAAACCCCTCCTCTGCACTTAAAAGCATTCAAAACGCCAAGTTTGGCTGTTTTGAATGCTGTCATTTTTTGAATTTGGCACAGAGTACACGGAAGTGATGTCATGACATTACTTCCGGATTTTTACATGGAGACCCGATCAGAGCCGAACACGGCTTTGATCGGGTCTTCTCTTCGGCGACCGTGCAGGCTGGTTGCCCGGGTCTCCCTGTGGGACAGGAGACCCGGTCGAGCCGCAGAAGGCGCCCCTCCAGCTCCTTGTAATGACAGCCGAGCGGCTTCTCAGCCGCATCGATTGCCATTACAAGACAGCCGACCGTCGGCTAGGGATGCCGGTACCGGGGTGATGCCTCTAGCTGCAGGCATTACTCCAGCACAGCACTTTCCCGAAATATCGGCAATATCGGTAACCTCAGGGGCCGATTGCGATATATCGGGGAAAGTGCATATCGGCCCTCGATATATCGGCTTTGCAGATAATTGGCCGATCCTTACTTTATATCATCATCCACAATGTTCCCCTTTAAATCAGGGTCCACAGAGATCCCCCTTACACTGTAAGCACCCCTGGGCCCCCGCAATCGCTCCCCGTCAAGCTAGAACAGTGATCTGCTGTCGTAAACACAGCAGACCATTGTTCTCTCTGGAACCAATGCAGAGCTCCTGTGTTCCTCCGATTTAGGATCACAGATCTCTGTGTTGATTCCATAAGCCCATCCCCCTCACAGTTAGAAAACACCCCCCTAGGCTCACTTAACCCTTTGATTGCCACTGGGTTAACCCCTTCCATGCCAGTGTCATTATTACAGTAACAGTGCATATTTTTAGCACTGATTACTGTAGTAATGTCACTGGTCCCCCCAAAAGTGTCAAAATGTCAATTAGGGGTCCGATCTGTCCGCCACAAATTGCTGATCGCCGCCATTACTAGTAAAAAAATAAATAAAATTGACATAAATCTTTCCTGTAGTTTGTAAACGCGATAACTTTTGCTCAAGCCAATCAAAATAAGCTTATTGGGAATTTTTTTTTTTACCAATATTATGTAGCAGAATACAACTTGGCCTAAAATAATGAAAAAATTTAATTTTTAAACCTTTTGGGGGGAATATTATATAGCAGAATGTGAAATATGTTTTTTTTTTTCAAAATTTTTGCTCTTTTTTTGTTTATAGCACAAAAAAAAAAAAAAAAATCGTAGAGGTGATCAATTACCGCCAAAAGAAAGCTCTATTTGTGGGGAAATAAAAGGACATCAGTTTTATTTGGGTACAGCGTCGCATGACCGCGCAATTGTCAGTTAAAATAACGCAGTGCCGAATCACAAAAAATGGCCTGGTCATTAAAGCTGGATACACATTATACAACTTTTGTTGGTAGATTTCCATTCGATTTACTTTCAACTATGTAGTGCAAGGGCCGGCCTGATTGCATACAAATTAAAAGTCTTTAGGTTTGACCTCATATTATATGATTTTGGTAAGTCTAAAGGAAAAAAATCTAAAGAAAATTGTATAGTGTGTATCCAGCTTTAGTGGTTAAATATCTCCAACGCCCTCAGCTATAATTGGGTAAATCTGTGTCAGGTAATTAGGCCAGCGACATGAATTTGAACTAATAAAGGTATTCTGGTTTTAATTCCGTGATTCCGAGGCTGAACACAATCTGATATCCTGGAAAATGTCTTCATCACATTTTTGTCACGGGGCTTCAGTGGTCAGACCTGGAGAATGTTTCCTGTGAATGTGACGCGTCTGTCTGAAATGTCATCATCAATTCACTAAATGAGTCGATTCGCTTTAGGAAATATTATTTCCAACCTTGCTTCAAAATGGGATTTTTATTTTTAACCACTTCAATACTGGACACTTTCCTTCCCAGGCCATTTTTCATCTCTCAGCGCTTTCAAATTTTGAATGACAATTACTCAGTCATGCAAGACTGTACACAAATTACATTTTTATCTTTTTTTTTTTTTTAAACAGATAGAGCTTTATTTTGGTGGTAATAAGTTACCATTGGATTTTTTTATTTCTTGCTATATAAAACAAAAAAAAAATGTATATTATTTTATATTATATTGACATTTAGGTTTTCTTAGTTTCTGTTAAAAATTTTTGCAAATAGTTACATAGTTGCATAGTAGTTGAGGTTGAATAAAGACAATAGTCCATCCAGTTCAACCTGTTGTAGGTGTGTGTGGACGTGTTAATTTCCCATACCCCTGAATGTTTTGATCATGGAGATGTATGACCAAGAGTCTTTTAAAAGTAGCCATACTCCCCGCAGTTACCACCATTTGTGGTAGAGAGTTCCACAGCCCTTGCTGTAAAAAATCCTTTGCGTAGCCTGAGGTTAAATCGCTTCTCCTCTAATCGCATTGAATGCCCTTGTGTTCTCTTGCACTCCTTGCGACTGAATAGTTTTTTTTCTATGCTGAGATCACAGTTGAGGTATTTGTAAATCGCTATCATGTCCCCTCTCAGGCGTCTCCTCTCCAGGGAGAATAAATCCAGCGCTTGTAAACGCTCCTCATAATTTAGGTCCTCCAATCCCCTAATTAGCTTAGTTGCCCTTCTTTGGACTCTTTCCAGTTCCAGCACATCCTTTCTGAGGATTGGCGACCAGAACTGGACAGAATACTCCAGGTGTGGCCGGACCAGAGTTTTATAAAGTGGCAGGATTAAAGATTTATCTCTGGAATATATCCCCTTCCTTATGCAAGCCCAGAGCTTTTTTTCAGCTGGAACTTGGTGGAACTCAGTTCCACCACCTTTGGCTCAGGACCTCGCTCCCTGCTCACTACTACCACTTGTAAACACAGGGGTCTGGTTTCTGTATTTACAAGTGACAGCTTGTCTCGCAATGGCCTCCATAGATCTGATCTCCCGAGTGGCTTCCACTGAGTGCAGGATGAAGTCAAGGGAGATGCAGGTGCCCAGGGTGCAGTGGGGATTCTGACACTCCTACTGGATGATCTCCCTGCAAGCGAGAGAGGCAGAGCCACCCACAGTGTGCGGGGAGGTACTAGAGAAGAAGAGGGGTGAAAATGAGATGTGGATGGGGGGTGCAGAGGTAAGCAGCTGTGGAAGAAGGCTGAGCTCTGCACTCTATGTGTAGCGCACCCCTGAACTCTGCACTCTGTGTGTAACGCACTCCCAAACTCTGCACATAGAGCACCCCTGAACTCTGCACTCTGTGTATAACCCCACCAAACTCTATACTGTGTACATAATGCACTCCTGGTATTTAATGCTACTTTAAGACCCTCCCACTGTTATTGAAATTTGACCATACCCACTATTTGATGCAGTTTGGAAGGTGTATATGTCGGAGGGAGGGGGTTTTGAGGGGGTCGTGGTGAGTTCCTTCACCTATTTTCTGAGAAAAAAAGCCCTGTATGTATATATATATATATATATATATAGTGTGTGTGTGTGTGTGTGTGCTGTTTTAAATCTCCGGCAGCACTGAATGAATGCCTATTCGGAAAGCATGCTGGATGCAGGACAGCCCCGCAGCCCTATTTCATATTCGAAAGTTCTTGCCAGTGGTCTATTCTCATGACCCAGTAACCCAGTGGATTGTCAACTGGAAAGCTCACCATATCTGTTTTCTCCCCTAGATAATCTCCCACCATATGATGAAGAGCATGCCGATGAAATCTGGAAGTTGGCAGCCCAGGGTGCTGAGGACTAAAAAAACTTTGAAAAGCATCATTGAGGTGGCCCCCTTCTCCACCGCTCCTTCCTTGACCAACAGAAGCCTCAGAACTACGTTTTTCACCAGACTTTAACCTACTAGAGTCAGGAAAGGCATTACATAAACGACTTCCTTACAGTGTCCTCAAGCAATTTTATCTTCTGCTCCCTCTGTAGGGAAGGGATGAGTTCAGAGACTTTCCCCTTGAAACAGTGGTTAAGAAGGCTTGACAACCAGTAGTGATCCTTCTCCTTGATGCCATGAATTCTCGGGTCCTTTCGCAGGCTTTGAAGCATGAGGGAGTCCATGCAACGCAAGTTTGCGAAAGCATTAGAAGCAGACCCCTCGGGGGTCAGTGAGGATTACAGTATCTGGAACTGCCTCCTCCCAGCCACGTACTACTCCTAAGGGTTCTGGGGATGGAAAACCATCTGTTAAGAGTTGACTTATGTCTTGCTCTGCTTCAATGCCTCCAAAGCTGCCAGAATCCTCCTCCTCTTGTGTGTTTTGTGGCATAGGAAGAATGGTGTCTGTATAAAGCAGGCCTTGAGAGAAAAGGAAGTCCTCCTCTTCCTCCTGCTGCTCTCCCTCGAGTGCCCTGTCCATAATGCCACCCAGAGTCTGCTCCAGCAGGAACACAACAGGGATTGTGTCACTGATGCACGCATTGTCACGGCTCACCATGCTTGTGGCCTCCTCAAATGGTGACAGTACAGTGCATGCATCCTTTATCAGCAGCCATTGTCGTGGGGAAAAAAAAGCTGAGCCAAGCTGAGGTACTTGTTAATGGCCCTCTGCTGCATGTGAAGCCACTGCAGCATTGCCAAAGTTGAGTTCCACCTAGTGGGCATGTCACAAATCAGGCGGTTTACTGGCGGGTGGAATTCCCGCTGAATTTCAGCCAACCGAGCACTGGCTGTTTATGACCGCCTGAAATGGCTACAGACTCTTCTGGCCTGCTTCAGCAGATCTTCCAACCCAGGGTAAAAAACAATGCACCACCAAATTGAGGACATGTGCAAGGCATGGCACATGTGTCAACTTTCCCTGTCTAAGGACAGACGGGAGGTTTGTGCCATTATCGCACACCACCATTCCTAGCTCCAGCTGGCATGGCATGAGTCCCCTCTGGGCCTGCCTCTGCAGATCTGCCAGAATTTCTGCTTTGGTGTGGCTTCTGTCCCCTAGAAAGACCAGCTGAAGCACTGCATGGCACCTTTCAGCCTGACTCATTGAATGGCCCCTTGAACGCTTAGGGGGGACATGTGGTTTCATGGGACAGTTCAGCAGAGGAGGACATAAAGGAAGAGGAGCAGGAGGAGGAAGGAGTGGAGCTGACAAAACTCACATCATCACCACCACTAGCTGTATGGAGATGTGGCAGCATAACAAGTTGCAGCACTGAGCCATCCTGCATCCTTCTGAGTTGCAAGCAGAGTTGACCAGTGTGCTGTGAACAAAATATATCATCCCTGACCATGCTTGCTGGACACCGTGTCAGCAGTAACGTTGACTGCCTTGCCCAATGATGCCACAACATTGCCTTCCACGTGATTGTAGAGAGCTGGAATAGCCTTACATGAAAAGAAATAGCGACTGGGAGCTTGCCATTGGGGTACAGCACATTCTGCAAATTCACGGAAGGGGGAAAAATCCACCAGATGGAAAGACAGGAGTTGTAAAGCCAGTAGCTTGGATAAGCTTGAGTTTAGACGCTGGGCATGTGGGTGTCAGTGATTTTTTTTTTTTTTTTTTTGCTGCAGCATATGGGGCAGAGAAATTTCCCGGCTATAGTCTACAGCTAGTGGTGTACTACTGGCAGACATGCTGCTAGGACCTGTGACAGCCTTCACTATACCATCATCCCTGTCAGTGGAGGGTGCTGAGAGGTCATAAGGGATAGCGGGGGTGGACTGAAAAGGTGGGAAGTGAGGAGGAAAAGAATTGCGTCCCTTTTGTGTGGCTTTCAGGTTCTCTTGCCAATAGGCAAGTAGTGGGAGGTTAAATTTCTTGTCAAGCATGTGGTACCCAAATGGCTGGTGTTTTTGACACTCTTGATGTGCTTGAGGCAAAGTTTGCAAATTGCAGTGCAGTGCGATCGGCTTCACATGTGCTAAAAAGGTCCAAACAGCTGAGATGTGGGAAGTGGGCCGGGAGATAACATCTCCACAATCTGGTGGAATAGGGTGGCTGCTCTCTACTCTTCCATGATGGCTGCCTCTTTGGGGTTGTTCCTCACCCTCACTTTCCTTCTCTGCTCTATTAAGCACCCAAGTCGCGTCAGTGACCTCATCATCATCCCCTCCATCCTCATTATTACTGGAGACAACTTAGAAATACACTGCGGCTGGGGGAACGTGACTGCCAATTTGTTGTTTACCAGTGTCCTCCGCTCTCTGTAGGCTCAGGTTCCTACCTTCTTCAATCTCAGAACCAACATCTGAATCAAGTAATGGCTGTGCATCGTCAAGGAGCAGGTGGCTGATGCGGTGTTCAAATAACTCAGCTGACTTCTTCATGCCTGATGCTGGGGCTATGGCAGGAGTAGCTGTGGACAAGGAGGTAGAATAAGCCACTCGGGAAGCTGCAGTGGACTGCACACTAGTCTCTGCTTGGGTGACAGAGGATGATGATGGTTTAGTAAGCCAGCCCACCACCTCCTCTGCATGCTGTGGCTGGATGGCATGGGCAACATCACTAAACAGAGGAAATGATGCCCTTCCTGAGGATGGACCACCTTTGCCTGTGAACACATATGCTACTGGCCCCCTAACAGTACCATGGGAACATCTGCCTCTCTTTATTGGCCTCCCAAACATGATTGGGGGGGGGGGGGTGGGGGTAGGCGCTTTTAAACAAAATGTAACATAAATGTGGAAATGTGTAGGTGGATGCACTTTAATCAATGAAAAGTGGTGTTTGGTGCACTTTAACTTGCGTACTCACTACAAAGACACACTCCACTGACACACTACAATATACTGCAGTAAAACTGCACTGACGCACTGCAATATACTGTGGTAAACATGCACTAACGCACTGATATATACTGCGTTAAACGTGCAGTAACGCATTCAAATATAGTGTATTAAACGTGCAGTAAATCACAAATTTATACTGTGTACAAGAGAAAACAGCCCCCCCCCCCCTAGTTGTTGGGACTTTGAAGGCACTTTGTTTATGGAACATACATAAAAGTATATAAAATGAATACATTTTATTTATACATGATAAAATATACATAAGAATGTTACAAGACCCAATATATTCATATTTTGCTTCTATTACCACAGTTTTGATCTTCTACTTTCTATTACCAATACATTAATCTTCTTCTTCTGTTACCCAATATATTGAACTTCTTCTTTCTATTTCCAATATATGGATCTTCTTCTTTCTGTTACCAATATATTGATCTTTTGCTTCTATTACCACAATATTGATCTTCTCTCTGTGAACACTATATTGATCTCCGTCTTCTATTCCCACTATATTGATCTTTTTCTTCTATTCCCAATATATTGATCTTCTTCTTTCTATTTCCAGTATATATGGATCTTCTTCTTTCTGTTACCAATATATTGATCTTTTGCTTCGATTACCACAATATTTATCTTCTTCTTTCCGTTACCATTACCGATATATTGATCTTTTGCTTCTATTACCACAATATTGATCTTCTCTCTGTTAACAATATATTGATCTCCTTCTTCTATTCCCAATATATTGATCTTTTTCTTCTATTCCCAATACATTCATCTTCTTCTTTCTGTTACCAATATATTGATCTTCTTCTTTCTATTTTCAGTATATATGGATCTTCTTCTTTGTGTTACCAATATATTGATATTTTGCTTCTATTACCACAATATTGATCTTCTCTCTGTGAACACTATATTGATCTCCTTCTTCTATTCCCAATATATTGATCTTTTTCTTCTATTCCCAATATATTGATCTTCTTCTTTCTATTTCCAGTATATATGGATCTTCTTCTTTCTGTTACCAATATATTGATCTTTTGCTTCTATTACCACAATATTTATCTTCTTCTTTCTGTTACCATTACCGATATATTGATCTTTTGCTTCTATTACCACAATATTGATCTTCTCTCTGTTAACAATATATTGATCTCCTTCTTCTATTCCCAATATATTGATCTTTTTCTTCTATTCCCAATACATTCATCTTCTTCTTTCTGTTACCAATATATTGATCTTCTTCTTTCTATTTCCAGTATATATGGATCTTCTTCTTTGTGTTACCAATATATTGATCTTTTGCTTCTATTGACCCAATATTGATCTTCTTCTTTCTGTTACCAATATATTGATCTCCTCCTTCTATTCCCAATATATTGATCTTTTTCTTCTATTCCAAATTCATTCATCTTCTTCTTTCTGTTACCAATATATTGATCTTCTTCTTTCTATTTCCAGTATATATGGATCTTCTTCTTTCTGTTACCAATGTATTTAGATTTTGCTTCTGTTGAACCAATATTGATCTTCTTCTTTCTGGTACCAATATATTGATCTCCTTTTTCTATTCCCAATACATTCATCTTCTTTCTGTTACCAATATATTGATCTTTTTCTTTGTATTACTGATATATTTATCTTTTGCTTCTATTACCAATATATTGATCTTCTTCTATTACCCAATATATTGAAACTTCCTCTTTATGTTACCAATATATTGATCGTTTGCTTCTATAACCACAACATTGATCTTCTTTCTGTTACCAATATATTTATATTTTTCTTTCTATTACCAATGCATTGATCTTCTTCTTCTTTCTATTATTAATATATTGATCTTAGCATGCACTGATGACAGGTTCACTTGATGCTTGCCACATCTGATTTAGTAATCCCCTGAACTTTGTGCAGATTTCCAGGTGATGAGAGAGGGGGTGAGAGATAATGAAGTGATAGATGACGCCCCCCTCCCCCTCCTTCACTCGGCCCCCCCATCTCTCATCCTAGGGGGGACTACTTTCCATCCCGGCGCACGGATACGCAAGGACGTCCCTGACGTGGTTCGCAACACACCCAGCGGCCAGCGCCGGCCGCCTCACCGAGCTCCCGTGCTTTGTCAATGGGCGGAAGGATCTCTTTTTCCCAGAATGTGGATCCGGAGGAGGTGAAGGATGCAGATGGGAACGGTGTGTGGCGGTGGCCGCTGCGGGGCTCGGTGATGTTCGTGCGGTGAGTGTGGACGGCCGGGGCCCCGTCTGTAGCCTCTGTTTATCCCCGGTTGGGGCCCCTTGTGGCTGAGCGTCGCCCAGGGGCCCTGACTGGGGTCTTTCTCATGTCAGCAGACCCCGCCCCCTTCTCCCTGCTTGAGGGACCAGAGAGAAGGCCTGGCACTGCTGGGGGGACCTGAGACCGCTGAGGAGGGGGGCCTGGAAACCGGCAGCCTCGGGGGAGCCTGGACACTGACAGCTGTCACTCATTTCCTCTCCAAAGATACAAAGTATCCCATCAAATATATATGTATCCCTCCATATACAATGTATCCAATCCTATCCCTCCATACACAAAGTATCCCTCCAAATATCCCTCCATATACAATGTATCCAATCCTATCCCTCCATATACAAAGTATCCCTCCATATATATATATATACAATGTATCCAATCCTATCCCTCCATATACAATGTATCCCTCCATATATATATATACAATGTATCCAATCCTATCCCTCCATACACAAAGTATCCCTCCAAATATCCCTCCATATACAATGTATCCAATCCTATCCCTCCATATACAAAGTATCCCTCCATATATATATACAATGTATCCAATCCTATCCCTCCATATACAAAGTATCCCTCCATATATATACAATGTATCCAATCCTATCCCTCCATATACAATGTATCCCTCCATATATATATATATACAATGTATCCAATCCTATCCCTCCATATACAAAGTATCCCTCCAAATATCCCTCCATATATATATATATATATATATATATACAATGTATCCAATCCTATCCCTCCATATACAAAGTATCCCTCCATATATATATACAATGTATCCAATCCTATCCCTCCATATATATATACAATGTATCCAATCCTATCCCTCCGTATACAATGTATCCCTCCATATATATATACAATGTATCCAATCCTATCCCTCCGTATACAATGTATCCCTCCATATATATACAATGTATCCAATCCTATCCCTCCATATACAAAGAATCCCATCAAATATATATGTATCCCTCCATATACAATGTATCCAATCCTATCCCTCCATACACAAAGTATCCCTCCAAATATCCTTCTATATATATACAATGTATCCAATACTATCCCTCCATACACAAAGTATCCCTCCATATACAATGTATCCAATCCTATCCCTCCATATACAAAGTATCCCTCCATATATATATATATACAATGTATCCAATCCTATCCCTCCATATACAAAGTATCCCTCCATATATATACAATGTATCCAATCCTATCCCTCCATATACAATGTATCCCTCCATATATATATATATACAATGTATCCAATCCTATCCCTCCATATACAAAGTATCCCTCCAAATATCCCTCCATATATATATATATATATATACAATGTATCCAATCCTATCCCTCCATATACAAAGTATCCCTCCATATATATATACAATGTATCCAATCCTATCCCTCCATATATATATACAATGTATCCAATCCTATCCCTCCGTATACAATGTATCCCTCCATATATATATATACAATGTATCCAATCCTATCCCTCCGTATACAATGTATCCCTCCATATATATACAATGTATCCAATCCTATCCCTCCGTATACAATGTATCCCTCCATATATATACAATGTATCCAATCCTATCCCTCCATATACAAAGAATCCCATCAAATATATATGTATCCCTCCATATACAATGTATCCAATCCTATCCCTCCATACACAAAGTATCCCTCCAAATATCCCTCCATATATACAGGCATACCCCACTTTTAAGTACACAATGGGACCAGAGCATGTATGTAAAACGAAAATGTACTTAAAGTGAAGCAATACCTTTTTTAATTTCTCAATGCATGTAAATACACTAGCTCCATAGGAAATCTTGGTCAGCTTGACAAGGCACTGCTCCCAAACCATATGTGACAAGGACA